>NC_135234.1:518158051-518471551 GCF_051348905.1 Ranitomeya variabilis
GTGTAGAATCACCACAGTAGTAGCACAAGCCATTCCGGCGTCTATGAATTTTCCGCTCATTTCTAGTCAGGATTCTATCACATTGCATTAAATCAGGTGTCTGTTCAGACAACACCATGAGGGAATTTGCGGTTTTTCTATCACATTGCACCGAATTAGGTGTCTGTTCAGACAACACCATGAGGGAATTTGCGGTTTTGCGCTCCCGCAACCGCCGGTCAATTTGAATAGCCAGTGCCATAGTATCATTCAGACCTGTGGGAATGGGAAAACCCACCATAACATTCTTAATGGCTTCAGAAAGGCCATTTCTAAAATTAGCGGCCAGTGCACACTCGTTCCAATGTGTCAGCACGGACCATTTCCGAAATTTTTGGCAATACACTTCAGCCTCGTCCTGCCCCTGAGACATAGCCAGCAAGGCCTTTTCTGCCTGAATCTCAAGATTGGGTTCCTCATAAAGTAAACCGAGCGCCAGAAAAAACGCATCAAGATCAGCCAATGCCGGATCTCCTGGCGCCAGCGAAAAAGCCCAATCCTGAGGGTCGCCCCGTAAGAACGAAATAACAATTTTTACTTGCTGAGCAGAATCTCCAGATGAACAGGGTCTCAGGGACAAAAACAATTTACAATTATTCACGAAATTCCTAAACTTAAACCTGTCTCCGGAAAACAGTTCAGGAATCGGTATTTTAGGTTCTGACCTAGGATTTCTGATAACATAGTCTTGTATGCCCTGCACACGAGTAGCCAGCTGGTCCACACTTGTAATCAAGGTCTGGACATTCATGTCTGCAGCAAGCATAGCCACTCTGAGGTATAGGGGAAAAAGAAAAAAAAAAACTCAGAATCTTCTTTCTTATAATCCCTCTTCTGCAATGCATTAAACATTTAATACTGGCCTGGCAAACTGTTATGACCCCAATGGCGAGGGTCTCAGAGGAACGTGGAAGTCTGCAGAATACAAAAATCCAGCTCATAGGGCAGTGGTAACTGGGTTGACCATATATCTACTCCTAACGCCAACACTAGAAGTAGCCGGGGATCATTCCTACGTTGATTCTAGATGACACGCGCCAGCCGGAGAATCTAGCTACCCCTAGTAGAGGAAAACAAAGACCTTTCTTGCCTCCAGAGAAGGGGACCCCAAAGCTGGATAGAAGCCCCCCACAAATAATGACGGTGAGGTAAGAGGAAATGACAAACACAGAAATGAACCAGGTTTAGCACAGAGAGGCCCGCTTACTAATAGCAGAATAAAGAAAGGTAACTTATATGGTCAACAAAAACCCTATCAAAATCCACACTGGAAATTCAAGAACCCCCGAACCGTCTAACGGTCCGGGGGGAGAACACCAGCCCCCCTAGAGCTTCCAGCAAAGGTCAGGATATAGATTTGGAACAAGCTGGACAAAAATACAAAACCAAAACAAATAGCAAAAAGCAAAAGGCAGACTTAGCTGATATAACTGGAACCAGGATCAGTAGACAAGAGCACAGCAGACTAGCTCTGATAACTACGTTGCCAGGCATAGAACTGAAGGTCCAGGGAGCTTATATAGCAACACCCCTAACTAACGACCCAGGTGCGGATAAAAGGAATGACAGAAAAACCAGAGTCAAAAAACTAGTAACCACTAGAGGGAGCAAAAAGCAAATTCACAACAAGAACCCAAGGATAGATATGGAAGCTAATAACGCGTTACTATAATAAGGGCAGTATGGTTTCAATTAAGAGGTCCAGCTTTTGGCAAATACCTTAATGGAAAATAAACAGACCCCCATTTTAAATACAGGGATATGTGTGATGGTCTATGAGTCCGTGATACAACAAATACAGCTTGTACAAAACTGAGTGTGTAAAACTAGTGATGTACTCTGGTTCTGGTGAAATATTCATGTAATGATGGTTGTTCTAGTGCTATATTCATGTAGTGAGGATTCTGATGATATATTCATCACCAGAACCATCATCAGTACATGGATACGAAGCCAAAATCATCATTGGTACATAATTAGAGCACCAAAGCCATCATTTGTACATGAATATGGCACCAGAAACATTATTAATAAATAAATATGTTCCCAGAACCATTATCAATACCATCAGTACATGAATACATCACCAGAACCACCACCAGTACATGAATACGTCACCAGAACACCCATCAGTACATAAATACATCAACAGATCCACCATCAGTACTTGACTACGTCACCGGAACGACCATCATTAAATCCACCATCAGTACATGACTACGCAATCAGAATGGCCATCAGTAAATTAATACGTCACCTGAATCACCATAAGTACATGACCGGAACCAAGATTACTTGAATACAAGAACCAAGCTTAGTACAAAGATCAATTGTAATATTATGTATATTATAATGTCAGCCCAATAAACAATTGTATTGCTACTAGTATATTGCAATACTACAACTCCCAGTATGTCCCTAACAATAGAAGGGGAATACTGGGAGTTGTTATTAACAGCCATCATCAGACTGCAGACCATACAGGAACCACAGATCTGATGAGACAGTTCGTATCACAAACAAACATTTACATCCAGGTATCTTATAAACTACATCTTCTCTGGGGTCATCTTTCTTTTCATCTCCATCTTGTCTAATTGCCATAATGACTTTTCATATCCATAGCTGGTCTCTGCAGACCTCTATCTTTCTCCAGTATTTTGCAGTGCATCTCAACACAGTGCAATAGCAATGTTATTAAAATGCCCTTTGCATGAAAATATCAGTTAATATTATGACCTCAATAAGCCTCCTATGGTATATCACCTCCACAATGTCTACCATTATCAGCTATAACCGCCACACCATCCGCCCCTTATGAACCACAGCCTATACCATTACTGTCCCCTTTCTAATTTTCCATGACACTTTCTATATCTCCATACTGACCCCCCCGCCATGCTAACCCCTCTCCATATTATGTATTTATTTCATGCTTTCCCCTCTCAATATCCATTCTGTGCCCCTCTTGACATTATGCCCTCAAACTGCCCACCACGCTGCCGTCTTCAAATTGTAACCACTCCTCACACTGTGCCCCTACACGATATGATGGTCACCACAGCCGTCCATACTGTTGGATATCCAAAACAACCCTAAAAATATAAAGCACGGTCATCACCACAGCCCTCCATATAGAGTATGATGTCCACCACAGCCCCCCAAATATAGTATGATGTCCACCACAGTCCCCCATATATAGTATGATGTCCACCATATCCCTGCATATATAGTATGATGTTCAAAACAGCCCCCATCTTTACTATGATGGCCCCCACAGCACCCCATACAGTATGATATTCACCACTGCCCCATATACAGCAGGGTCACCACAGCTCCTCATATACTTGGCTGTCCCCCACACAGCCCCTCATTTCACGGCCCAAATGCACAGAAGTGCATTTCATGGCCCCTGCACAGACCCTCATTTCATGGAACCCCACACAGATCTTCATTTCATACCCCCTGCACGGTCCCTCATTTTATGCCCCCATCTGCACGGCCCCTCATTTTATTCCCCGCCATCAGCCCAGCCCCTCAGAAGATTCCCTCCCATCTGCATGGCCCCTCAGTTTATTCCCCTCTCATCTGCACAAACCCCTCTCATCTGCTCTGATAAATTTGCTTTAATATTCAGTGTAATAGGACCTTCGTTCTTCTTTATGGATACTAACGTCTTTATACCATGATTTTCCTGAACATAAAAGGCTTCAATGGCCTCAGTCCAAGACTGGATCTGGGAGTGTGATCACATTCTGCATCTTGCCATCTGTAAGGTCTTCACACAAGTATATAAAACACTGGGAGGTTTCACAACAGAATATATTTGCTGGCTCAACAACAAAAGCAATGGTGCCAGCAGATACATTCACATACAATGAAGCTTACTTTACGTCCAAGACATGGCTTGAGAATACACCAGCATTTCCTTCATCCCCAGTTCCTTCCACACAGTGCTACCTGACACTCCCCTTCCTGGAAGAAGTAGTCGTCAATTGCACTGTTCAAATTTTTACCTCTGACCGATACCATTCACTTCCTTATCAAAGAACTATAGGGAATCGTCATTTGCACCTTGACACCTGCAGCATTGGGGCAGCTTGAACACACTTTAATGCATGGCCGATATATATTTTTTATTAAATGGGTATTCTCAAATTGTGTCTTGAGCGGTACACAGCTCTTCAGTTTCTGGCTGCTTTGGGGGCGGTTGCTCCTACTTGAGTGATCTTTGTGGTTCAGTAGCTTAACCTGCTACAGTTACACATTAATGGTCTGTAATTTTCTGGTGTACAAGGTTTTCACTTCATTTACATATAAAGAGAACAGTGCATTTGAACAAACACACAACTCAGGAGAGTGAGAGCAATGATTAGGAGAGCTGCTCTGGAAACTGTCCATGCTGGGTGCTGAGTATTGTGATTATGCAAGATGGATAAAAGCAGCTCGGTCAGGAGCTGACAAAGAGGGGATGGGAGATGAGCAGCTAACTGGTGTATAGAAATCAATGGGCTGGAGAGAAACACTACCATATTAGGCCAGACTCTGGTGATTAATCTCTTTTACCAACAAGCTATGTAACATAAAATCTCTTGCAGCAGGAGAACCACAGCAGATGGAAAAAGCAAGACAATTGCAAACTTGCTTATATTCATTATATCTATCAAACTAAAGCAATTTAATAACATGAGAAGTTCCCTAGTAATGGAAACCATAGGATGTTCCACCTAACTCTGATCCCAGACTTGTCATAAAGAAAAATCCCATAAAAATACTATAGGTGGTGCTTCTTCAACACCATAAAATGCAATGAAAATTTGGCATATAGTAATTAAAGGGGTTTTCCACTTTCAAAACATTCGTTTTCTTAAGCACAATTAATTTAAAAAAATAATAATGAAGAAATAATAATGAGCTTTACTCACCCTGCCCAGGTTGCCACCACGCTCCTGGTGTATGTTATTATTTGCAGCCCATCAGTGAGCTTGACGCTGGTCTTAATATGGTTGTGGAACTGAAACGCTGAGCTCATTGATTGTCTGCAGTTCTGCCCATTTTACATCAGCGCTGCAGACAATAACAGAAACTGGAAGCAGTGGCAGAGACTCAATGCTGGACCAGGAGAGGGTTTCTAAAACCGGAAAACTCCTTTAATGCTGGTGATATATCAGTAGATTTGACTGAAGCACCACTGAACAAGTCCCTTGAGGGATGTGTAGGTTATTGGGTGCTAGTGAGTTCCTATATTCTATCCTATAATGCATTAATGACAACAATCTTAAAGTGGTGTGGTCTCCTATGTCCTCTATAAGAGAGCGGCCACCAGACACCTAACGGCAGCTTATCTTTAGGGAAAACAAAAGGCCCAGCTGCTACAAACTCCAATGGCCAGATTACTCGCTTCCTGAACATCATCTTTTGGGGAGAGTCGGAAGACCACCATACACATTAGATTTTTGGCTGATCCCGTACGTAGTCAGGTTCAACAGAATTTAGTCTCATGTGTATGGGGGCCTTCACCCTTATATCTGGCTCCAGCCACTCTAGCGTCTCTCTGCTTAGTGTGAAGTGGTGGTCTTTTAGTGCTGCCCTTGTCACCACTAAACTACATTTCCCACAAACCCCTGCTTCTTCTCCAGGCTCCCAGCCCTTCCCAGCGCACAGATGACATTATATATTCCTCCACTCGGCACTGTGATCAGCTAGTGGGAAAGGTGGCAAAGCCCGAAAGGAAGAGACCTGGAACTAGTCAATATGATCAATAAATGTACTGGTCTGTCCCATCCCTTACACAGGGAGAAAACATATGTGCTTTTCTTGGGTAGGAAAGATAAATGAGGTAAACTGCTTTTATGGGAAGGAGGTTTCCATTATAACACATGCACATAGTCATGCTTTTAGTGAGAAAACCGACTGGTGGCTTTGTGGCTGGTACTTCTGTATCACGTGGCCAAGTAGAGCAGTCGGAGAGGAGGGCAGCTGCTCACCATTCGATAGGAGTGGGCCTCTCACATGACGATTCTCACGGGTTGTGTGTTAAGATTTTAAGCCACTGATCTAGAATTGTTATTGTGGAAATAACCCTTTAAAAGCTGGGATACATCGCAATATTTCCCAACAATAGGGAGGGGTGCACTGTTACACGACTGTGGTGACAGTACGGCTGCTGAACTGTATTTGTTCTGGTTTGGCTCATTATCAAATGTCCATAATTAATTTGTATTCATAAGTTCAGCGTCCCGCACCCAGCCATATCACCTGCACCAAGAATAACCCAATAGTGACTTGATTAGAGAAATGAGAAGGCAATTCATTCATGTGCAAAACTGTGTGAGACCTCATCTAAATGTATATCCATGAGTCTTAATGAAGTACTCCTAACAAAGTTTATATCATCTTAATATATTGCACTCATCATATTATATAGCTCTATGTACTTACAATTGCTCATTTTGAGCTCCTAACCAGTCACGCCTTCTCTTTTCTCTGCTCTATGTAGAAACTAGTACCGTAGTCTCTTTTCCCGTCACTAACAATTCACCTCTTGAACTCCTGACCCAGCTGCTCCGCTCCTCCCCTGTCAGAGACTCCGCAGTAATGTAGAATTGTAGTTCTAATGATGACTCTTGCAGGGACAATAGACTGTTTTCACAAGGAGCTTAGAAGAATTCAGCTAGTCACAAAATGTCATAGATTCAATGTACAACTGAAGAATTAACTGGGTAGAAAGGCAAAATGAGCAACTGTAAGTACACAGTGCCAAATAATACAGTTGCAATATATTAAGAGGATAAAAACATTAATGGGAGGAGTGCTTTTTTAAAGACCCAGTACACATTAGACTAAATGCATCCAAACTGGCCAATATCGGCAAGCTCGGACGACAGTCTAATGTATATGGTGGCTTTTCAACTCTTTCCCGTTAGGTTTCGAGGGGAGAGAAGGATGCAGCAAGTTGGATTTCCAATGGCCAATTAATGTACCCTCTGGGCGGTGTCGGGCAGAGACTCTCTCCTAGAGAACACAGGAGCACTCAAACTGAGCCATACGTGGACAAGTTGGGGGAGATAGCTGCCGGGTAAACGATCATTTGGCCGACAGCTATCTGATGTATACGGGGAGAATGGTGGTGGTGGGGGGGGGCATTGGTTTTATCACAATATCCCAGTAAATATCTAAGGTGCACATTCGTTATACCTGGGAACGCTGGTTAAATACGTCAGGACATTCTGGAACTCCGTCTCTGGGATCTCACTGAAGGCTGGGTATTCAGGAAACGTGATGACAGGACAGCCATTTTCACCTCTTCCACCTACAAAGATGATGTGTTTTGTGATTAATACAAGATACAATGTAATATATTTGCATCTGTGCAGACATTGTGCCATCAATATCTCTTATTTCTGTCATTTCAATTACATAGCAACATCACAACTATTTTAATAATTACCAGAAGGTTTTTGGACACTATAAGAATGAGACTAGTGAGAGAAATGACTTGCTAATCGACAGAGAGAGTAAAGCACCTATGTCCTCCCTGGTAGCGCTGCTTTTTGTCTTACTTCGATGTTGATGGATAAATATTACCATCATTGGATTGTCAAAACAGGAAAGTGTTAACTATAAAATCGTCATGCTAATGTTACTAGCGGCCACTAGAGGGCAGTTTAGGACTGAGAGCTGTGTAGTGGCTATTGTTACACCATTGATCCATGGGCATCAGCCATCAGCATATCGCGACCGATAATTTGCCTATAATGGCAATGTGCACCGAACATTAAAATTCTGCTTTTACTAATTTACATCTTGCAAGTGTCTAATAATAATTATATTAACAACAACTCCTCGATGATAAGCTTACTGATGCGCTGCCACATAGAAATATGGCTTTAAAAGACCTTATTATTAGTGTTAAGCAAAAAGATTGGCAGGACCCTGGCAGAGCGGTCATGTTGATAGTCTATGACTGCTGAACCAGATCCTTGTCTGCCAGCATTCCCAACACCCTAGTGCGATGGATGCAACAATTATTTCGAGCCAGGCCTATTAATCAGAAGGGGATGCCAGCATAAAGCAGGATCTTTACACGGATTGGGTTCGAACTACCAACGTGGCCACTGGACCAGTGTCTTGCAGATCTTTCTGCTCAACTCTACATATTACACATCCATTACATAATTTTAGCATACTGAGATTTCCTCATGATGCAGTCACACTAACAGGAGCATATGCCCTAGGACACTTTTCCAGCAATGTGTGCAGAAATCACCATTTCAATTATAGTGACAAATAGCCTCCACAAAAGGAACAGGACTTGATCTCTGGCACCACCTACTGGGTGTAGAAATCCTAAAAGTAAATATTGATTATTTACCAAACCTTGCCACATGACTTAGGCCGGCATCACACTTAGCGTAGGGATATACGGTCCGTTTTTTACAGGCGTAATACGCTGAAAAGTTCCTGAACAGTGATCCGTATTCAACGCGAGGATGCGATTTTTTCTCTAAAAATTATCCGTGTGTCATCCGTATGGCATCCGTACGGCGAATCTCGCCGGCTTGCAAAATGGACATATAATGGATCCATGGGCTCAAATATTCGTGAAAACATATATACAGTAACGTGTATATATATATATATATATATATATATATATATATATATATATATATATATATATATATATATATATATATATATATATATAGTGGTGCGGTAACCCAGGTTACAGCCAGGGGGCGCCGTGTGTGTGCTTCAGGATACGCTTGGAGGCATAATTATGGTAATGAGACAAAGTCCGGCAGGATTGCAAATGGCCGGTATGTGTCGCAGAGGTGCTCTGCGCTGTAAGCCCAAAATGATATGGTTATGCTGGGACTTATAGTTCCACAAGAGTTTGTTGTGTTTACTTATAAGGGCGGGCTTATAGGGATAGCTGGTGAGCTGGGCGGGACTGGCTAACCACACACTCCCATCTAAGGGAGTGGTTACAACCATATAATGTGACCGAGGTCTGGTCACATGGTCAGAGTGTATGGATCTGTTTGGTCCATGTGCAAGGTCATGGACGGTCGGTGTTGGAAGCTCCTGTGAGTGGAGTCTTCCTGGAAGCACCTGAGATACCGTGGACCTGGACGGTCGGTGTTGGAGTCTCCTGTGAGTGGAGATGTCCTGGAAGCTCCTAGAGAGACTGTGGACCTGAATGCTCAGGGTGTTGGATTGTCCTGGGATGGACTGGAGTCCTGCAAGCACCTGGTGAGACCATGGACTGATGGCCTGTGTGTTGGAAGTGCCTGTGATTGGACTTCCTGGAAGCGCATGGAGAGGCTGCATCTACAGAGCCTGTGACGGCTTCTGTGTGGGGAAGCTACAGTTCCTACTGTGGGTCTGGACTATCCAAGGTGCCCTTGTCACAAGGACTGTGATCCCAGTGAGGCAGCTTTCCCCTGTGAACCAGCACTGGCAGGAGTCAGTGTGTGGAGCCGGAGCTCCTGAAAGGTAACTCCAGGTAACAAGAGGTAACGGGCAGACACGGATCTGCCATTGGAACAGACTGTCGGTGGTAAATGTGTTCCGTTGATCTATGTAATGAACTGTTTGTGTTATGGTTTATGATGCTTAATAAACCGAATAAGACTGTTTACATGGAGAAACCGTGGAGACACACACACACACATATATATATATATATATATATATATATATATATATATATATTTATATTTCATACAGCGCTAGATAGCTTAAAAGCCGGTAATTCAATTGCCAGATTTTGGTATCTCCTTATCAAACCCAACAGGATATGAGACATGGTTTACATACAGTAAACCATTTCATATCCCTTATTTGTTTACATATTCCTCACTAATAATGTAAGAAGTGTCTGTGTGCAAAATTTGGTGGCTGTAGGTGTTAAAATAAAGGGTTAAATCACAGAAAAAACTGGCATGGGCTCCCGTGCAATTTTCTCCGCCAGAGTGGGAAAGCCAGTGACTGAGGGCAGATATTAATAGCCTAGAGAGGGACCATGGTTATAGGACCCCCCCCTGGCTAAAAACATCTGCCCCCAGCCACCCCATTCGTGATGAACGAATATACTCGGTACTCGAGTATGCGCAATGACTGGATACCCAGTCATGCATTGCGCCAAATTGCATCCAGTTTTCGCGCATGCGCAGTGTTGCCGGGAACGCCATTACAGTGGTACCGCCCCTAAGATGGTGCCGCGCATCGCCGCGCGTGGATACTGGTTCCCAGAACCCCCGGGAGCCCCAGCCATGGCAGACTTACGCTTGGGGAGGCAGCCCATATACTGCCTCCTTCCCCCCCAGAGGGACCCCCATGATGGGATGCTGCTGCTGAGGAGTTTCTTACCCGGAGAGACGGCCGCGATCCTCTCCTTGCCACCTCTCCCTGCACACCCTAGAGGCCTGCTAACCCCAGTGGTGGCATCTCGGGTCACCACACCAGCCGAGGCAGGAGGACCCCCGCTGCCTGGATCGGACTGATTGGCCCCGGAATTCCACGAAGAATGAGGTAGGCTTCTGTAGGTCTCCCATCAAGGACAGGAAACCAAACTGATGCGGGACAGAGGTACCGCCTTTTTATCTGTAGGTTTCCTGTCCTTGGTGGGCGGATCCCCTCTCTCCGTGGTGCTGTCATGGGGGACAGAGAAAACTATGTTTCAATAAGAGGCCAGGCAAACACAACTGTAATGCTCACTGCCTGGTCTATATCATACTTGCAGATGCTCAGAAAGCTCATATATGTGAATTAGTTCAGTTAAAGGGAATCTGTCAGCAGATTTTTGCTACCACATCTGAGAGCAGCATAATGTTGGGGGCAGAGACCCTGATTCCAATGATGTGTCACTTAGTTTACTGGGTGCAGCAGTTCTGACACAGAGATTTTAGATTTAGCAATGCAGCAGAGCTGGAAAAGCTAGCCCCGCCCACACCAGGGTCTGTATATATGTATATATGGGTCTGTATATATACAGGGCCGGATTGCTGAGGATCGGAGCTGAGTTCTCTTTTCCCTGAAACCCCTCTTTTAAACAGGATTCAGACAGGTGTAGGGCATTGTGCTGTGGAGTTGGTGCTTTACTCACTTTTCATTCAGGAGTCCTAGTTACCTCCCTGTCCATGGGACCGGATCCGGCTACAGATATGACAGGAGACCATAGGTCCGTTTCAATAGGTCCGGCTTTATTGTGCAATATGGATACAAGCAGTTGTGGCATACATATTAAGACAAAGTCCCTTTCTGGTGATGTTCCCTTTGTTCTGTGTACTATCATTCCATGGCTCCATTCTGCCGGACCTACCTCTGTCCCAACATCTTCCGTTAGTCCCAGGAGCTTCCTCTCTGGAATAACAGTTTCCCTGAAGGCCACTATCCTTCCCTTTCACTGTGACCCGGCTGACATCTTCCTCACAGGGAAGACAGAGATATAGCACTCAATACCTCTTCTGGGCTCTAAGCCCAAGACTGCACCCGGTGTCCACACGAAGCTTCGGATGTGTCTTCATACTGTTAGGAGACTTGGACTGAAAGACCCCTTTTGCCTCTGCTGCATCCACTTTCTGGGAACCTGTTGGCACCGTCATTATCTAGCACGTCCTTAGAACTACCTCACACCTTCTCCTATACTCCTCACTAACTCTACTACACTCCTCACCAACTCTCCTCCACTGACTAAACTAAAAAGTGCTTCCCTGAATAACTAATCTAACCCCTCCCAACTAATGGACTAATCCCTTGTATTAACTATCTGTGAACAAAATACATTAACACATCACACTACACGTTAACCCTCTTGTACCCACAACGTAGTCACCACCCTACATACACATTGTCTATAGACAGTGAGCTGCTTATCACAGAAGGGGGAGGAAACGTACTAGTATGCACATGCTGCTGCATTCCAGACAATGATAATCACCAGGTGATTAAGACCTTCACTGTAAATAAACCGCAGCACACACAGCCTGACATGTGGCACATCACTGAAATCTGTGATTTAACCTCTAACTCATGCTGTCCTCAGATTACAGAGCAAAAACCTGCTGACAGATTCCCTTTAAGCACCAACAGTGTAAGGCTTCGGCCCAGGACACTGAAAAGAGGCAGGTGATCACTAAAAAATTTTTTTGCTAAAAAAAAAAAAGTAATAAAAAAATTCTACCACAATTTTGTCAGAGAGAAATATATGGTGCTTCCCAGTAGTTTAAAATTGAAGGGCTGAAATAAATGTGACTCTATATGAATAAGGGTCAATGTAGAAGTTTATTTTTTAGCCAATATTGGCTCAATATGGACAAGAAATGGGGACAAGAAATAAAAAAAATTAAAAGAAAATGGATTTTTTTTAAAAGTCTGAACATAAGCACTGCCCAGTAGGTTTGCTGCTTTCCGTTTCAGCGTTGTAGCACACGTAGCATACTAACAGCTCTTCTGTATGAGATCTCTGAACACAATCAGGAAGATCAATATAGGAAAAAGAACAGCACCGTGTATAAATATTGTCCTGGGTGTGACGCCTGCAGGAACAGCTCACACCAAATGTAATTACAGGAGGAAAACTGCAGCATCCGAGGTGAAATGAAGCTTCGCTTTAGCTGGCGGCTTCAGGACATAACACATTACTCAGCTCTCTTAGCCCAAACGTCGCATGGTAATAGAGAAATAAATATATTGTGAGGCAGTGATAGGGAAAGTCATCAAGGGACATTAGGTTTCCAATAGAATCACATCTTGTGCTAATCTAGGCTCCAGGATATGTTAGTGTGTAGCCCAGACCTTCCAAAAGCTGGCGTCCGGGAAAAAACGGAAAAGGGCCTTTGGTGGGTCTAGGCAAGAGAAGGGAGGGTGCATTCATTCCTTAGTCCATCTCGGTGATTACAACTTGCTGATTAAGTAGCTGCAAGGGAAGCATGTATATGCAACAGGTGCATTCAGTGTTGGGGGGCTGCCATCATTTCATGGATTCAGGACTAATATACTGAGCAAATTGACATTTCAGTGCCACTTAGAATGGTCCTGGTAGTTTGGTAGCTAGGATCAAGGATTCATTCAGTAAAAGTTACATTCAGGGCTTGGATGCTATATGTAAATGACCCTCGGCTCAAACTCTGAGCCGAGTGTCATTTTAATGTGAGCCCATTCTCTCACATGCGATAATCGGATCACAGGTGCAGAGAAGATGAAGAAATTAATTTCTCCATCTTCTCCATTCTGTAAGTCGGCGTATATAGGACTGCACTCAGATAATATCCGAATGCAGCCTGATCTTTTGCACACACCCATAGACTGGGTGAACGTCGTCCAATATATGCTGCCAATCACAGCTTTTTTTCTTATTCTGCTTGCTGCAGTTTCATTCCAGCGATTTATCAACATAGTTAGCAAAGCCGAAAAAAGACATTTGTCCATCCAGTTCAGCCTATATTCCATCAGAATAAAACCCCAAATCTACGTCCTTCTAAAGAACCTAATAACTGTAAAATATTGTTACACTCCAGGAAGACATCCTGGCCTCTCAGCAGGAGATTATCACTGCAGGACTAGGCGTCCCACCCAAGGCAGTCCAGCTACACTGTGTAATCCCGCCCCCACCGATTGGCAGTTTGCTGGCAATGTACAGAAGAAGCTGGCTATCGGGGGTGAGTCCGAGGCTATACACAGCTCAGCATTCATAGCACTGCTATTTCTCGCAGAGGAAACAGGGATTTTATCTATCCCGTATGCTCTTACAACACGTTGCAAACTGCCAGTTTGAGGACACAAAAAAGGCTTTGGAAGGATGCATAACTAATTATCAAATAAACCCTTGCTAGCAAGCCTTAATATTTAACTTTTATTGTTTGATTATTAAAAAATGTTAAGTGTATATACAAATTTGTCCCAAATCTGCCTCAAGTTATTATCTATAAAGTGCTCAATGCTCTATTTTATATGTTTGGTGGGTAACACCCTAGGGTGCCAACACCTCTCTGGAAGAATAATCCCCGCATTTGTGGCATCATCAGGGGATGGGACACTGGCATGAATGGCGGCCGGTCAAAAAAGCCATCTACAGTGCCTTGCGAAAGTATTCGGCTCCCTGGAACTTTTCAACCTTTTCCCACATATCATGCTTTAAACATAAAGATACCAAATGTAAATTTTTGGTGAAGAATCAACCAAACCATGATGCTGCCACCACCATGTTTGACAGTGGGGATGGTGTGTTCAGGGTGATGAGCTGTGTTGCTTTTACGCCAAACATATCGTTTGGCATTGTTGACAAAAAATTCGGTTTTGGTTTCATTTGACCAGAGCACCTTCTTCCACATGTTTGGTGTGTCTTCCAGGTGGCTTGTTGCAAACTTTAAATGACACTTTTTATGGATATCTTTGAGAAATGGCTTTCTTCTTGCCACTCTTCCATAAAGGCCAGATTTGTGCAGTGTACGACTGATTGTTGTCCTATGGACAGACTGTACCACCTGTTATGATCTGGTGGCCTAAGAGCAGCATGAGACGTACTGTGGAGAAGGTGGTACCTGTACTGACCGCAGACCCTGAACCTAACACCGCAACTAGAAGTAGCCATGGAATGTACCTAGCGCTCCCTAGACATCTCGACACAGCCGGAGGACTAATTACCCCTAGAGATAGAAAAGGGAAAACTATCTTGCTTCAGAGAAAATCCCCAAAGGATAGGCAGCCCCCCACAAATATTGACTGTGAGAGGAGAGGGAAAAAACATACACAGACTGAAATGAGAATTTAGCAAAGGAGGCCACTTCTAGCTAAATAGAAAGGATAGGACAGAGTACTATGCGGTCAGTATTAAAACACTAGAAAATATCCACCACAGAAAATACAAACTCTCCACAGCTAACTAAAGATATGGAGGGTATATCTGCATCTCCAGAGATACCAGCTAGGCTAAAAAAATCCTTAAACAGACCAAGCTGGACAAGACAAAACATAGAAAAGAACTGAACAATAAGACCACAGCATGTGGACAGCAAAATCAAGGCCAGAACTTATCTTTGTTGAAATGAACTGCAAAGCAGAAGAGACCAGGCAGTGATGTGAATCCTCCAGGAACAATGGACAACTGGCACTGACTAAAGGGTGAAGCAAGACTAAATAGCCCAGTCAAAATTGCCAAAAGTGAACACACCTGATAAATGCTGCGATTCAGAGACAGCAGCGCTACCACTTACAACCACCGGAGGGAGCCCAAGAGCAGAATTCACAACACCCACCTCAGCTGTAGATCTCTGCAGTTCATCCAGCGTGATCATGGGCCTCTTGGCTGCATTTCTGATCAGTCTTCTTGTTTGAGATGAAAGTTTAGAGGGACGGCCGGGTCTTGGTAGATTTGCAGTGGTATGATACTCCTTCCATTTCAATATGATCGCTTGCACAGGGCTCCTTGGGATGTTTACATTTTTGGAATTCATTTTGTATCCAAATCCGGCTTTAAACTTCTCCACAACAGTATCACGGACCTGCCTATTGTGTTCCTTGGTCTTCATGATGCTCTCTGTGCTTCAAACAGAACCCTGAGACTATCACAGAGCAGGTGCATTTATACGGAGACTTGATTACACACAGATGGATTATATTTATCATCATTAGGCATTTAGGACAACATTGGATCATTCAGAGATCCACAATGAACTTCCGGAGTGAGTTTGCTGCACTGAAAGTAAAGGGGCCGAATAATATTGCAAGCCCCACTTTTCAGTTTTTGAATTTCCACAAAAATGTAAACTAACTAATAAATTTCATTCAACTTCACAACTGTGTTCCACTTGTTGATTCTTCACCAAAAATTTACATTTGGTATCTTTATGTTTGAAGTATGATATGTGGGAAAGGGTTGAAAGGTTCCAGGGAGCCGAATACTTTCGCAAGGCACTGTATATAAAGCCTAGATTGTTTGGCCGGCCACCATTCATGCCAGTGTCCCATTCCGTGATGACGCCACAAATGCGGTGAAACATGTTGGGGGAACTTGTGCCTTAAAATTATTTATTTGGGGTTCTCCCCAATTTGTTAACACATGTTGCGCTCAGATTCCATAGCAAAAATATGATTGACAGTTTTCCTTTAAGCCCTGCTGTCCAAATATCCATCCACAGGAATCAAAGGACCCAGGCGGTTTATCAAATATTCCCCACACCATGACTCCGTATCCACCTACTTGAACTGTTGTCACCTCACAGGAAGGGTTCACCGATTCATACTACTATTGCATATTGAACCTTTTATGGACAGACAATGACGAAGACTATCCAGTCAAAACGCTTCGGTCTTGCACCCCCTCGGATTCCATTTGCATAGCCAACATGTCTTTCTTTCAACTAGTACTGAATAAATGTGAAATTTTAGCTTTTCTACGCTGGAGAAAATCATTTCCTATTTCTGCTTTTATCGACACGAACAGAAATCTGGATTCAACTGATCAGGCATTGCGTTACCACTTCACTGTGACCTCTTGTCCACTTGAGTCTTGTTGATTCCCTTAGACAGCAATGGAATTCAAGCTGTTAATTTGCCGTTATGGCCCATCCATGCTAAGAAATAACAGGCTGTTTTTTTCGGACATATTTGTTGGAGAAGCAGGGTTGTACTCATCTGGAATGTGTTTGTCTGTGCACCAACTGTTCATCTGAACGATTCTTTACACCCTCTTATGACCCCATTCATCTACAGGTTGTTTCTTTCCTCAGAACCCACTTCCACTGGATGCTTTTCCTTGATGACACCAATCTTGGTATACCCTGAACACTGTTGTACAAGAAAACCCCACAAAGTTGACGGTCGCTTTAGAAATATTGGCCACAGCTAGTTAACGCACCAATGATCGTGCCTTGTTCGAAGTTGCTCAGATTGATCAATTTTACCATTTTGTGCAACAACAACTGTGAATGCGGACCTATATATTGTCCAACTGGTTATCAATGTATAGTAATAATATTCACACAACCATTATCCTAATATATTAATAACAATGCAATTCTGGAAAAGCCTTTTAATTGAAATACCCAAGACTTCTCACAGAATGGTGAATGTTAGCTTAAAATATGCAAGGCATGTTACTCTGGAGCTGCAGACTCCTTACCACGCAGAGAAGCCCTGATTAAACATGATGACATGAACTAGTTTATTGGACTAGGCACAGAAGAAAAAGCCAATTAACTGTAACTTGGGTAAACACCTAGATCTGTCACCTGTCCCTGGAAAATACAGCGTGAAAAGGTTAAAGTTAGCAAACGGAATTACACAGTGACACATATCCGGCTCCAGTGTGTAATAATTTGGAGACACGTCTTCAAAAACTGCTGGGAATTTGCCGGTTTGTTACACATATTGTGTGCAGAACTTAAAGGGAAATGGTCACGTAAAAAAAATGCTATTAACCTGCAGAAACGGGGTCAGTCACTGGCGGGGGGGAGGGGGGGTCGCTACAGCCGCCAATCACTATGCACTAAGAGTGGTGACAGAGGCCACGCCTCTTTGACTGAAAGCCCAAGGCTGCCTGGAGGAATAAAGTTCATTTCCTCCAGGCAGCAGGGCTTTCAGTATGGGCGCCGGGCAGCTTCAGAACACTATTGACCTACAAAGTAACTCTGCAGGTTAAAAGCATTTTTTTTACATGACAGGTTTCATTTTTTTTTTAATCTATTTATCAGTGCCAATCATGTCCAATGTATGTAAAGTCTCTCTGCTGTTCAGAATCCAGAGCTGTAGTCCGGTCCCTGCTAGTACTTTTAGAGCAGCTGACTCTAGCTAAAGTCATCTACTTTCTTTGTGATCAGAGAGTTAGATCCGCCTTGACCAGATACACATTGAACATTTTTTAATTGCATGTTTTTTTTCCACTTAATTCTCAAAGTAAAGTATTAAATAAATCCTTACTGGCAGTAAAATCTTACAATACAGCTGCTGTTAAGACCAGCAAAGGTTACAAATGGAATAAGGAAGTTTTAGGTTGTCATTTAACTTGATGCCACTTCTTCCCTGAAGGCTTAGAAATGAAAGGTCTACAAAAAGGAGTGAACAAGTTGTAACAAACACCCAAAATATGTCCACTGTAAGAGAACTGACTGTAAGGAAGAAAGACCAAAATATATGTCTAGACAAAGCACACTCGGGTTTTTTTTTTCCATGGTTTAGGCCTAATGTGTATAATTTAAAAGGGTTTTCTCATGCTATTAAATTGCTAAAATTGCAAAATGCTTGTAAAAACAAGAAACTTCGCAATTTACCTTAAATTATTAAACATACATAAGAACAGATGGATTTTTAGCTCTGTAGTGTACTGCTTTTTGCCAAGGTTCCCGGCCACCTCGGGGGTGGTTGATCCCCCAAGCAAGGAGCGCACGACTGCAAGCTGCTCGCTTTGCAGCATACAAGTGCTGTTATGAAGCTGGCTGTATTGCTGAATCCGGCCAGCATCAGTTCCTCCAATGGTAGCAGCATCAAGGAATGAACAATTCGGGCCAGCAGCTGTCATGTCGCCGGACCAAGCTGTCAATTTTCAGGAGATAGGAATATGACATAATCCCTGTAAAGGGAATCGGTTAGCAGGTTTTTGCTATGTAATCTAAAGACAGCATGCTGTAGGGGTTAAAACACAGATTTCAGTGATGCCTCTCTTACCAAGCAACATGTTTTTGTTTGCTTGCAATAACTGTTTTAGCACCAGTAGCTTATTATTGCTAAGGCACATCAGCTTGAGCCTACGTGGTTCAGCAACGCCTCCTGTGATGAGCAGCTCACTGTCTGTAGACCTTGTATATACAGAGCCTGGTGTGGGCGGGGCTAGCTTTCTCAGCTCTGCTTCATTGCTAAATCTAAAAATCCTGATTGTGTGAGAACCGCTAAAACCAGTAATGTAAGTGATATATTCAGCTTCTTTTGCCTACTGTACATCAGGCTGCTCTCAGATAAGGTGGCAAAAACCTGCTGACACATTCCCTTAAGAACTACTGCAAAAGCTAATGTTTTATTTGCTTACAAGACATCCACACATGCCTGAAACTGGATGTAAGTATAGTAAAATTCTATTGATCCATTACCTGATGATCTGAAAGTACCACTATTCTAGCATGCAACATTTATAGAAAATTATCTGCTAGGCTTGTGGAAATCAGGACTATATGTCAGATTCTAGCATTAGTCTTGGCAGACATTATCTGTACATTAGGGATGTCAGTGATAGACCAGTAAAATGCAGGAGCGTCAGAGTTATCAATTTACATGGAGAATGTACAGCTTTGGCAAAAATTAAGAGACCGCGGCAAAATATTCAGTTTGTCTGATTTTTCTCTTTATAGGTATATTTTTGAGTAAAATGTAAATTGCTCTTTTATTCTATAAACTTTTGACAACATGTCTCTGAATTTCCAAGCAATAAATTTTGTATTTTTTTTTTTTCAGAAAAGGAGAAATGGTCAAAATTAAAAAAAAAAAAAAAAAAACCCCAGTGCTTTCAGACCTCAAATAATGCAAGGAAAACAAGTTCATAATCATTTAGAAACAACAATACTAATGTTTTAACTCAGGAACTGTTAAAACAGAAAAAAAATACAAATTTATTGTTTGGAAATTCGGAGACATGTTGTCAGAAGTTTACAGACTAAAAGAACAATTTACATTTTAATTAAAAATATACCTATAAAGAGAAGAATCAGACAAACTGAACATTTTGCAGTGGTCTCTTAATTTTTGCCAGAGGTGTATTTGTGGACAGCGTTGACTCTTCATTGACAAGGACCCATTGGGAAATCTGTGCTTAGATCTAATTTTCTTTTTATTCCAGTGTTCTGACACCTTGGTTGTCTTGGAAATGAAGCAATTTCTGAAGTCTGCTGTAGACGGCATTATCAAGAAACAGAACACAGAGTTATTTATACATGAAACCTGCCGGAACACGGACTGCTCTGATGTGGATGATGTTCTCACCTGACAAGTATGCAAACTGTTTCTTCAGCTGATCCTCAATATCAGCGGCACACATCGGGAAGGTGTCCTGATGCATGATGTCATCTGGAAGATAGCAACAAAACATAGGAATTAAATTATTGAGCAAAGAAATCTAACAATTCACTTCAAGATCACAGTTTGGTTTTACTTAAAAAAACAAACAAAAACAAACAGAAATGTTTTTCAAATGCATGGTTATGGCACAATAAATGTTCCTAAAGTTCAAGCTGAAACAAATCCATTTGGGGGCAATGTTAGACTTGACCAAGGGTGGTAAGATTCATAAAAAGTTATTAGACCTTATTAAGCTTATGTCTTGCATGAGCAAAGATAAAAAGCTTTCAGATTCCCATTTTTGCTTTATGGGGCATAAACAATAGTAAAACAGAGCACGCTCTTACGGTCCTTTCAAGAGGTCAAAAGTGTCAGTTTTTTTCTCTTATTTAAAATTCTTATTTTTAAAGCAGTCATATGGTTCCAGAAATATCATTTTTTTTTTATTTAGTTTGAATTTTTATGGTCTTTCCAAGTGGGTTTTGCTCATAATGCAATACTGCAAAGCAGCCTAAAGACAAGCCCCTTAAGGATATAAAAGGCAGGGCTAAATGAAAAGGCCCATATCTCTACAACCATACGGAGGATTAAAACATAGAATAAAAAATGAATTCATCAGAGGAGCAGAAGGAATAATAGAAGACAAAAGCTTGCCACTTTTCATCGGCTGATTTAACATTTAGAGAAGGAAGCAGGATCTACGTCAGCAGGACAATCAGCTATGTAAAGGAGTTACACAGTTCTACAACACAAAATGGTAGGACATTTTAGCGAACATTACTTAGGAAGTTGGTTACTTTAGGATGCAGATCAACTATAAAAAAATTCAGTGCAAGAACATAAATATCCTTTTAAGATGGTCTGTATTAGTCTATGTTGCTGCATTTTTACAAAGACGCTGAAATAATAGACATGCTGCAGTTTTTAAAACACACCAGTTTTTCAATTCAGTCAGGGGAAAAAAAAGGAATCATGTGCACGAGATTTATGAAACCTCACAGCTTTTCCTGGTACTATAAAAAGTAACTTTTAATTTGCATAAAAAAGCTGCAAAAATGCAACGTGTGAACATGGACTTAACTGCCCATCCTTATTTTTCCTCAGCTCTATACTTTAAGCCCCTTACAAAAAAGTTTCCAGATTTGATGAAATGACAGCTTCTAATATAATTGGGCATACGTGATAGCAACATTTTTGTAGCATTTAGCAGAATAGAGTCCAAAACAATACAAAAGTGTCATCGGATAAAATAACAACCTAAAGAATTCAGTTTGCTTGGTGCTAACATTATGTGTTATGTAACATGACCCTGTGGCCATCACATCTGCCTATCTTTAGAAAAACACTGCAGGACATACAGGGAATGGCTGAAAAAAAATGGAATATGCAGACTAAATAAACATCTCATGCAAAATCATGAAAATAAAAGGTTCACATTCTCATTCTGAAAGCTATTATGAGATAAAAAGTAGAAAAAAAATAGAACATTACTTAATTAGAAAAACAGATATATTTTAGTTCACATGTTGCAGAAATTCGTAGCCGAAGTTTTCCAAGTGTAAAAAAGTCATTGTATGTGGCCAAACTATGGTGAAACATTAAAATAAAATGTTTCAAAAATAGTTTTTATTATGAAGGAGAAATCTGGTCAGAATGCTCTTCTGGTACGTCATAGATACATATTAAATGAGCGCCAGAGGTTACCTTCATGAGAATACTGCTTTTTTAAAAAAAAAAAAAAATCCAAATGATAGGATCATCAGAATGAAAAGCATAGTTGTGCTTTTAGCTACTCAACCTACGTTAAAGGCTTATTTACAAATTTCTGCCCATAAATAATGTTTTTAGTAGCCTCTTCCAATAGGCCGACAAACTGTGATTGGACAGAACAATTATTAATATGATCTTTCTGCCTACATACAGTACAGACCAAAAGTTTGGACACACCTTCTCATTTAAAGATTTTTCTGTATTTTCATGACTATGAAAATTGTACATTCACACTGAAGGCATCAAAACTATGAATTAACACATGTAGAATTATATACTTAACAAAAAAGTGTGAAACAACTGAAATTATGTCTTATATTCTAGGTTCTTCAAAGTAGCCACCTTTTGCTTTGATGACTATTTTGCACACTCTTGGCATTCTCTTGATGAGCTTCAAGAGGTAGTCACCGGGAATAGTTTTCACTTCACAGGTGTGCCCTGTCAGGTTTAATAAGTGGGATTTCTTGCTTTATAAATGGGGTTGGGACCATCAGTTGTGTTGTGCAGAAGTCTGGTGGATACACAGCTGATAGTCCTACTGAATAGACTGTTAGAATTTGTATTATGGCAAGAAAAAAGCAGCGAAGTAAAGAAAAACGAGTGGCCATCATTACTTTAAGAAATTAAGGTCAGTCAGTCTGAAAAATTGGGCAAGCTTTGAAAGTGTCCCCAAGTGCAGTGGCAAAAACCATCAAGCGCTACAAAGAAACTGGCTCACATGAGGACCGCCCCAGGAAAGTTAGACCAAGAGTCACCTCTGCTTCTGAGGATAAGTTTATCCGAGTCACCAGCCTCAGAAATCGCAGGTTAACAGCAGCTCAGATTAGAGACCAGGTCAATGCCACACAGAGTTCTAGCAGCAGACACATCTCTACAACAACTGTTAAGAGGAGACTTTGTGCAGCAGGCCTTCATGGCAAAATAGCTGCTAGGAAACCACTGCTAAGGACAGGCAACAAGCAGAAGAGACTTGTTTGGGCTAAAGAACACAAGGAATGGACATTAGACCAGTGGAAATCTGTGCTTTGGTCTGATGAGTCCAAATTTGAGATCTTTAGTTCCAACCACCGTGTCTTTGTGCGACGCAGAAAAGGTGAACGGATGGACTCTACATGCCTGGTTCCCACTGTGAAGCATGGTGGAGGAGGTGTGATGGTGCTTTGCTGGTGACACTTTTGGGGATTTGGGATTTATTCAAAATTGAAGGCATACTGAACCAGCATGGCTACCACAGCATCTTGCAACGGCATGCTATTCCATTCGGTTTGCGTTTAGTTGGACCATCATTTATTTTTCAACAGGATAATGACCCCAAACACACCTCCAGGCAGTGTAAGGGCTATTTGACCAAGAAGGTGAGTGATGGGGTGCTACGCAGATGACCTGGCCTCCAGTCACCAGACCTGAACCCAATTGAGATGGTTTGGGGTGAGCTGGACCGCAGAGTGAAGGCAAAAGGGCCAACAAGTGCTAAGCATCTCTGGGAACTCCTTCAAGATTGTTGGAAGACTATTCCTGGTGACTACCTCTTGAAGCTCATCAAGAGAATGCCAAGAGTGTGCAAAGCAGTCATCAAAGCAATGGTGGCTACTTTGAAGAACCTAGAATATAAGACATAATTTCAGTTGTTTCACACTTTTTTGTTAAGTATATATTTCCACATGTGTTAATTCATAGTTTTGATGCCTTCAGTGTGAATGTACAATTTTCATAGTCATGAAAATACAGAAAAATCTTTAAATGAGGTGTGTCCAAACTTTTGGTCTGTACTGTACGGCCTGCATATTGTTAGTAGTACATTCCCTGTTTATTCCGGGCAATGTGCTGCTGACAATGGTTTAATGCCATATATCAAGAGTGGGAAGAGTGGGGAATCTTTTTTTCTGCCAAAGGCCATATGGATATTTATACCTTCCTTCAGGGGCCGTACAAACTGTGCGTGGACTCCGCCCACAAAGTACGTCCTGACGTCAACACTGCGGTCCCCAAGAATGTGCCCGGGGCTGGATAAAAGGGCAACAAGGGTTGTAAACGGCCCGTGGGTCTCAGGTTCCCCACACTTACCCTAAATGAATGATCCAATCAGCCAGCATTTTGCCAGAACATTTACATGAGCTGATAGTTAAGATCCGGCATTCATATGATTGCTCATTGGCCAATAATTGCCCGTATGAAATTAAAGTTCCCGACACAATACAAGGTCAAGAAAAAAAGGCCATTCATTTTATGAATCTACGAGGTCCTAAAAATTGGACCACCAGCAATCACAAGAATATTCTAGTAAGAGGAATAACACTTTGAATCCAGCAGCAAAGAACATAGTAGACCGAGTGCTGCTGGGGTTACATACAGGCGAGTGCACACTAATACATGAAAGAAACAAATACCACAAAACTTACCTAATAATTAAAAGTACAGTCACTTTGCCTTACATCACACAAAGGTAAAAACAGAGATAACTGTAAGCAGCGACTGTGCAAAATAATACAGAGCAATGGTTCAGTGAAATTCAGGAGAACATGCTTCTCCCAAATATACAGCGACAGCTGTCCCCCGCTATTACGCAGGCTTCTGTGACCAAGAAGGTGGCCGTGCACACTCATTGTATCACTCCATGGCTTCTTACTTAGCAAATCAAGGTAACCCTTTACATCTCTGCCCCACAGGATCAGGGATTGCTAATCTACTAATCTGTCAACTGACCCAGGGACAAGAATGTTTTCCAAATCACATATGTCCATGTGTTCCCATCTCAGCCGTTCATTCTATAACTATGGAGTAACCGAAATGCTGTAGCTCACGATGTTACAATGTGACCATAGCGCCTATTCATTTTCTTGGGAGTCACAGACAAAATGTAGCCTGCTTTGCCATTTTCAAAGACCTGCCCTAGCACAGAGAGATGGCTGTTCCTGTCTCAGCCTTCAATGATGGCAACCATTGTCACCAGTAAGGAATTGAAACTAAAGAAGAGAAATATTGCAGAATAATTGGATTTTTACCTTGTAATTATTATACATTTCACGGCTATTGTATATATGCTGCTATATTCTTTAAAAATTGCTCCTTTTTCAAGACACTGAAAAATGTTCCGCTTAGCGTGAACAGTGCCTACAGAATAAATTTGGAGCATGCCATGTAAACCATATTGTACTGCAATTTGAGACTGAATGCTGTGGTAATGTTTTCAGTAATAGCTAGAATCACAAGGGAATGTACAATTGTGTCAAAGAGCATTTCTCATTTACAGGTAGAGGAACACACCAATGTTTGCAGTAAGATTGCATAAGCAGCATCTAGTAAGTACACATCATGAGCATTTCATTGCTAACACAGAACACGACCACAGGCACCCAGGAATATCTATTATATAAAGCTGAATGTGTGTATGTATGTATGTATGTGTGTGTGTATGTCCGGGATTGGCATCTGCACCATCGCAGCTACAGCCACAAAATTTTGCACAGTCACACGTCTGGACCCCGAGAGCGTCAAAGCTATGTTGTGAGGCAAAATTTTAACCCCGCGCTTTCCAATTCACCAAACAATTTAGCCCCTATCTACATAATGGGGAAAAAGTGAAAGGAAAAGTGTTGGAGGCAAATTGACAGCTGCCAGATGTGAACAAGGGGGACTTAAAGAGTGAGAGCGATGGCGCCAAAGAGTATATACCGTACAGTTGCTAAGGTGGGGCCCCGACATGGGATACTCACCACACCACCACGGGGATATGAACACACACACAAAATGCGCCACACACTACCACGTGCTTGAACACATATCACCCTCAGCACACATTTCACCACACATACACCAACCTTGCCACATAAAAGTCGAAACACAAAAGTCGCCGCTCAAAACTCGCCACGCGCAAAACTCGCCACATGCAAAACTAGGCTCACGCAAAACTCGCCACACGTGCAAAACTCACCTCATGGAAAACTCGCCACACGCAAAACTTGCACACGCGGAAAAATTGCCACATGCACAAAAGTTGCAACACATGCAAAAGTTGCCTCACACAAAACTTGCACATACTCAAAACGCACCACACATAAAACTCGCCACGTGCAAAACTCGCCATGCGCAAAACTTGATGCACACAACTTGCTACACTAACCTGTCACATGCAACTCGACACACAAAAAGTTGCTACACGCATGTTGCCACACAAAACTCATCTCACAAAAGTCGCTACATGCATGTAGCCACATGCAACTCAACACACACAACGTGACACATGACACGTGACAAACTCACCCTAAAACACACACAAGTCTGGTATTATCCTTCAAAAATAGAAATCTGATTAATAAGCAGACAAACTACAAGGGCAACAACTGTACCATATGGGAAATACGGCAGCTATCAGTCACATGACCTGTCTATTATGTGTATGTGTGAGCTAATATATACTGCCAGGGGGGAGGGCTTCCTGTTGGCTGGGGATTTATCAGGCTGCCAATTTAGCTTACAAATACTGAGGTAAAAATACTGAGCAAATAACGTGTGAACGCGGTCTAATACAGGAGGAGATGACATACAGATATATACTATATACAGGAGATGATACACAGGTATATACTATATACAGGGGAGATGATACACAGGTATATACTATATACAGATGACATACAGGTATATACTATATACAGGAGGAGATGACACACACATATATACTATATACAGGGGAGATGACACAGGTATATACTATATACAGGAGGAGATGACATACAGGTATATACTATATACAGGAGGAGATGACACACAGGTATATACTATATACAGGAGGAGATGACACACAGGTATATACTATATACAGGAGGAGATGACACACACATATATACTATATACAGGGGAGATGACACACAGGTATATACTATATACAGGAGGAGATGACACTGGTATATACTATATAGAGGGGAGATGACATACAGGTACATACTATATACAGGGGAGATGACACACGTATATACTATATACAGGGGAGATGACACACAGGTATATACTATATACAGGGGAGATGACACACAGGTATATACTATATACAGGAGGAGATGACACACAAGTATATACTCTATACAGGGGAGATGACACACACATATATACTATATACAGGTGAGATGACACAGGTATATCCTATATACAGGGGAGATAACACACAGGTATATCCTATATACAGGGGAGATGACACACAGGTATATACTATATACAGGGGGGATGACACACAGGTATATACTATATACAGAGGAGATGACACACAGGTATATACTATATACAGGAGGAGATGACATACAGGTACATACTATATACAGGAGAAGATGACATACAGGTACATACTATATACAGGGGAGATGACTTACAGGTACTGTATATACTATATACAGGAGATGACATACAGGTATGTACTATATATAGGAGAAGATGACATACAGGTATATAGTATATACAGAAGAGATGACATACAGGTATATACAGGAGGAGATGACACATAGGTATATACAATATACAGGAAGAGATGACATACAGCAGGTATATACTATTTACAGGGGAGATGACATACAGGTATATACTATATACAGGAGATGACATACAGGTGTATACTATATATAAGGGAGATGACAAATATGTATATACTGAGGGGAAAATGAGAGGTGTGAGGTGAAAATGAGGGGTGTGAGGTGAAAATGAAAAGGTGTGAGTGCAAATTGAGAGGAGTGAGGGAAAATAGTGGAGTGATCGGAAAATTACAGATGTGAGGTCAAAATGACAAGAGTTAGGGGGAATGAGAGGAGTGAGGGGGAAAATAAGAGTTGTGAGGGGGAAAATGAGAGGTATAAGGGAGAAAATGAGAGATGTGAGGGAGAAAATGAGAGGCGTGATGGGAAAATAAGAGAAGTGAGGTGCTATAACTAACCACAGATATTTACTATGCCCAGGCAACGCTGGGCTCTTCAGCTAGTATCCTTATATGTAGCATAATGCCTTAAAACAGGACCTTTCACCAGTTTGAGCATGACAAAATGACCACACCATGAAACGGTGGCTGCAGAGTTGAGTAAAATGTACATTTTATTTTTTTAATTTCTCACCTTCATTGCAGAGCTATTAGGTTGTAAAGTTTAGATTTTAATTGTATTGGGGGTATTAGCAGAGATTCTTCTCTTGGGGACGGTGACTTTTTCTCCCTGCAGCATGCAGGTATAAAAACCCCAGCCCCGAGAATGTCAGACACTGATTTCGGCTGCAGACATCCTAATGTGATTACAAACTGGGTAGGGGAGGAGAGCTGTGTGTCATTAATAATCATCTGCAGCTCTCATCTCATGGCACTGTCAGCACTGCTCTACTCTCCCTTCCCCTCACACTGACACTGATGACATGAGATGCAGCAGTTGCAGTGTTTGTAATGACGCACTGCTTTTCTTTACTCAGCTCCCCCCACTCATACTCACAGATGTCAGCTGTAAAATCATGGAGAAGAGCATGGTTGTGTGTCATTATGTCTCACATAGAGAAATCTGGATATTATCTGAGGGTATGTTCTTTTTTTCCCCTGCATTACGCCTGCTTATAATTAGTGAACGTCATGCAGGAGAAAATGTAGCTGCCCTCAGAGAAGAATCTCTGGCAACATCCACTTATACTTAACATAAATTATAACCTGAATTTTACAGACCAATATCTCCACAAAGGAGAAGGAAAATGAAAAAAAAAAAAAAACTATTTGATCCAGCTCAGCAGTCACTATTCCATGATGTGGCCAGTTTCACATGCTTGAATTGAACCTGTCACCAGGTTTTCCCTATATACCGTAACCTACAGCCAACACTTTTCCGCCCCATGTGAGAGCATTTTGTAATTCTGTATAATAAGTATGACTCCAATTCGCCCTGTGAGGCAAAAAAAAGAGCTTTTATTATACTCCTCTATGGGGCGGTCCGGTCCGATGGGTGTTGCTGGTCTTGGACCGGTGTCTCCTCTCTTCTTCCGATGAAGTCCTCCTTCTGTGCTTAGTGTTGATGATGCGTCCTATGTCATCTTTCACGCTCCTGCACAGGCGCACTTCTCACTGCCCTGCCAGGGGCAGAGCAAAGCACTGTAATGCGCATGCGCGGGCGCTCTTTGGTCTTTCCCCGCACATGTGCAGAAGAGTACTTTGCTCCACCCTTGGCAGGGCAGAGAGAAATGCACCTGCGCAGGAGCGTGAAGGGGGACTCTGTGTGGATGACATAGGAAGTGTCATCTACCCAAAGCAGAGAAGGAGGAAGGCACTGCGAAAGGTGGTGTCGGATGAAGACCAGCGACATCCATTAGACCGGACTGCCCCGTAAGTGAGTATAATAAAAAGGGTTTTTTTATTTGCCTTACAAAAACACCTAAATATATCCTCCGCATCAGACCATGAAGGAAATAATAGCAAAAAACACCAAAAGATTACCTTCACACAAGGCCAGAAAAATACATATAAACTTTATTAATTACAGTAAAAACAGTAATCAGTAATGGGTATATAACCACAGCACAGGCAAAACGGTGGGACACCCAGGCAGAGACTCCAATAATAGTGGTTACAGTAAACATTCCATAATATGAAAAACCATGTGCAAATGTGCCATGTGACCATGTACTAACATGCCAATAAGAAAAAGCAAATAAATAATACAAGTGTATGAATCAACAAGTAATCTACTATATAATTGACTAAGGGTACTTCCGTCTGTCTGTCCTTCTGTCTGTCTGTTGCGGTTATTCGTTCGCTGATTGGTCTCGCCAGCTGCCTGTCATGGCTGCCGCGACCAATCAGCGACGCGCACAGTCCGGAAAAAAATGGCCGCTCCTTACTCCCCGCATTCACTGCCCGGCGCCCGCATACACCCATCCAGTCACCTGTGTGTCCCCAACTTTGTACTATTGACGCTGCCTATGCGGCATCAATAGTACAAAATGTAATGTTAAAAATAATTTAAAAAAAAACCTGCTATACTCACCCTCTGTAGTCCACTGAGCCGCTCGCGCCGCCCGCCATCTTCCGCTGCAGGTTGCAGTGGCAAAGATAGTATGGCAGAAGGACCTGCCATGACGTCACGGTCATGTGACCGCGACGTCATCACAAGTCCTGCGTGCCTGCGCGGAAAGGACCTGACGTGACGTCACGGTCATGTGACCGTTACACGGTCATGTGACCGCGATGTCATCACAGGTCCTGCGCTCAGACCAACCCTGGGACCGGAAGCTGCCGTGGACTACAAGGGGCCCTAGGAAAGGTGAGTATATGTTTATTTTTTAACCTGTGACAAATGTGGCTGGGCTGAATACTACTTCGCTGTGCAATATACTACGTGGCTCTGTGCTGTATACTACGTCACTGGGCAATATACTACGTAACTGGGCAATATACTAGGTCGCTGGGCAATATACTACATAATTGGGCAATATACTACGGCGCTGAACAATATACTACGTCGCTGGGCAATATACTACGTCACTGGACAATATACTACGTGGCTGGGCAATATACTACGTGGCTGGGCAATATACTACGTGGCTGGGCAATATACTATGTGGCTGGGCAATATACTAAGTAGACATGCATATTCTAGAATACCCGATGCGTTAGAATCGGGCCACCATCTAGTAGTATAATAATTACCTATGGAGCGCTCCTGGGGACCCACCACACCCGACGCGCATTTTGCACTGAAATGCTTCGTCCGGGGGTCAAGCATTTCGGTGCAAAACGCGCGTTGGGTGTGGTGGGTCCCCAGGAGCGCTCCATAGGTAATTATACTATTACTTGTTGATTCATACACTTGTATTATTTATTTGCTTTCTCTTATTAGCATGTTAGTACATGGTCACATGGCACATTTGCACATGGTTTATCATATTATGAAATGTTTACTGAAACCACTATTATTGGAGTCTCTGCCTGGGTGTCCCACCATTTTGCCTGTGCTGTGGTTATATACCCATTACTGTTTTTACTGTAATTAATAAAGTTTATATTGTATTTTACTGGCCTTGTGTAAAGGTAATCTTTTGGTGTTATATGCCTTACAAGGCAAATTGGAGTCATATATACAGCATTTTAGAATGCTGTCACATGGGGCTGAAAGGTGGGGGCCATAGGTCATATCGGAAAAACATGGTGATAGGTTCCCTTTAAACTGGTGAAATATCTTTAACCTTGCACCCAATATTTCAGAACCATTTTATAGTCCGTCACTTGTTTCTGGTGTAGTTTTTTATTTATTTATTTTTTTAAAGAGGCATGAAACTTTAAAACCTCATGATGAAAAGGAAGGGACTCATTTTTCATATCTACCGTATATATATATATATATATATATATATATATATATATATATATATATATATATACTAGATGGTGGCCCGATTCTAACGCATCGGGTATTCTAGAATATGCATGTCCAGATAGTATATTGCACAGCCCACGTAGTACACTGCACACCCCACGTAGTATATTGCCCGGCCACGTAGTATATTGCCCAGTGATGTAGTATATTGCCCAGTGATGTAGTATATTGCCCAGTGATGTAGTATATTGCCCAGTTACGTAGTATACAGCACAGAGCCACGTAGTATATTGCACAGCAACGTAGTATACAGCACAGAGCCACGTAGTATATTGCCCAGTTACGTAGTATATTGCCCAGTGACGTAGTATACAGCACAGAGCCACGTAGTATATTGCACAGCGACGTAGTATACAGCACAGAGCCACGTAGTATATTGCCCAGCCACGTAGTATTGGCCAGTCACGTATGTCACAGGTTAAAAAAAATAAAAAATAAACATATACTCACCTTCCAAGGGGCCCCTTGTAGTTCTGTCGCCTGTGTGCGGTGCACGCAGCAGCTTCCGGTCCCAGGGTGTGATGACGTCGCGGTCACATGACCGTGATGTCATGGCAGGTCCTTCTCGCGCAGGCGCGCAGGACCTGTGATGACGTCGTGGTCACATGACCGTGTCGCGGTCACATGACCGTGACGTCACAGCAGGTCCTTCTTGGCGCAGGCCCTGTGATGACGTCGCGGTCACATGACCGTGATGTCATGGCAGGTCCTTCTCGCGCAGGCGCGCAGGACCTGTGATGACGTCGTGGTCACATGACCGTGTCGCGGTCACATGACCGTGACATCACAGCAGGTCCTTCTTGGCGCAGGCCCTGTGATGACGTCGCGGTCACATGACCGTGACGTCATGGCAGGTCCTTGTCGCACACCATCCTTAGCACCGGAACCTGCCACTTGCATGGAGCGGTCACCGGAGCGTTGCGAGGAGCGGGAAAGGCGGCCCGAGGTGAGTATATAATGATTTTTTATTTTTAACATTAGATGTTTTTACTGTTGAGGCTGCATAGGCAGCATCAACAGTAAAAACTTGGTCACACAGCGTTAATAGCGGCAGTACTGGAGTGAGTTACCCGCGGCATAACGCGGTCTGTTACCGCTGGCATTAACCCTGTGTGAGCCGTGACTGTGGGGAGTATGGAGCGGGCGCCAGGCACTGACTGCAGGGGAGTAGGGAGGGACTAATCGGACTGTGGCCGTCGCTGATTGGTCGCGGCAGCCATGACAGGCAGCTGGCGAGACCAATCAGCGACTTGGATTCCATGACAGACAGAGGCCGCGACCAATGAATATCCGTGACAGACAGAAAGAAAGACAGACAGACAGGACAGACAGAAAGACGGAAGTGACCCTTAGACAATTATATAGTAGATATATTTATTTACACTGTGTCCTTCACAAGCACAGTTGTACTTTGAAGCACTGGAGAGGACAGCGTGCCTGTGCACCTCTAAACACCATGTTACAGGTTATATATAGATGTAATCTACACACGAAATACAGCAAGTGTTAGGCTGCATTCACAAGTCTGCTGGTTTCTATTGGAAACCATTAAAAGCTTGCTGAGCTCTTATAATGCAGAGGCATAATTACTTTTTTCAAAATCTGATAAATGAATAAAGACTTGGTAAAAACTTTATAAAAACTGTATAAAGATGTGGGGAGTTTCAGCTCTAATGCGCCAAAATTGTGAATTCAGCACAGGTGCATGAGGCGCCATTCAGGCATCTATTTTTCACGAACACAACCATTATAGTCTATGGGATTGATCACATGTCTGTAGTTATTTTGCAGTTGTGTGTAGATAAAAAAAAAATTCATGGAGATCTTTTTTTTTTTTTTTTTTTTTTATCATTGCCATGAATGAAAATCACCACGCTGTCCCTGATTAACATTGTAGAGCATAGCAAAAGTTTTGAAATTATTAAATTTTGTACTTGAAAAATCAGTGAAGAAACACTGATGGTAAAAACTGACATTGACCAAGCACTGATGAAACTCGGATCCAAAACACCGATGACACTCGTACCATTATTTTGTGTATGTGAAGAATTACAGATGTCTGAACGAGGCCTAAGGGACCTTTCACACTGCGCTTTGTCCCACGTTCCCATTGGGGCTTACATTCGAACCCTCGGCAAAACAGGATACAGCTGTATGAGCCGACAGAGTTAACGTGCTCTCTGACATGCACCATTTTCGAGCGAATACGCCTACTGGAGGTGGACACCAAGGCGCAGTCTACTACATCTGAGTATCCATCTCGAGTAGGCTTACACGCCTGAAAATGATGCACAGCAGGGCACATGTTAACAGTCGGCACCATTATAGTCAGTGGCCATGTCAGCCCATACTCCTGAACCCCATTTTGCAATGGGTTCGAAAGCCCCGAGTGTGGGCAAGAACGCAATGTGAATAGGCCCTAATACAGACTTTATGTTTAGCATACAATAAGTGATACAGTTTTATTTATTTACAACTTTTTTTTTTAATTAATGCAATACATTTCTAAAATGCATTTAAATGTTGTTATATTTCCACTGACTGCAATAAAACAGGATTTTCCATCATAGTAAGTGAAGGCATAGGATTGGTGGGCGCATCACGTTTTTCTGTTTTGCACATGAGAGAAAAATTAACTGTTTTTCATCAGTACTGGATCTGACTTTCATCCATTTTTGGCTCATGTGTCTTTTTCCACCATCTGTGTGACATCCAATTTTCTTGAATACAAAAAAAAGTTACAGAGTTTCTCCCATCCATTAAACTCCATTCATACATCCATTTTTGGCATTCGGGTTTGTGGTCCATTTTTAAACCGGATCAACGTGTCAATTCCATTAATCTATTTTTTGGCGGATCAGACCCTGCCATTTGTATCTATAGTCATCCAAAAACTGATGAAAAATGGAAGACAGCAGATTTACATCATTTTTTTTTTAATTGAACCCTTGCTAAGTGCCAATGGAGAAAAACATTTTTAGACAATTTATCTCCTTCAGTTTTTAAAAATTAATTACAGGGTTTGTCTGGTGAAAACAAGTCCATCATCCATCCATATGATAAATGACCGCTTGTTGATTGGTGGGGTTCCGACCGCTGGGCAGTGCACATGCTCAACTGCTGCTTCATTCATCCCGTATGGGGCAGCTGAGACCTGTGGCTAGGAGGCGGAGTGCTCGGTCAGAAGGCTAAAGAATACATTTCAAAAAACTGACTGTCACATCCAAACATAGACTAAGTGTGAAAGCGTAGGACCTGGTATACGAGAGATGCCCTAAAGTGGCTACCAGGTACACATAAAATTGGCCATTTTTATGCACTAAACGCTCTCATTTTTCATATTTCTAGTGCAGTAATGCAGTTCAGTTTTCATGTTTCATGTTTGCATGTTTCAGCGCTGCAGAGTGCTGCCTTATTTACTTGACTGTATATGAGTTGGTGACTCTAGGTTCGGCACCTGTTCACACTTAGTCTATGTTTGGATGTGACGGTCAGTTTTTTGAAATGTAGTCTGTGCATTATGGTCCATATTTGAACTGTGTCTCACTGAGTGAGTCTTTGGAAAAATCGATGACACATGGGAGAAAAATGGAATTGGATGTGTGATGGTAGCTTTAGGCAAAAAAAAGGATACTTTTTCATCTGTATTGCCATACATCAACAATTTAAAATATAGCAATAAGCCAAATCAAGTTTTCTATGTTGTCAATTGCAATGGCATCCATTAAAAATAACAACAGATGCCATGTGGCTTGTGTCTGCCTGGCATCCATTTTATTACCACATCCATTGTTTTGTTTAATGGGAGATTCTGATACAAAAAAGAGATCAGATTAGAGCATGTTGTAATTTTTATGTGTGTGTGAACTACCGCATTGACATGCTTGGTCAGTGTGCTGTCCATATACTATCCATTTTGTGTATGGACAGCAGATTACTAATGGAATCTGGGTGCTGCCAATTCAAAATTGGATCAAAATTGGTCTGTTGATGAAATAGCCGATAGAACATAATGGGCATGTGTTATATTGAAAAATGGACAAAAACAGACACCTGAATGAGACCTAAAGCCAATGAGACCTGGCTTCTACATGTTTTCCCTGCACTTGAATGGTCATAACGTTCAAAGGTCACCTAAAACATGCATTATAGAATCTATATAAGAACACCTCAAAAAGTGCTTATTAAAAAATGCTTTGTAACAGCCTGCAAACAATACGGAGAAGTAAAACATAATAATTACATTCTCTTAATCAGAATGACTGAGGGAACTGGAAAACAGCTTGCACAAAATTGACATATCAAGACTGGCAGCCCTAGAACATGAACAGCCATCTGGTAAAACAGAGCACAGGCAGCTCCCATTAGTCCTTCTGCCTTTCTGAAAAGTAACTTTATAGCTTCTTGTTGACTATTCAAATCAATGCAGAAATGATTAAAATGCATTATAGCAAACACATAGATGCATGCTTAACCCCTTCATGACCTTGGGATTTTTCGTTTTTCCGTGTTCGTTTTTCACTCCCCTCCTTCCCAGAGCCATAACTTTTTTATTTTTCTGTCAATTTGGCCATGTGAGGGCTTATTTTTTGCGGGACGAGTTGTACTTTTGAACGACATCATTGGTTTAACCATGTCGTGTACTAGAAAACGGGAAAAAAATTCCAAGTGCGGTGAAATTGCAAAAAAAGTGCAATCCCACACTTGTTTTTTGCTTGGCTTTTTTGCTAGGTTCACTAAATGCTAAAACTGACCTGCCATTATGATTCTCCAGGTCACTACGAGTTCATAGACACCTAACATGACTAGGTTATTTTTTACCTAAGTGGTGAAAAAAAATTCCAAACTTTGCTGAAAAAAAAAAATTGCGCCATTTTCCGATACTCGTAGCGTCTCCATTTTTCATGATCTGGGGTCGGTGGAGGGCTTATTTTTTGCGTGCCGAGCCGGCGTTTTTAATGATAGCATTTTGGTGCAGATACATTCTTTTGATCGCCCGTTATTGCATTTTAATGCAATGTCACGGCGACCAAAAAAACGTAATTCTGGCGTTTCAATTTTTTTTCCCGCTACGCCGTTTAGCGATCAGGTTAATGCTTTTTTTTATTGATAGATCGAGCGATTCTGAACGCGGCAATACCAAATATGTGTAGATTTGATTTTTTTTTAATTGATTTATTTTGAATGGGGCGAAAGGGGGGTGATTTAAACTTTTATATATTTTTTTTTTTTTTCACTTTTTTTTTTACTTTTTTTTTTTTTTACTTTTGCCATGCTTCTATAGCCTCCATAGGAGGCTAGAAGCAGGCACAGCACGATCGCCTCTGCTACATAGCAGCGATCTCATTTGGGTTTAGGTCAGGGCTCTGGCTGGGCCAGTCAAGAATGGTTCTGAAGCCACTCCTTTGTTATTTTAGCTGTGTGCTTAGGGTCATTGTCTTGTTGGAAGCTGAACCTTCGGCCAAGTCTGAGGTCCATAGAACTCTGGAAGAGGTTTTCATCCAGGATATCGCTGTACTTGGCCACTTTCATGTTTCCTTCAATGACAACCAGTCGTCCTGTCCCTGCAGCTGAAAAACACCCCATAGCATGATGCTTCCACCACCATTTTTCACTGTTGGGATTGCATTGGGTAGGTGATGAGCAGTGCCTGGTATTCTCCACACATACCGCTTAGAGTTATAACCAAAAAGGTCTATCTTCGTCTCATCAGACCAGAGAATCTTATTTCTCATAGTCTGGGAGTCCTCCATGTGTTTTTTTTTAGCAAACTCTATGCCGGCTTTCATATGTCTTCCACTGAGGAGAGGTTTCCGTCGGGCCACTCTGCCATAAAGGCCTGACTGGTGGAGGACTGAAGTGATAGTTGACTTTGTGGAACTTTCACCCATCTCCCTACTGCATCTCTGGAGCTCAGCCACAGTGATCTTGGCGTTCTTCTTTACCTCTCTCACCAAGGCTCTTCTCCCACGATTGCTCAGTTTGGCTGGATGGCCAGGTCTAGGAAGACTTCTGGTGGTCCCAAACTTCTTCCATTTAAAGATTATGGAGGCCACTGTGCTCTTAGGAACCTTGATTACTGCAGAAATTCTGCTGTAACCTTGGCCAGATCTGTGCCTTGCCACAATTCTGTCTCTGAACTCCTTTGCCAGTTCCTTTGACCTCATGATTCTCATTTGGTCTGACATGTACTGTGAGCTGTGAGGTCTTATATAGACAGGTGTTTGCCTTTCTAAATCAAGTCCTATCAGTTTAATTAAACACAGCTGGACTCCAATGAAGGAGTAGAACCATCTCAAGGAGGATCACAAGGAAATGAGCAGTATGTAAGTGTCAGAACAAAGGGTCTGAATACTTCTGACCATGTGATTTCAGTTTTTCTTTTTTATTAAATTTGCAAAAATGTCTACATTTTTGTTTTTTTCAGTCAAGATGGGGTGCAGAGTGTACATTAATGTGAAAACAATGATCTTTTTTTGAATTTACCAAATAGCTGCAATGAAACAGAGTGAAAAATGTAAAGGTATCTGAGTAATTTCCGTACCAACTGTATATGATTGGCATACATACACTCACCTGCCTACTAGAAGTAATGGATACGTCTACTAGGAGTGTCGCTGGAGGTATGCAAATTGTGTACTTATGATCACGTAACTTCCTGTTCCCAAAGCCGGTACCGGAGAATCCTCACAGTGTGCAGTCATCGTGATGTGAAGCTTCACAAGTCTGCTGTACAGTAGCTGCAGACTTGTAGCCTAAGGCTGGACATCCCCTTCAAATACTATACAAACAGGTAGATACTTTTATTACTCTGTATACAATTTCCTGTCCTAGATTCAACTCTATCATCCACCTACAGTTGTGTGAAAAATTGTTTGCCCCTTCCTGATTTCCGATTCTTTTGCATGTTTGTCATGCTTAAATGTTTTAGATCACCCCAAAAAATTATATACTAGACAAAGATAACAAAAGTAAACACAAACGCCAGTTTTTAAATTAAGGTCTTCATTATTACGGGAAAAATAAATCCAAACCTACAGGGCCATGTGTGAAAAATTGATTGCCCCCTAAACCTAATAACTGGTTGGGTAACTCTCAGCAGCAGCAACTGCAATCAATTGTTTGCAATAACTGGCAATGAGTCTTTTACAACAATGGAGGAATTTGTACCCACTCATCTTTGCATAATTGTTGTAATTCAGCCACACTGAAGGGTTTCCGAGCATGAACCGCATTTTTAAGGTTATGCCACACCATCTTAATCTGAATAAGGTCAGGGGGACTTTGTCTAGGTCACTCCAAAGTCTTAATTTTGTTTTTGTTAAGCCACTCAGAGGTGGACTTGCTGGTGTGTTTTGGATCATTGTCCTGCTGCATAACCCAAGTGTGCTTCAGCTTGAGATCACGAACAAATGGCCAGACATTCTCCTTCAGGATTTTTTGTGGTAGACAGCAGAATACATGGTTCAATTTACAACAGCAAGTCTTCCAGGTACCGGAGCATCAAAAGAGCCCCAGACCATCACACTACCACCACCATTTTTTACTGTTGGTATGATGTTCTTTTTCTGAAATACTGTCTTATTTCTAAGCCAGGAAGGAAAAGTATGGCTGATTAGGGCACTCAGACGAAGACAAAGACTTGTTTTAGATAGAAAAGAAACTTCTTGACTTGGTAATTATCTCCTCACAAAGCTTTTCGGCTGTGAATCTGCCTTCATCAGGATCAGAAAGTTATAGAAATGCCGATTGGGCTGAATGGTGACTAGCAAGCACAAGTAAGTATAACTCACCATTCTTAGAGGCGTAAAGAGGCTTTTCTGCACATACAGCAAAAACTTATATTTCCCTTCCCCCTCCCCCAATAGACTATAGCCTGAAGGATTTTTAATAAAAAGTACATTGCAAAGTACCGTATATTAAAAGTCATAAAAAAAGCATTATATGTACTTCAAAGCTGAGTCAATAAAAACGACAAATCAGACAAAAGCAGGCCAGCATGTGGTTATGTCAATGGATCTTGAAAAATGCAACAGCTCTTGAAAAGACAAGAAAAATAAAAAATAAAAATAGGCTTCATCATTCTGCATATTGACCTCTCATTTTAGACAGGTTCCTACCATAATCTAGATTTGCCATAAATGGCTATATATACTTACGCCTAGAAACCACAGACTTTTGTACAAAAAAATAAATAAAATAAAATAAAACTGCACCAGTTTCTGAGCAGCTTCTCCTCCATAGTGAGCAGATGAAACATGTCATCTAACCCGAGGAACCTATAAAAGTGGAATTATAAGGCTGTGGATGTGGAGAACATGGTAGGCTGAATTACCATATTTTGTGTTTCATGAGGAACATTTTCCTTTTGCATTTTTAATGTGAGCACAGCTGAGTATTCCACCTTACATCTGTTCCTATGAATCACACCTCTCAACATCCTACAAGCAATAATGGTCCAGTCAAAAATCAGCAATAGCATTTTGTTCCCATCTAACAAAACACACTGTTGAAATGTCACAGGAGTAGAGGAAGGAGGACGCGTTGTTTTTTTTTTTTTTAAATGCCTACACTAAAATCAAGCCTACTTCTTACAGCAGGTGTGACACAAAGTAGAAGCGCTGTACTGAGACTTGCACTGGTGGATGTCAGATGATACGGATTCATGCTATAGCCGCTCAGTTCAGTTCAGTCCTGCTTCATTTCATAGTTACAAAATTGCCACGGCTTCATCGTGCATCACCCGAAGGGCTCGTTCACATGTTTGCTGGTTCTGCAGCAAAAACGGGTCAAAAAACGCAAAGTGAATGAGATTTATGACATCTCATGCAGAAGTTGGATTTTTCACCTGGACATGCTCTAGTTTCAAATCTGAAGCATGTCAATTCTTTCAGCGTTTATTTTTTTTTGCAGAATCATTAATTCAGTGGGAATAAAAACCGCATAAAAATACACGCATTTTAAGCAGCTTTTTTCCTGCCAACACTCCAGTATTTGAAGCAGAAATCTGCTGTGAATATTGTACAAGTGCACATTCCCTAAGGCTACGTTCACATTTGCGTTGTGCGCCGCAGCGTCGGCGCCGCAACGCACAACGCAAACAAAAACGCAGCAAAACGCATGCACAACGCTGCGTTTTGCGCCGCATGCGTCCTTTTTTTCATTGATTTTGGACGCAGCAAAAATGCAACTTGCTGCGTCCTCTGCCGCAGGGACACATGCGGCGCAAAACGCAAGTGCGACGCATGTCCATGCGCCCCCATGTTAAATATAGGGGCGCATGACGCGACGCTGCGGCGCCCGACGCTGCGGCGCCGACTGCAAATGTGAACGTAGCCTTAGTTCTGAAAACAAAGTCCCCTATTAGGGTAAGTTCACACAGTGTGTTTTTGCTGCCTTTTTGTTGTGTTTTTTTATGCTAATTTTCAGCTGCTTTTTATAGTACCAGCAAAGCCTATGAGATTTCAGAAATCTTATGCACACACATTGTTTTTTTGTGTGATCAGTATTTTGTGCTTTGCAGCGTTTTTTTTTACATAGGGCATGTGACTTCTTTCAGCGTTTTTCAAGCGTTTTCCACCCATTGACTTGGATGGATGGTGAAAAACCGCTGCAAATACGCAAGGTTGACTTTTCTTGCAGCGTATTTGCTGCAGAAAAGTCAAGGAGAGCTGGATGTCACACTCGGCACTGCTACATCTAGATGGCAGGCTGCACGATGCATCCATGCCGTCATCCAGCAGAGCGGACCCAAACCCCATTCACTTGAATGGGGGCCCGACAATACAGTGTTTGACAAGCTGTCATATGCATGACAGCGCCACAAACACCGCTTCTGATCGGCGGGGAAATCCTCCTCGCCGGTCAGAGAGCCGCAGCTCCCACGCTGTCAGAAGACAACGGGGAGCGCTCAGCTGTGATCGGAGGTGTAAACTTCACCTCTGATCACTGGTGTCAGCTGATGGGACAACTGATCCCATCATCTGACATCTACAGCCACTAATTACAGTGAGGGAAGGAGCGGCGGATGGGAGTTTTCATCTGCCGCTCCTGCGCTATAAATTTTTTTTTTTTTTTTAAACGGCTTGGGGTCCCCGCCATTTTTGATAACCAGCCTTGCTAAAGCTCACAACTGGGGTCTGGTATTCTCAGGCTGGTAATATAGGCAGCTGCCCAGAAAAGGCAGATCTATTAGATGCGCCAATTATGGCGCTTTGCCAGGCTCTTCCCACTTGCCCTGTAGAGGTGGCAAGCACGGTAATGAGGGGTTAATGTCACCTTCCTATTGTAAGGTGACACTAAGCCGGCTTAGTAATGGAGAGGCGTCAATAAGTCTTTTAATGAAATAAAACACCACATAGTTTTGACAATCTTCTTATTGTTCTGCCATTCCAAAGCAAAGGCATCGATCTTCTGTAAGAAAAGAAAATAAAAAAGCAAAAGTATACTTCCTGATCTGTCGCAGTCCAATATAACGAGTGTCCCATGCAGTATCTGGGGGAAGATAAAGCTTACAACCGGGAGCGATGCTAATGCGACCTCTCCCGGCTGTAAGCGACTGGGGAATGAATAAGACGGGCGGGCTCAGTAACTAGCGGTGACGTCACCGAGCCTGCGCTCCCCCACTGCCTGACCTGAGGTAACCTCTGCACCGTGGGAAAATGCCAGTGAAGAGGATACCGCAGGTAATGTATCTATTCTATCTATTCTGTCTATTCTATCAATCTATCTATTCATTCTATCTACAGGAAGTTGGTTTTTTTTCTCTGTGTGCACTCAACTTTATTGGCATGCACAAAGAGAAAAAAAGCATGAAAAAACGCACCAAAACGCGGCAAAAAATGCACCAAAAAAGCACCTAACCCTGTGTATTTGGCGCAGCTTTCCTGCCAAGATGATCAAGTTTTGCTGCAGAAAAAAAACGCAGCAAAAACACCCTGTGTGAACTTACCCTTATGTGACAGGTTCCTGATGGATCCTAGTGGCTTTACATGTGGTCCAGAGGCATAGTTGGGAGTTCAGCAGACAGGGGAACAAAACATCTGAGTGGCCCCTTATTCGGTAACCCTGACTATGACTATGGTGGCGCACTGATATTACTGTCATATGGTGACGTAGTGGTAGATACCAGTCCTGTATATCATATAAGAGATTATAGTACAGTTATTGATGGTGACTTATAGCTGATGTTCTTTCTGGTCAGGGTCATTTCCATTTGGCCCAGACCAACATGGCAACTTCTTCCAGCCACGACTTCGTTTGCAGAGATTACAACAAAGACACATCTAACGTCTCACATTTCCACCCCCGTCCCATCTATCCTCAACCTGCACAAACTCCTCATCCTGCTGATACCCCAATACTGAGCAGCTGCTGCTGCTGTGTGTCCCTATTACTGCACCTGCTGTTTAGCACAATAACAGCACTCCTCTTTGTGTCCCACATAATAATGCTCACCACTGTGCCCCTTTCATAGTAATAATGCCTCCTTTGTGCCCTCTAGATGGTAAAATTGACCCCTAGAAAATATTAATGTCCTGTGCAAATGCCCTAGAAAATAGAGTCCACGTTTTGATTCTTTGATAGCCCCAATACTCTGAGTGCACCTATAACAATAATGCTTCTTAAGTGCCCACTTAACGTTTAATAATGTCCACTGAATCCCCCAATGTGCAGCTCCTTTACACAGTACGGTAGGCCCAGAGCTCCCCTAAACACAGTATGATAACCCCACAGCACCTCTATACATAGTATCATGGACCCCCTGCTCCCCCAAAATAGGACATAATGACCCCACAAAAGTCCTCACACTGTATAATGGACTCCACAGTAGTCCCCACACTAACCCTCAAACTGTATAATAGCTCCCACATTGTATAATGGCCCCCATAATAAGCCCCAAAGTGTATAATGGCCCTCACACTAGGCGCCAAACTGTATAATGGCCTCCGCATTAGCCCCTAAGCTGTATAATAGCCAAAGCATTAGCTCTTACACTGTATAATGGGCCCCATGTTAGCCCCCAAACTGTATAATGCCCCCCACAGTTTATAAAGGGCCCCCACAGTACTCCCTATAAAGTATGAGGGTCCCCTTACACTGTTTAAGAGTCCCCCACTGTTTCTGATAGCCACCCCATAAGTTTTCATTGTAGAAAATCCTAATCCAGGCTCTGTAGACTGCAGACTTAGAGCAACCTGCAGTCTTCAGAACAGAGAGCGGTAGAGCAGGGAGACCAGGTCTCTTTCCTCTACCGCAGGACTTATTAAGGGAAGCATAGCTCCTGGTGGGCCCCTCTGAGTGCGGGCCCTGAGCGACTGCACCCTCTTTGCCCTGGTAGCTATGCTACTGATGTGGTTCCATTGTAATTCAGTCAGAGCTCCTGTTTTTTTACACAGTAAAATACCATTGCTGGCTAAGACATTCTCACCACCAAAAATATTTAAAAAACCTAAACAGGAGTAACATATAGCAACTGAAAACAAAGTCTTCAAATTTGATTCCACAATCACATCGGTTCATGCTTGGTGACAACAAATATTACGGAAAAGGGCCCCAATCCTAAAAAAGTATATTGATAAACACGTGTTAAATATGTGGCCAGGTAAAGAACAAATCACAGTTATAACTTCTCATTGTATGAGGGCCATTTTAGTGCAGCACAATTGCAATAAGCGGATTTTATATAACATTGCCTAGAAAGATACAAACATTTGCAGCTTTGTCTGTGCAACAGTCAAAGGACTCAAAACAACCTCTCCCCTTAGTGCAAATCCCGTGAATACATTTTCGTTAAAATGTAACTAGTAGGAAAATTGTAACAGGTTCAGTGCAGCGGACAGTGTCCTCGGAGCAACCTTTTCTTTCAGATTCTTCGGTTTTTAAGAAAGTTTGAAGATACAATAATTATTTTGATCACCATTTCCTGATATTTTCATATTTTATATTTACTGAATCTTTACATTTGATGAGATTCACAGCTTTACATCATTTTTGAGAGCATCTACACAATGAAACTTTAAAACAAAGGTTCTCTGATTTTAAAGGGTCAAGCACCGCTGCTCCGTGGGCTCTTGGCATGGCCAAACAGTTCAGTGCTCTTTCCCACATACTTCTTTTCCTTCCATGGCTATGTGCACACAGTCTTTTTGCTGAGTTTTCGAAGCAAAAACTGAGTGGAAACTCAAAACTTTTTGAGTTTCAATATTTGGAGGATTTGGAGACTTTCCATTCAGTTTCTGCTCCAAAAACTCATAGAAAAACTCCAGTGGGCACATAACTTATCATATTTCTGCCTTTCTCTGTCTCCTGTAACGTCAGAGCCATCAATCAAGGAATAGAAAAGTGGAGATGGATGCAAAACAGGTAAGTAGGAAGGTGCACTCGACTGTTTGGCCATGTCAAGGATGAGCCGAGTGCTTTGTTTGAAAAGTCATTCTGTATGGACAGACTTCCTCTAAATATCTGTTGTCAGTCTCGGGCAGCAAATCAGATATTAAAGCTTTTACAAGAAGGACTGCCACTTCACAGAATTCCTGTTAAATTGGAAGAAAAAAAAAAAACAACAAAGGCAAGAGCAGTCACCATAAAATAAATGAGCAGAAGCTGTGAATCAATGAGCTGGGATCTTGGCCCCTCTATTCTCCTAAGTGGGAACAAACACTTATAAAGAATTCATGGCACATCCTGTAGCCGTCACCGGTGATTGGCTGACTGTCGGGGATGGAACCAGGAAGTTGAGACCAGCAAGGATCAGGTTAACACTAAGGGGGGCAGCGGAGGACTCAGAAGGGGATTATTTTAAAGTAGTATGAGAGATTTGGAAAAATATGCTCTGAAGCACCCCTTTAAAGAAAACATATACCGCTAAACCGCTTTTTTTTTTCTTCCTCGAGGCTTTTGACATTCTTGTTTCATCTTCTACATATAATGTAATTAATTTTTAGTATATAAACTAGATGGGTATTTCCTGAAGGAACTACAGATAGTGCTTTGGAATGGTGCCCGGGCTGCCCCAGCAAGACTTTCACACTTGGGTGCCCCTCAGGCGCTGTTTTGGTAGTTGTAGCCACTCCGGGTCCGATTTGGCGGGCGGCGCCACTCCGGGTCCGATTTGGCGGGCAGCGCCACTCTGGCGGGCGGCGCCACTCCGGGTCCGATTTGGCGGGCGGCGCCACTCCGGGTCCGATTTGGCGGGCTTCACCACTCCGGGTCCGAATTGGCGGGCGGCGCCGCTCTGGGTCCGATTTGGCGGGCGGCGCCGCTCTGGGTCCGATTTGGCGGGCGGCGCCACTCTGGGTCCGATTTGGCGGGCGGCGCCACTCTGGGTCCGATTTGGCGGGCGGCGCCACTCTGGGTCCGATTTGGCGGGCGGCGCCACTCTGGGTCCGATTTGGCGGGCGGCGCCACTCTGGGTCCGATTTGGCGGGCGGCGCCACTCTGGGTCCGATTTGGCGGGCGGCGCCACTCTGGGTCCGATTTGGCGGGCGGCGCCACTCTGGGTCCGATTTGGCGGGCGGCGCCACTCTGGGTCCGATTTGGCGGGCGGCGCCACTCTGGGTCCGATTTGGCGGGCGGCGCCACTCTGGGTCCGATTTGGCGGGTGGCGCCACTCTGCGTCCGATTTGGCGGGCGGGGCAATAATTATAATAAGACTACAGATAGTGCTTTGAAATTGTGCTGTGCTATCACTTTAAGAGCTGATATTATCTGGCAAAACTGTGCTGGGGTCATGTACAGTTCGCAGGCGTTGGCATAGTAACTGGGCCTGACTGCGCATATCAATGAGCTAATCAGCCAGGTGGCAGGTACATTTCAAATTGCCTCAGAAACCCGGCCATTATAACCTATGGGAAAATTTCCCTATTGAAATGCATTACAATGAGGGGAAAAAACATTTTCAAACGCAAATTGCGCCAAAACTACAAATCCGATCGACACGAAAAATACTTAGCACACCTCTTGGGGACGCTGGCTTCGAAATGACACCTCACTGGAGTCTGTGAGTGAAGCGGTTCGGGCCGCATTACGTGCGGACTGAATAATTATAAGAACTAGATGGGTATTTCCTGAAGGAACTACAGATAGTGCTTTGGAATGGTGCCCGGGCTGCCCCTGCAAGACTTTCACACTTGGGTGCCCCTCAGGCGGTCCGATTTGGTGGGTTGGGTCAATCTGGGTCTGATTTTGTGGGCGGGGTAAATCTAGGTCCGATTCGGTGGGCGGGGTCACTTTTGGTCCGATTCTGTGGGCGCGGCCACTCTGGGTCCGATTCGGTGGGCGGAGCCACTCTGGGTCCGATTTGGTGGGCGGGGCACCTTAGGGACCAACTTGGTGGGTGGGGTCACTCGGTCCGATTTGGTGGGCTGGGCACCTCAGGGTCTCATTTGGTGGGCTGGGCACCTCAGGGTCCGATTTGGTGGGTGGGGTCACTCTGGGTCCGATTTGGTGGAAGGGGTCACTCTGGGTCTGATTTGGTGGAAGGGGTCACTCTGGGTTCGATTTGGTGGGCGGAGCCACTCTGGGTCCGATTTGGTGGGCGGGGTCACTCTGGGTCCGATTTGGTGGGCGGGGTCACTCTGGGTCCGATTTGGTGAGCCGGGCCCCTCGGGGTCCGATTTGGTGAGCGGGGTAATCTACTATATAATTGTCTAAGGGCACTTCCGTCTTTCTGTCTCACAACACCGCTATGTCATCATCTCATGAGACCGCAATGCACTCTTGGGACCGGAGCGCGCAACAAGCATCGGGTACCGGCCACTCCAGGTGCAACAAGCATCGTGTACCGGCCGCTCTAGGAGGTGCAACAACCATCAGATACCGGCCGCTCCAGGAGGTGAGTATGTAACTTTTTTATTTTAATTCTTTTTTTTTTTTTTTAACAGGGATATGCAGTATACTATGTGACTGGACAATATACTACGTGACTGGGCAGTATAACTACGTGGCTCTGCGCTGTATACTGCATGGCTCTGTGCTGTATACTGCGTGGCTCTGCGCTGTATACTACGCGGCTCTGCGCTGTATACTACGCGGCTCTGCGCTGTATACTGCGCGGCTCTGCGCTTTGTACTGCGCGGCTCTGCACTATATACTGCGTGGCTCTTCGCTGTATACTACGCGGCTCTGCGCTGTGTACTGCGCGGCTCTGCGCTGTGTACTGCGCGTGTCCGTGCTGTGTACTGCGTGTGTCTGCGCTGTATACTGCGCGGCTCTGCGCTGTGTACTGCGCGGCTCTGCACTGTGTACTGCACGGCTCTGCGCTGTATACTGCGGGGCTCTGCGCTGTATACTACGCGGCTCTGCGCTGTATACTGCGCGGCTCTGCGCTGTATACTGCGCGGCTCTGCGCTGTATACTGCGCGGCTCTACGCTGTGTACTGCGCGGCTCTGCACTGTATACTACGCGGCTCTGCGCTGTATACTGGGCGGCTCTGCGCTGTGTACTGCGCGGCTCTGCGCTGTATACTGCGCGGCTCTGCGCTGTATACTGCACGGCTCTGCGCTGTGTACTGCGCGGCTCTGCGCTGTGTACTGCGCGGCTCTGCGCTGTGTACTGCGCGACTCTGCGCTGTGTACTGCGCGGCTCTGCGCTGTGTACTGCGCGGCTCTGCGCTATGTACTGCGCTGTGCACTGCGCGGCTCTGCGCTTTATACTGTGCGGCTCTGCGCTCTGTACTGCGCGGCTCTGCGCTGTGTACTGCGCGGCTCTGCGCTGTATACTGCGCGGCTCTGCGCTGTGTACTGCGCGGCTCTGCGCTGTGTACTGCGCGGCTCTGCGCTGTGTACTGCGCGGCTCTCCGCTTTATACTGCGCGGCTCTGCGCTGTGTACTGCGCGGCTCTGCGCTGTGTACTGCGCGGCTCTGCACTTTATACTGCGCGGCTCTGCGCTTTGTACTGCGCGGCTCTGCGCTGTGTACTGCGCGGCTCTGCGCTGTGTACTGCACGGCTCTGCGCTGTGTACTGCGCGGCTCTGCGCTGTATACTGCGCGGCTCTGCGCTGTGAACTGCGCGGCTCTGCGCTGTGTACTGCGCGGCTCTGCGCTGTGTACTGCGCGGCTCTGCGCTTTATACTGCGCGACTCTGCGCTTTGTACTGCGCGGCTCTGCGCTGTGTACTGCGCGGCTCTGCGCTGTGTACTGCGCGGCTCTGCGCTGTGTACTGCGCGGCTCTGCGCTGTGTACTGCGCGGCTCTGCGCTGTGTACTGCGCGGCTCTGCGCTGTGTACTGCGCGGCTCTGCGCTGTATACTGCGCGGCTCTGCGCTTTATACTGCGCGACTCTGCGCTTTGTACTGCGCGGCTCTGCGCTGTGTACTGCGCGGCTCTGCGCTGTGTACTGCGCGGCTCTGCGCTGTGTACTGCGCGGCTCTGCGCTGTGTACTGCGCGGCTCTGCGCTGTGTACTGCGCGGCTCTGCGCTGTATACTGCGCGGCTCTGCGCTGTATACTGCGCGGCTCTGCGCTGTGTACTGCGCGGCTCTGCGCTGTGTACTGCGCGGCTCTGCGCTGTGTACTGCGCGACTCTGCGCTGTGTACTGCGCGGCTCTGCGCTGTGTACTGCGCGGCTCTGCGCTATGTACTGCGCGGCTCTGCGCTGTGCACTGCGCGGCTCTGCGCTTTATACTGTGCGGCTCTGCGCTCTGTACTGCGCGGCTCTGCGCTGTGTACTGCGCGGCTCTGCGCTGTATACTGCGCGGCTCTGCGCTGTGTACTGCGCGGCTCTGCGCTGTGTACTGCGCGGCTCTGCGCTGTGTACTGCGCGGCTCTCCGCTTTATACTGCGCGGCTCTGCGCTGTGTACTGCGCGGCTCTGCGCTGTGTACTGCGCGGCTCTGCACTTTATACTGCGCGGCTCTGCGCTTTGTACTGCGCGGCTCTGCGCTGTGTACTGCGCGGCTCTGCGCTGTGTACTGCACGGCTCTGCGCTGTGTACTGCGCGGCTCTGCGCTGTATACTGCGCGGCTCTGCGCTGTGTACTGCGCGGCTCTGCGCTGTGTACTGCGCGGCTCTGCGCTGTGTACTGCGCGGCTCTGCGCTTTATACTGCGCGACTCTGCGCTTTGTACTGCGCGGCTCTGCGCTGTGTACTGCGCGGCTCTGCGCTGTGTACTGCGCGGCTCTGCGCTGTGTACTGCGCGGCTCTGCGCTGTGTACTGCGCGGCTCTGCGCTGTGTACTGCGCGGCTCTGCGCTGTGTACTGCGCGGCTCTGCGCTGTATACTGCGTGGCTCTGCGCTGTGTACTGCGCGGCTCTGCGCTGTGTACTGCGCGGCTCTGCGCTTTATACTGCGCGACTCTGCGCTTTGTACTGCGCGGCTCTGCGCTGTGTACTGCGCGGCTCTGCGCTGTGTACTGCGCGGCTCTGCGCTGTGTACTGCGCGGCTCTGCGCTTTATACTGCGCGGCTCTGCGCTTTGTACTGCGCGGCTCTGCGCTGTGTACTGCGCGGCTCTGCGCTGTGTACTGCGCGGCTCTGCGCTGTGTACTGCGCGGCTCTGCGCTGTGTACTGCGCGGCTCTGCGCTTTATACTGCGCGACTCTGCGCTTTGTACTGCGCGGCTCTGCGCTGTGTACTGCGCGGCTCTGCGCTGTGTACTGCGCGGCTCTGCGCTGTGTAATGCGCGGCTCTGCGCTGTGTACTGCGCGGCTCTGCGCTGTGTACTGCGCGGCTCTGCGCTGTGTACTGCGTGGACATACATATTCTAGAATACCCGATGAGTTAGAATCGGGCCACAGTCTAATAATCATAAGACTAAGGATAGTGGTTTGGAATTGTGCTGTACTGTCACTTTAAGAGCTGATATTATCTGACAAAACTTGTGACCTGGTGAGCTGATGTAGACTTCATAGGCGTTGGCATAGTAACTGTGTCTGACTGCGCATATCAATGAGCTAATCAGCCAGGTGGCAGTTATTTTTAGAAATTGCCTCAGAAACCAGCCCATTATAAACGTATGGGACAATTTCCCTATTGAAACGCATTGAAAGACTTTTTTCAAACACAAATTGCGCAAAAACTACAAATCCGATCGGCACGAAAAATACTTAGCACACCTCTTGGGGACGCTGGCTTCGAAATGACACCTCACTTATTCTGACTCATGGATATGTAGAACGCAGTGGTGCCTGGATAGGCCTTTCTTTTGGGCGCTTCCGTATTGACCTGTACTCACGTTCATACCGATTTATCAGATAGCTTAACTCAGCCACGATCTCATGTAAGAAGACTCCAGGAAAAGAGGATTGCTTTAACCGAAATTCTTGTATTATGATGAAAGTAGCAGGTAAAAAGGAATATTCAACAGAGTACATGCAGTAGGATGCATACAGATATGGTGATGATGACAAAATGGAGAATAAGGGCGTGAACAAACATACATCACAGGACTACAGTGAGAGAGTTGGGACAAAATACAGGGAAAAGCAAACTTCTGCCTAGAAAGAAGGATAAAACACAAACAATGCAAACATTGAATGATTTCCCAAGTCGTGGGACATGACACTCCCCGTCTGAAATCCTTGGATTTCACGATGTCCGTAATTCTTCGAAGTCGTTCGAACCTGAAAAAACAAGAGGAAGAAAAACGTGCATGCAATAATAAAACATAAAAGATTTTTAAGTCCAACTCGTTGTTGTTGACCCGTAGATCACACCGAAAGATAAGTTCAAGTATATAAAACCCATCTTCAGATTGGGGAAGCCGCAAACATGCAAACTCTTCCACCAACCCAGAATCCAATGGGAATGTTAAGGGTTCAATCCAATGGAAAATGTCAACATTCAATAAACTGGGGAATGAGGAGGAACGCTCCCCGCCGTGAACAACGTCCAGGAGCATGTTCAGTTCATGTGGTATCCTCCTTACGTAGAAGCAGCACGAGTTCAGTGACCGGGCGGAAGAAGGTTCGGGTAGAGCCCCCTTTTGTCACCTTAACTTCTATCTTACGAGTCTTTCCGTCCTCACTGGGTAGGACCTTGGTGATAAGTCCCATTGGCCAGTCATTACGATGAGCCTCTGTATCCTTTAAGAGAACAAGGTCTCCTTCTTGGAGATTGGGTCTGGGCGTCTGCCATTTGTGACGGTTTTGAAGCAAGTGTAAATATTTGGTCTTCCATCGATGCCAAAACACGTTAGCCAGGTGTTGTACTTGCCTCCACTGACGTCTGTAAATGTCCTTATTATCGAAGTTCCCAGGCGGAACTGTAGCAGCTCCAATCTTCTGTGTGAGAAGTGTGGCTGGAGAAACATCAGAACCCAAGTTGAGGTCCTTTAGGTTTGTGGCGTGGTCCTCAGATGGAAACGCGTTCATTACGTCTTGTACAACTTCAGCAATTTCTACTGCCAATACCGCAGCGCAAAGCTCGAGTCTGGGTACAGAGTGTGCAGGCTTTGGAGTTAACTTGGCTTTACCCAGGATGAAACCACAGTGTACCTTGTTAGCTCCTAAGGTCATCAGATAAGCTACTGCGGCTATGGCTTCTGTAGATGCGTCAGAGAAAATATGAACTTCTCTTCTGATTGCAGTCAAAGGTGATCTTGGAGAATAACAACGTGGGACTTGGAGTTGCTCTAAGAACTTCAGAGACTTCTTCCACGCCTCCCACCTTTGCTGTTTCTGAGTTGGGAGCGGGGTGTCCCAATCCGTGTTCTCGGCCGTAAGCTGTCTTAACAGTATCTTGCCTTGAATAGTGATGGGTGCTACAAACCCGAGAGGATCATAGATGCTATTTATGACAGATAGGACTCCTCGTTTGGTAAAGGGTTTGTCATAGGGTGACACTTGGAAAGTGAAGGTGTCCCGTTTGATATCCCACAGTAGACCAAGGCTGCGCTGTGTTGGAGGAACATCGGAACCCAAGATGAGGTCCTTTAGGTTTGAGGCATGGTCCTCAGATGGAAACGCGTTCATTACCTCTTGACTGTTAGAGATAATCTTGTGGAGTCTGAGGTTTGATGTGGATAGCATTTCCTGTGTTCTGGAGAGTAGGTCAATTGCATCTTCGCTTGTGGGCAAGGACTTGAGCCCATCGTCCACGTAGAAGTTCTTCTCTACAAATTGCCGAGCATCGGAACCGTACTCTCTCTCACCTTCCTGGGCTGTCCGTCTCAGTCCATAGATCGCCACAGCAGGTGAGGGACTGTTGCCGAAGACATGGACCTTCATCCGGTAGTCTATGACCTGATTGTTGACGTTGTTGTCCTTGTGCCATAGGAACCTAAGATAGTTTCTGTTGTCTTCTTTCACAATGAAGCAATGAAACATCTGCTGAATGTCGGCCATTATGGCAACAGGTTCTTGTCTGAAGCGGATCAATACTCCAAGGAGGCTGTTGTTCAGGTTGGGCCCAGTTAGGAGCAGGTTATTGAGAGAGAGGCCTTCAAACTGAGCACTGGAGTCAAACACCACTCTGATCTGATTAGGCTTGCGAGGGTGATAGACACCAAAGGATGGAAGATACCAACATTCTTCTCCCTCCCTCAGTGGTGGCGCAGGTTCAGCATGATTTCTGTCAAAGATGTTCTGCATAAAGTCAATGAAATGCTTCTCCATCTCTGGTTTCCTCTTTAGGGTACGCTTTAAGGATGAGAACCTTGCAGTTGCTTGCTGCAGGTTGTTCGGCAACCTCACTCTTGGGAAACGAAAGGGTAAAGGGGCTACCCAACTGTTGGAGTCGTCTTGAACAAATTCTTTATCCATAACCTTTATAAATTCTTTATCTTCCCTTGTGGGTGCCAACTTGTTGTCATTACTTGTGGAATCGAACACTGATGACCCGAGGTTTTCTTCCCAGGACTGGAGTGTGTTCATGTTGTTGAAGGATTCCTGTTGCCACTTGATGTTGCTCACTTTCTCTTTCACCCAGTAGTGATGTGGGCATGGTTGGAAATGGGTGCTGCGACCATTTGACAAGATGTGTGTCTTGTAAGAGGAGATGTTGTTAGGTCTCTTCATCTTGTGTATGCAAACATTGCCTATGATTACCCAGCCTAGATCTAAGCGTTGGGCAAATGGTGCATCGTGTGGTCCATTAATTTGCTGACGCACCTTGTGCAGCCGGAGGATGTCTCTGCCTAGCAGAATCAGGATATCTGCACTGTTGTTGAGGGCTGGTATCTTGTTTGCTATCCCCTTGAGATGTTGGTGATGAAGAGCAGCCTCTGGCGTTGGGATCTCTTCTCGATTGGATGGAATCTGGTTGCACTCGACCAGTGTAGGTAACGGTATCTCGACGGTGTTCTCGAGAGATGTCGCTGTAAGACCACTGGCCCTTCTCCCATAAACCTCTGTAACACCACTGCAGGTACCTAAGGTGTAAGGGTAGGCATTTCCCTTTAAGTTAAACATATCAAAGAGTTCTGACCTTGCAAGTGATCGGTTGCTCTGATCATCCAGAAGGACGTACACCTTCACGGCTTTCTCTGGGTGACCGTTGGGATATACGTTCACCAGGCAAATCTTCGCACAGGACTTGTCCCAGAGGTCTTCTCCGCAGACTTCTGTGCATGAAGAAGATATTGTGGTATGGCTTGCAGTTTGAGCTGCGTCCTCCCCGCCATGGCTCGTGGTGGGGGAAGGAGTAAGTGTAGAGTCAGGACGGAATGGGTGGAGTGCTTGTACGTGGTCCTCACTGTCACACTCCATGCACTTAATTGTAGTTTTACAGTCTTTAGCAAGGTGTTCAGTAGAAGCACAACATCTGTAGCATACCCCGAACTTCTTTAGAAGCTCCTTGCGTTCTAGGAGCGGTTTCTTCCTGAAGCCGATGCACTTTTTTAAGGGATGTGGCTTCTTGTGGATGGGACATTCACGATTTGGGTTCTCTATCTTTTCACCTTTGTTACTCTTGTCTGGGGCTGGTGTTGGTAAGGGAAGAATATCCGTCTTCTTCACTGACACTGGACCCCTGCGGTTTCTGTCGTTCGAGCGTGCGCTGACGTATTTAGAAGGAGGTGAAGCTGGGCCACTGGATTCTTGGTAGGAAAAGCTTGGGTCGTTCTTGCGCTCTGCCACGTCTTTTATAAACTCACAGAAGTAGGAGAATGGAGGAAATGACACTTGATGGTCTTTCTTGTATTTTGACCCTAGTGTAGTCCACCTTTCTTGCACGTTGTACGGTAGCTTGGAGATAATGGGATTTACTCCACGAGCAGTGTCCAGGTAGCTGAGGCCAGGTAGGTGGGTGTCTGCCTTGGCCAGCTGGAGCTCTAACAGCAAGTCACTGAGCTCTAGGAACTTTGAACTGTCCTTGCTTGATATCTTTGGAAAACTCTGTAATCGCTTGAACAGTGCGTCCTCTATGGCTTCTGGACTGCCAAAGTTTTTCTCTAGTCTTTCCCATGCAGCCATGAGACCAGCCGTTGGATTACTGATATGTACAGACCTGAGTCTCTTGACACGCTCGGTGGATTGTGGTCCTAGCCATCTGATTAGCAGGTCCAGCTCTTCGGCAGCAGTGATGCCGAGGTCACTAGTTACGGTTCTAAAGGCATTTTTCCAACCTCTGTAATTTTCAGGTTGGTCGTCAAACCTTGTGAGACCGGTTTTAGTAAGTTCGCGGCGAATCATGTACCTTGCGAAGTCGGACATGTCTGTTCTTTCTGACTTAGGATGCACGAATGTGGGCTGAGCGGTGTTGTACATAGGAGTGGAGACGTCTTGGACTTGAAACGTGGGTAAGTATGGAGTGGCATATGCATTTAGTCCAGCAACCGGTTTGGTGGGTATAGTCTCTGCTACATGCGGAGCTGGCACTGTGCGGTTGTCGAGAGTATAATGACCTGCCGGTATATTGGGTTGCGTGTAGATAATAGCCTGTGGAGTTTGATGAGATGCATGGTCTTGGCGCATACTGGAATACGAAGGAAGTTCAAGTTTGGGAGCATTGTACTGACCTTGAGTGTAGGGTTCTGTAAGTGGATCGGCATCCTGGTGTCCTGGAGAAGCATGAACGCCATCAGGAGTGTTAGTGATGATCTGCTGTTCGCCATTTTGGCTTAGCACGTAGTCTCTTGTGCGTTCAATAGGGTCCTCCGCCTCCACTTCACACAAACTGATGCTGTCTCTTTGACTCCCACTGATAGCTCGCTCCAGGATCCTTAACTCCGCCATGGCTGTTGCGTGCTCACATTCCTTCTCCAGAGCTTCCTTGCGTGCTGCATCCGCATCCATTTCTGCTCTCTTTTGTGCTGTGGCTGCCTCCATTTCTGCTCTCTTTTGTGCTGTGGCTGCCTCCATTTCTGCTCTCTTTTGTGCTGTGGCTGCATCCATTTCTGCTCTGGCTGCTTCTATTTCTGCTCTCTTTTGTGCTGTGGCTGCATCCATTTCTGCTCTCTTTTGCGCAAAGGTTGCTTGTATCTTAGACGTTTCTGCCTTAGCACGTGCCCTTATAAGCTGCTGGCTGAGAGTGGAATATTTTGATGAACTTGACCTAGATGAGCGTTTTGAGTGCTTAGACGATTTGGATGAGCGAGATGATGCATCTGGTGTCCGTGCAATTTTAGCCTCTATCTTGGTTTTAATGTCACGTACGGTGCAGTCCCTTTCAGAATTAAGCTGCTGGAAACTTTGCAATTCTTTTAAAGTCTCTGGCAGATTCAGTTTCTTCAGGAGAATAATGTATTGGTCAGTCTTCTCCATATACCTTTGGTATGCTGTGCATAATTGTTCTAGGACTCCCTCTAGTGGTAACTCATGAGAAGCAGGCCTTGATACAGTGTCTATGTGACTCAGCACTTTCTCCCATAGTGAAGACACATCACTATATACAACACATTTTTCAGTCTCTAAATTCTCCATGACTTTCCATGTAGGTTTAACTGTACGTTTTCCTCTTTCACTAGCTGGTGGATGGGGATCTAGGTCTCTTTCCTGTGTTTGTAAGTCTGGTAGGGACATTGTATACCTCGCTTCAGACATGATTTGTTTGCAGGCAGGAAGAGTGGATGATGAGGGTTATACTTCTCACTGTTTATCTGCAGTGTGTGCTTCTATGCACACTGGGGTCTGGCTGGGAACTGGGTTACTGTGTATCTGGGAAATGTCCTTTTCCACTGGGGTTCAGCACAGACCATGAGTTACTGTCTCTGAAGGCAGGATATTCCTTTTTACTATTCTGACTCATGGATATGTAGAACGCAGTGGTGCCTGGATAGGCCTTTCTTTTGGGCGCTTCCGTATTGACCTGTACTCACGTTCATACCGATTTATCAGATAGCTTAACTCAGCCACGATCTCATGTAAGAAGACTCCAGGAAAAGAGGATTGCTTTAACCGAAATTCTTGTATTATGATGAAAGTAGCAGGTAAAAAGGAATATTCAACAGAGTACATGCAGTAGGATGCATACAGATATGGTGATGATGACAAAATGGAGAATAAGGGCGTGAACAAACATACATCACAGGACTACAGTGAGAGAGTTGGGACAAAATACAGGGAAAAGCAAACTTCTGCCTAGAAAGAAGGATAAAACACAAACAATGCAAACATTGAATGATTTCCCAAGTCGTGGGACATGACATCACTGGAGTCTGTGAGTTTAGCGGTTCGGGCCGCATTACGTGCGGACTGAATAATAAGAATAAGAAGAAGTTTACCACGGTGGAATAACAGTATAGTGCTTTGTTCCAAAGCACTATAATAAGAAGAAGTTATCCACGATGGAATAACAGTATAGTGCTTTGTTCCAAAGCACTATAATTACCTTCACAATAATGTGGAGAAAAGACATCCCATGTAAAACCTGCTCAAAAAACAAGTGGAACCATTGGGATAGAAAACCCGACCACAGTGCTACAGTCTATCACTTACAGAGAACCTGTCATTATATTCATACTGCAACAAACCACGGCAGGCTACATGCCCACGATCAGGAATAGCAGCGTTTTTGCCTCCACAACGTTGAGTTCTAATCACACATTTAAACTCTCATGTTCTTAGTAAACTATCTGGATTTAACGCATCTAATGAATAACAATGGGGGAAACTAGCGCCTCCACTGCCGAAATGGACATTCTGTGGCTCGTAAACCTGCACTATGGGTGAGTCTACGCAGCGGTATATAGAAGCACAGTGTGCATGGAATTTCCACGATATTAGGCTGCGTGTCCATGATATTCCTGATCGTGGACACACAGCCTAATTCTTTCTCTGAAATACTTCGGTGTCGGACACAAAACATGAGGCCTGTGTTATCATGTTTTTAAACAGAATACTGGTGGAAAACACCTTGAAATCTTGCAATTTTTTGGTGCAACTTGAAGTTTTGGCTTTTGGCCATACAATATTGACGGCACTCTCCAGAAGCCTGGCAAAAGTGGGCAAAGTTTACAGCCTATTGCTAACGCACATACAGGCGGGCCGCCCTGTGCTACAAAATGCATGCTGTGTGAATAGAGGCCTACAGCCATCTTGGTCCGACTGCACCCTGCCAGATAAAGTGCAAAAAAAAACCCACATATCAATGTATGTAAGTGTCACGGGTTCCTTCTCCGGTATTACACAATCAACAGAGCAAGAGAATAGTCAACAATTCCAAGACCTTTATTTAGGCAAAACACAAAAGGTCCATATATACGATCCATCACACAAAGGATAAAATATTCCAGAACACGAATGCATTTCAGTAACAGGATAAAAGTCCAACAATCCAGCACAGAGGATAACAGTCCATATTCCCTTCTTTCTCTCTGATATGCTCTCCACATCATGGTTCCACATCAGACTGATCTCTGTGTCTCATGTCCCTGATATTTACAAATCTCCCCCCTCATTCACAGGCCAGGAGGGGGAAGGTCTCAGGGGCTCATTGTTTCAACAAGCTAGGTCAACATGTCATTAGCATATTAGCAAACAACATTATTCACTGACCCTGTGAAGAGATAACAATACAGAACTGTGGGGAGAATATCAGATGGCAAATAACTCATCCTACAAGATACAGTAACACCATGATAATCAGTAAAATAGAAATATACACAAAAATGATACCCACATAGCATATCACAGCATCACAGTAAGGTATTAGTTTATATTGTAGAACTGGGCAGCCCGCCTGTATATGCGTTAGTAATAGGCTGTAAACCAGATGCTCAGCATTGCCTGTGTGAACAATGCCACATACAGACTATTATCTCTTATCTTTTTGTGCACTAATGCCAAACAGCCAACACTGGATTGAAAGTGGTTGTTTCATCTGTATTTTTTGCACCTGTTTTGCCATCATTAATCGGGTCCGATGCGCCCTGCTAGTGCATTTGTTTGGAGGCTTCAGCAGGTAATCATCTCTGCTTTTTTCTCTGTGATTTTTTTCAATTTTCTGCAGGATTTTTAAGTCCTCTTTTTGTGTCTGTGAGCTTTTACTCAATGTTTAGCATTAGGACTGGCAAAATGTAAGGACCCTTGACGCGGGTTACCAGCTTACGTATTGCGGCCCCAATATAAACTAATACCTTACATACATTGATATGTGTTTTTTTTTTTGCACTTTATCTAGCAGGGCGCAGTCGGACCAAAATGGCTCTGTAAACTGTAGGCCTCTATTCACACAGCATGCATTTTGTAGCACTGGGCGGCCCGCCTGTATGTGCGTTAGTAATAGGCTGTAGACCAGATGCTTTGCATTGCTTGTGTGAATAATGCCACATACAGACTATTATCGCTTATCTTTTTGTGCACTAATGCCAAACAGCCAACACTGGATTGAAAGTGGTTGTTTCATCGGTATTTTGTGCACCCGTGTGTTTGCCATCATTTATCGGGTCCGCTGCACCCTGATAGTGCGTTTGTTTGGAGGCTTCAGCAGGTAATCATCTCTGCTTTTTTCTCTGTGATTTTTTTTTTCAATTTTCTGGAGGATTTTTAAGTCCTCTTTTTGTGTCTGTGAGCTTTTACTCCCCGTGGTTTGAGCAGAATGAATTTAATGACAGGTTCCCTTTAATTTAGGGTTAAGATGATTTCTTAAAACAAAATTAATAATGCTTATGTATGTGCTATTTGACTCATGTTATATTGATGTTTGCCTTTGAATGCTGGGAAACAAATTCTATCCTGTACACCCCTCTGTGCCTTTATCTGGTTGAACCTGATAGAATTACAGTAATGTCTTATGTCAACTGTGCTAAGGCATATCTTACAACCTACAGAAGCAGACATACCATTGGTGCAACCTCTGCAGGGGCCCAAGAAATAAGTGGGGCCACTTCCATCTCCAAAGAGCAAGCAGGGTCAGCCACAGACGATATGTGTTGCTCTGTCTGTGTCCGCTCCTGAAAACCGACCAGTAGTCCTTTGTTATTTGCCTACAAGCTGCCCACACAGCCTGTTTCTATAACTACAGTATTTTTATGAATACTTCCTGTGAAGTAACCTAGTAAAAATGTGAGATACTACAATATATAGACACCACACCCAAACTATATCAGTGATTGAAAATAAACATTCTTGGAGCAACACCCATAATTATACATAAAACTTCCTGTGTGAAGATGATGATGATTTTATATGTTCACCTTACAAGTGGCTCAGTGGTTAAAAAAGTCAGTGCTATATGGCTGGTGCTGGCTCCTCGAGCAGAGACAGAAAATGTGTCATGGCTTAAGCCAAAAAGTTATAAAAAAAAAAAAAAAAAAAGTAACATATACCACGACAACCACCATAAGATACTGCACAGCCATTTATTCATTTTAATGGGAAAATTCATTCTAAAGCATATTATATATTTCTATATTTTCATTAAAGGGCACTTTCATCATAAAAAGTGATGGTATATCAGTAGGATATGCCATCACTTCATGATGATGGGGTCTGGTCCCTGGAACACTGTATTGAGAATGAAGGCGACACAGACCTGTGTTCTGAGAATGAAGGTGACACAGGCCTGTGTTCTGAGAATGAAGGCGACACAGATCTGTGTTCTGAGAATAAAGGTGACACGGGCCTGTGTTCTGAGAATGATGGCGACACAGGCCTGTGTTCTGAGAATGAAGGCGACACAGACCTGTGTTCTGAGAATGAAGGTGACACAGGCCTGTGTTCTGAGAATGAAGGCGATACAGGCCTGTGTTCTGAGAATTTAGGCGATACAGGCCTGTGTTCTGAGAATGAAGGCGACACAGGCCTGTGTTCTGAGAATGAAGGCGACACAGACCTGTGTTCTGAGAATGAAGGTGACACAGGCCTGTGTTCTGAGAATGAAGGCGAAACAGGCCTGTTTTCTGAGAATGAAGGTGACAAAGGCCTGTGTTCTGAGAATGAAGGCGACACAGACCTGTGTTCTGAGAATGAAGGTGACACAGGCCTGTGTTCTGAGAATGAAGGCGACACAGGCCTGTGTTCTGGGAATGAAGGCGACACAGGCCTGTGTTCTGAGAATGAAGGCGACACAGGCCTGTGTTCTGAGAATGAAGGTGACACAGGCCTGTGTTCTGAGAATGAAGGCGACACAGGCCTGTGTTGTGAGAATGAAGTCTAAGTGCAACTCAGCACAATTGATAATAGCAGGCGAATATGAACTGTGGCACATTGGCTTACATTGGTCAGTGTGGAGTTTGTATGCCATCCATTGCACACATGGACAGTACATGAACTTGTAAAAATTGGAAAAAAATGATTTTTTTTTCTGTTAGTTTGGATCTGTAAAGCAAAGCCTTTAGTTCTGCTTAATTGCTTTACTTTTGCACTAGTTTTGATATACTCTTATCACGTGCATTAACCTCTGTATTCCATCACATGTCTTTCCAGAAAAGATTGGATATTATGGAAAAAATAAAACCATCACAGCGGAACATAAACGGTTTAATTTAGCAATGCATATTTATTTTATTTTTTTTTACATATTTAAGCATCCTAGGTATTTTACATATTATTAATGTAGACTCAACCAAAACAAATGACGCAGCAAGCCTCTGGCTATTTATGCGCGGAATGCATAATGAGGCATAAGAGTTACATAATTGTGGGCTTAAAGGCTTAGAAAATCAATAAGAAAAGTAAGCACTTAACAATTATATGATCTTGAAGTGGCTTTGCCACTTGGAATTAGCATTTTCTAAATCAACGTTTCAAATGATGTAATTTGTTCCAATAACTTCAGATGTTTTATTTTACTTTCCGTTACACAAGGTTCAATGAAATTATTGAAAAATTGATTTTCATTTTTTACATTTGTATAGCATGTTTTATAACTTTTTTTTTAATATAATAAGCAGAATTTTTAAGGAAAATTTGGAGTGACATGAGTAACACAGGCAGGTGCTGATTGAACTCTGCCACACTCCTAAGGCTAGATTCATTAAGATTAGTGTTGGGCATGTCAGTCTTAATGAACGCAGTGCTGGAGTAACACGCGCCTAATGGTAGCTCCCCACCTCTAATGAATTACGCACATCTTACAAGTGCTTTGTGCCACTGCCAGAAATGTTACCCAAGTCAGAGACTGGAATACATTTCTGGGGCAATTTACTAGGCAGGATTTACCATGTATCATCACAGCTTTGCCCACTATGGTTTAGCTGGCCAGGAGTGGCATAAAAGCTACAAAAATTGCACGATTTTTGAGCAGCATCAAATTAGGCAAAATAATTTGTGATATTTAAAGGTGTTTAACATCAGAATTCTGGCGAAAACACCATCATAAAATGGTCCTCTAACATTCAGTGTTAGGCTGCTTTCACACATCAGTTTTTTGCCATCAGTCACAATCCGTCGAATGATGCCGCCGGATCCGTTTTTTTCTCATAGACTTGTATTAGCGACGGATTGCGACGGATGGCCTCACGTTTCATCCGTTTTTCACCACATCCGTCGAAAATTGTTTATCTGGCAGCCAGAGAAAACGGACATAGTAAGTTTTTTGTGTCCGTCGAAAAAATGGACAGCGATGCATCCATCGCCGTCCGTCGTTTGCTAGAATGGAAGTCTATGGTACCGGATTCCATTTTTTTAACTGAGCATGCTCCGATTTTTTAGGATCCAATTAGCTGGATCAGCTAGTCGGATCTGGCGAAAAAACGGATCCGTCGCATCCGTTTTTCACAATCTGCAACCGATCCGTTTTTTTCAAAATTCGACGGATTGTGACTGATGGCAAAAAACTGATGTGTGAAAGCAGCCTTAGGATCTGAACAACTTTGGAGACCACATCAGTATGCAGGTTCTCATCCCCCTTGAAAATGGAGACTAGACCCTTGTCCTGAGGAAGGACACGCTGCAAAACGCGCATCGGGGAGTGCGCCGCACTTGAACTGAGGACCACTCAGGTAATTACTCAGTCTGTCTATTCATGTCCTTACCTTAAACGATTTACATTGGTGATTTTTTTTCACTTGTCCTATTCTACATCTTTGCAAGCAATTGATTTTATAAGATGGGCCATGCCTATGCCTATCTCTAGGTCTGCTTGAAATGTATCCCCCTTCTAATGGGCATATATATCTTTTAGCCTTAGACTAAGGTTGGTGGATTATTCTCTGATCCACAGTGTTCTAGACAAATATCACTAATTACAATAAAGCTGATCTCTGACTGGCATTTATCTCGGTCTCACATACTGGACTCTGTAAGACATAGTACTCCCTCACCCTTTTTTCAGGCTAAAGACATACATGATTGATTTTTTTATGATATACAGTGCCTACAAGTAGTATTCAACCCCCTGCAGATTTAGCAGGTTTAATAAGATGCAAATAAGTTAGAGCCTTCAAACTTCAAACAAGAGCAGGATTTATTAACAGATGCATAAATCTTACAAACCAAAAAGTTTTGTTGCTCAGTTAAATTTTTATAAATTTTAAACATAAAAGTGTGGGTCAATTATTATTCAACCCCTAGGTTTAATATTTTGTGGAATAACCTTTGTTTGCAATTACAGCTAATAATCGTCTTTTATAAGACCTGATCAGGCCGGCACAGGTCTCTGGAGTTATCTTGGCCCACTCCTCCATGCAGATCTTCTCCAAGTTATCTAGGTTCTTTGGGTGTCTCATGTGGACTTTAATCTTGACCTCCTTCCACAAGTTTTCAATTGGGTTAAGGTCAGGAGACTGACTAGGCCACTGCAACACCTTGATTTTTTGCCTCTTGAACCAGGCCTTGGTTTTCTTGGCTGTGTGCTTTGGGTCGTTGTCTTGTTGGAAGATGAAATGACGACCCATCTTAAGATCCTTGATGGAGGAGCGGAGGTTCTTGGCCAAAATCTCCAGGTAGGCCGTGCTATCCATCTTCCCATGGATGCGGACCAGATGGCCAGGCCCCTTGGCTGAGAAACAGCCCCACAGCATGATGCTGCCACCACCATGCTTGACTGTAGGGATGGTATTCTTGGGGTCGTATGCAGTGCCATCCAGTCTCCAAACGTCACATGTGTGGTTGGCACCAAAGATCTCGATCTTGGTCTCATCAGACCAGAGAACCTTGAACCAGTCAGTCTCAGAGTCCTCCAAGTGATCATGAGCAAACTGTAGACGAGCCTTGACATGACGCTTTGAAAGTAAAGGTACCTTACGGGCTCGTCTGGAACGGTGGAGTACGTTACTTATGGTATTGACTGAAACCAATGTCCCCACTGCCATGAGATCTTCCCGGAGCTCCTTCCTTGTTGTCCTTGGGTTAGCCTTGACTCTTCGGACAAGCCTGGCCTCGGCACGGGAGTCAACTTTCAAAGGCTGTCCAGGCCGTGGAAGGCTAACAGTAGTTCCATAAGCCTTCCACTTCCGGATGATGCTCCCAACAGTGGAGACAGGTAGGCCCAACTCCTTGGAAAGGGTTTTGTACCCCTTGCCAGCCTTGTGACCCTCCACGATCTTGTCTCTGATGGCCTTGGAATGCTCCTTTGTCTTTCCCATGTTGACCATGTTTGAGTGCGGTTCACAAGTTTGGGGAGGGTCTTAAATAGTCAGAAAAGGCTGGAAAAAGAGATAATTAATCCAAACATGTGAAGCTCATTGTTCTTTGTGCCTGAACTACTTCTTAATACTTTAGGGGAACCAAACAGAATTCTGGTGGGTTGAGGGGTTGAATAATAAATGACCCTCTGAAAAAACTTTTCCCAATTTTTAAAAAAAATAAACAAAGAAATAACATTCTTTTTTGCTGCAGTGCATTTCACACTTCCAGGCTGATCTACAGGCCAAATGTCACAATGCCAAGTTAATTCCAAATGTGTAAACCTGCTAAATCTGCAGGGGGTTGAATACTACTTGTAGGCACTGTATCTATATATCTATACTGAATAACGTATATAAGGTATATGTATTGTTCTAGTCATTCAGTTTTTAATTATATGTATTCATTGTATATGAATAGACTGTCATTTCTTCTTTTACTACTAGTGCGGGCACCTCTTTGTAAGTAGTGCCATCAAATATCATTCTTGCTAATAAAGGTATTTTATCCTTCCACCAATTGTTCCACATCTTTTCCCTAGATCATATGTTCGGTGTTCTTCTTTTGGTTCTATTAGTTGGGTAAAGCGGAATAGAGCATAACCCTAAGGGTATGTTCACACATTTTATTCAGGCTGGCGAAAAACTACAAACTTTTTAAGCAAAAAAACTGTTTCAGAAAACGCGTCGTTATTTTTATCCTGAAATAGTTTGAAAAAGATTTTGTTAATTCCTGAAATGGTTTCTTATTGTTGATGTTTCCTGTAAAGTTTGGTTGTAGCATTTTTTTTCAGGTTTTTTAAGGCAGTTCTCAATTTTTTAATTTTTTTTTTAAGATTTATTAAACAATTAATAAAACACAAGCATCTTTTTAAACAAACACACTGAGAAAACACACAAAAAAGCTGGTGTCCTCCATTTTTTTAATTCTTCCCTTTGACTTGTATTGTAAAATATGGAGCATCTTCCAAGCAGAAAAAAATCATGTAGAATAGTCAACTTACTACTTTTAACCTCCTTGTATTATTGGAAACCTTAAGCGGTTGAAAGACGCTCAAAAACCTGAACATTCACACATTTCTGAGGGCTTTTTCAGAGAGTCTGTGAGTTGTTTTGACATTGCTGTGCATATGTTCATTCTGTTTAACATTTATTGAGCGCATTTCCAGAGAGGCTCCAAATGGAATCCACCTAAAAAAGACGCCGTGTGCACATATACTAAGGTTATAAAGGGGTTGTCCTCTACTAGGATAACCCCTTCTTGATCAAAATGCTTGACCCCATAAAATAGTAAAGCCTATACTCACATCCTGTGCCGGCCCTGATCCCTCGCAAATCGAACATGAAGAGGAAGTCTGAGATCAGATGCAGCCCGCACTTCCTCTTCATGATCGATTTGTCCGAAGGCAGGGACAGTGACAACAGCGCTGATTGGGCGCCGGCGTCACGTGCCACAACACTGCACGTGAGCCCTGGGAAGAGCGAGTGCCGACACTGAGGGATCAGGGCTGACACGGGATGTGAGTATAGGCTTCATTATTTTTATCATGGCAAAGAGAAGGGTATGACAAGAAGCTGTCCAAGAGGTGGACAACTTCTTTAAGAAAAAACTCCTTGAAAAACTCATTGTTTTGAACGCCTCAGAAAAACTCCATCTGAACAACGGCTCAGTGTTGTGTGCTTAAGAAAATATGCTGTTAAAATGCTTAAACCCCCTCCCCAAGTGTCTTCCATTTTTCAATCATTCCCATTGACTTATATTGTAAAATTCGGAGCGTCTTACAAGAACAAAATGCCTGAAGAATGGTCAGCTCACTTCTTTTAAACTACTGAACATTTTGGAAACTAAGAGGCTGTGTATTACATCAAATTAAAGTCCTATCTTTAGGATAGGTCATAAATATCTGATCAGGAGGTATGAGACACCCTGCACCCCTGCTTGTCTGTGTCAGCTGGAACTAACGTGTAACTGCATAGTGGTCACAGCTGGGTACTGCACATCTGGCAAATATTTTCAGAGTCCTTTTTAACAGGCAGTTTTCAGAGCGGAATTTGCAAAATAGAAAAAACACTGAAAAAAAAATGTGGGAATATTTTATATTCCAATTCATTTCAGTGTTAAGCCACTTTGTTATTCATACGTACATGTTATTTTAGCAGTTGTTTTCTTCTTCAGGTTTTGAAAAAAAAGAAAGTGCATTTCATTTTCTAGAAGAGGATCTTGTTGGAATCCTCTGCAAACTAGGCGCTGTCAAATAAAAAAGCTACAAAGTGAAAGCTGCTACCTTATATTCAATGAAATTTTAGGAGCATCTTCAATGGGTGAAACAGCACAAACTAACTTCGTTTTAGTGAGGAATGACAACCTTATCATGCTACGTATGATAAAATCAACTAGAAGAAGCACTCCCATCAAAATTGTTATCCTCTTAATATCAAATCATAGAATGATAGAGTTGGAAGGGACCTCCTGGGTCATATTGTCCAATGCCCTGCTCAACGCAGGATTCACTAAATCATCCCAGACAGATGTCTGTCCAGTCTCTGTTTGAAGACTTCCATGGAAGGAGAACGCACCACCTCTCGTGGCACCCTGTTCCACTCATTGATCACCCTAACTGTCAAAAAGTTTTTTCTAATATCTAATCTGTGTCTCCTCCCATTCAGTTTCATCCCATTGCTTCTAGTCTTTCCTTGTGCAAATGAGAATAAAGATTATCCTTCTACAATGTGACAGCCCTTGAGATATTTGTAGACAGGTATTAAGTCTCCTCTCAGTCTTCTTTTCTGCAAGCTAAACATTCCCAAATCCTGCAACCGTTCCTCATAGGACATGGTTTGCAGACCGGTCACCATTCTGGTCGCTCTTCTCTGAACTTGCTCCAGTTTGTTGATGTCTTTTTTAAAATGTGGTGCCCAAAACTGGACACAGTATTCCAGATGAGGTCTGACCAAAGAGGAGTAGAGGGCAATAATGACTTTGCGTGAGCTAGACTGTATGCTTCTGTTAATACATCCCAGAATTGATTTGCCTTTTTTGCTGCTGCATCACACTGTTGACTCATGTTCAGTTTATGAACGATTAGTATACCCAAGTCTTTTTCACATGTGCTGTTGCTTAGCCCTGTGCCTCCCATTCTGTAAATGCTTTTTTAATTTTTATTGCCCAGATGTAGTACTTTGCATTTTCCTTGTTAAAGACCATTCTGTTAGTTGCTGCCTACTGCTCCAGTTTATTTATATCTTTTTGAATCTTCTCTCTCTTCTCTAGTATTAGCTATCCCTCCTAGTTTTGTATCATCAGCAAATTTAATCAGTTTACCCTCAATTTCTTCATCTAAATCATTGATAAAGATGTTGAACAATACAGGGCCTAGTGTCATGAATCCCAATGGCTAGGGATAGCACAGGACAAGCAAAGTACAAATATATTACGGACGAGCTCTAGGGTGATGGAACCTGGGCTGACCGCTGCCCTACGCCTGACAAACGCAACTAGAGATAGCCAGGGAGCGTGCCTACGTTGGTTCTAGACGCCACGCACCAGCCTAAGAGCTAACTAGCACTGCAGAGAAAATAAAGACCTCACTTGCCTCCAGCGGAATGAACCCCAAAAGATATAGTTGCCCCCCACATGTATTGACGGTGAAATGAGAGGAAGGCACACACATAGAGATGATATATATAGTTTTAGCAAATTGAGGCCCGCTGTAAACTAGAAAGCAGAACGATACAAAAGGGGACTGAGCGGTCAGCAAAAAACCCTAATCAAAAAAACCATCCTGAGATTACAAGAACCCATGTGCCAACTCATGGCACATGGGGAGAACCTCAGTCCACTAGAGCTACCAGCTAGCATAGAGACATAATAAGCAAGCTGGACAAAAAACCAAACAACTGAAAATCAGCACTTAGCTTATCCTGAAAGATCTGGGAGCAGGTAGGCAGGAACCAAACAGAGCACATCTGAATACATTGATAGCCGGCAAGGGAAATGACAGAAAGGCCAGGTAAAATAGGAAACACCCAGCCACTGATGGACAGGTGGAAACCAAAGGCCGCAACCCACCAAAGTCACCCAGTACCAGCAGTAACCACCAGAGGGAGCCCACAAACAGAATCCACAACAGTACCCCCCCCTTGAGGAGGGGTCACCGAACCCTCACGAGAACCCCCAGGGCGATCAGGGTGAGCTCTATGGAAGGCGCGGACCAAATCAGTCGCATGAACATCGGAGGCGACCACCCAGGAATTATCCTCCTGACCATAACCCTTCCACTTAACCAAATACTGGAGTTTGCGTCTGGAAACATGAGAATCCAAGATCTTCTCAACAACATACTCCAATTCTCCCTCCACCAGCACCAGAGCAGGAGGCTCAACCGAAGGAACAACGGGCACCTCATACCTCCACAACAACGACCGATGGAACACATTATGAATAACAAACGATGCTGGGAGATCCAAACGAAAAGATACAGGGTTAAGAATCTCCGAGATCCTATAAGGACCGATGAACCGAGGCTTGAACTTAGGAGAAGAGACCTTCATAGGGACAAAACGAGAAGACAACCACACCAAATCCCCAACAAGAAGTCGGGGACCCACGCGGCGACGGCGATTAGCAAACTGCTGAGTCTTCTCCTGAGATAACTTCAAATTGTCCACCACCTGATTCCAAATCTGATGTAGCCTGTCCACCACCATGTCCACTCCAGGACAATCCGAAGGCTCCACCTGACCAGAGGAAAAACGAGGATGAAACCCCGAATTACGAAAAAAAGGAGAGACCAACGTGGCCGAACTAGCCCGATTATTAAGAGCAAATTCGGCCAGTGGCAAAAAAGCAACCCAGTCATCTTGATCAGCAGAAACAAAACACCTCAAATAAGTTTCCAAGGTCTGATTAGTTCGCTCCGTCTGGCCATTCGTCTGAGGATGGAATGCAGACGAGAAAGACAAATCAATGCCCATCTTGGCACAAAACGTCCGCCAAAATCTAGACACAAACTGGGATCCCCTGTCAGAAACGATATTCTCCGGAATCCCATGCAAACGAACCACGTTCTGAAAAAATAAAGGGACCAACTCAGAGGAGGAAGGCAACTTAGGCAAGGGCACCAAATGAACCATCTTAGAAAAGCGGTCACACACAACCCAGATAACGGACATTTTCTGTGAAACCGGGAGATCAGAAATAAAATCCATGGAAATGTGCGTCCAAGGCCTCTTCGGGAAGGGCAAGGATAACAACAACCCACTGGCCCGAGAACAGCAAGGCTTAGCTCGAGCACACACTTCACAAGACTGCACAAAGGTATGCACATCCCTAGACAAGGAAGGCCACCAAAAAGACCTGGCCACCAAGTCTCTAGTACCAAATATTCCAGGATGACCAGCCAACACAGAAGAATGGACCTCGGAGATGACTCTACTGGTCCAATCATCCGGAACAAACAGTCTTTCTGGTGGACAACGATCCGGTTTATCCACCTGAAACTCCTGCAATGCACGTCGCAAGTCTGGGGATACGGCGGACAATATTACCCCATCCCTAAGGATACCAGTAGGCCCAGAGTCTCCAGGAGAGTCAGGCACAAAACTCCTGGAAAGAGCATCTGCCTTCACATTCTTTGAACCTGGCAGGTATGAAACCACGAAATTGAAACGAGAAAAAAACAACGACCAACGAGCCTGTCTAGGATTCAAACGCCTGGCAGACTCAAGGTAAATGAGATTCTTGTGATCAGTCAAGACCACCACACGATGTTTAGCACCCTCAAGCCAATGACGCCACTCCTCAAATGCCCACTTCATGGCCAAAAGCTCCCGATTACCCACATCATAATTGCGCTCGGCGGGCGAGAATTTTCTAGAGAAGAATGCACATGGCTTCATCACCGAGCCATTAGAACTTCTCTGTGACAAAACCGCCCCCGCTCCAATCTCGGAAGCATCAACCTCAACCTGAAAAGGAAGTGAAACATCTGGTTGACACAACACAGGAGCAGAAGAAAACCGGCGCTTAAGTTCCTGAAAGGCCTCCACGGCCGCAGGAGACCAATCAGCAACATCAGCACCCTTTTTAGTCAAATCAGTCAAAGGTTTAACAATACTGGAAAAATTAGCAATGAACCGACGATAAAAATTAGCAAACCCCAAGAACTTCTGAAGGCTCTTAACAGATGTAGGTTGTGTCCAGTCACAAATCGCCTGAACCTTGACGGGATCCATCTCAATAGTAGAAGGAGAAAAAATGTACCCCAAAAAAGAAATCTTCTGGACTCCGAAGAGACACTTTGAGCCCTTCACAAACAGAGAATTGGCCCGCAGAACCTGAAACACCTTCCTGACCTGTAGAACATGAGACTCCCAGTCATCAGAAAACACCAAAATATCATCCAAATACACAATCATAAACTTATCCAGATATTCACGGAAAATATTGTGCATAAAGGACTGAAAGACTGACGGAGCATTGGAGAGTCCAAAAGGCATTACCAAATACTCAAAATGGCCCTCAGGCGTATTAAATGCGGTTTTCCACTCATCACCCTGTTTTATCCGCACCAGATTATACGCACCGCGAAGATCTATCTTAGTGAACCACCTAGCCCCCTTAATGCGAGCAAACAAATCAGTCAATAATGGCAATGGATACTGATTCTTGACTGTAATCTTATTCAGAAGGCGATAATCTATACAAGGCCTCAGGGAACCATCTTTTTTTGCCACAAAAAAAAAACCTGCTCCCAGAGGGGACGAAGATGGACGAATATGTCCCTTTTCCAAGGACTCCTTAATATAATTCCGCATAGCAGTATGCTCTGGCAGTGACAGATTAAATAAACGACCCTTAGGGAACTTACTGCCAGGAATCAATTCTATAGCACAGTCACAATCTCTATGCGGAGGGAGCGAATTGAGCTTAGGCTCCTCAAAAACATCCCTATAGTCAGACAAAAACGCAGGGATCTCAGAAGGAGTAGATGAAGCGATTGAAATCGGAGGTGCATCATCATGAACCCCCTGACATCCCCAGCTTAACACAGACATTGTTTTCCAGTCCAGGACAGGATTATGAGTTTGTAACCATGGCAGACCAAGCACTAGTACATCATGTAAATTATAAAGTACAAGGAAGCGAATCACCTCCTGATGAACGGGAGTCATGCGCATGGTCACTTGTGTCCAATACTGCGGTTTATTCATAGCCAATGGTGTAGAGTCAATTCCCTTCAGAGGAATAGGAACTTCCAGAGGTTCCAGACTAAAACCGCAGCGTTTAGCAAATGACCAATCCATAAGACTCAGGGCAGCGCCCGAATCCACATAGGCATCGACGGAAATGGAAGACAGTGAAAAAATCAGAGTCACAGACAAAATGAACTTAGGCTGCAGAGTACCAATGGCAAAAGATTTATCAACCCTTTTTGTGCGTTTAAAGCATGCTGATATAACATGAGCTGAATCACCACAATAGAAACACAATCCATTTTTCCGCCTATAATTTTGCCGTTCACTTCTGGACTGAATTCTATCACATTGCATAGTCTCAGGTGCCTGTTCAGAAGACACCGCCAACTGGTGCACGGGTTTGCGCTCCCGTAAACGCCGATCAATCTGAATGGCCATAGCCATAGACTCATTCAGACCTGTAGGCGTAGGGAACCCCACCATAATATCCTTAATGGCCTCAGAAAGACCATTTCTGAAGTTTGCAGCCAGGGCGCACTCATTCCACTGAGTAAGCACCGACCATTTCCGAAACTTCTGACAATATATCTCCGCTTCATCATGCCCCTGAGAGAGGGCTAATAAAGCCTCTTCAGCCTGAATCTCCAGGTTAGGTTCCTCATAGAGCAATCCCAATGCCAGAAAAAACGCCTCCACACTGAGCAATGCAGGATCCCCTGGTGCCAATGCAAATGCCCAATTGTGAGGGTCGCCCCGCAGGAAAGATATTACAATCTTGACCTGTTGAGCAGGGTCTCCAGAGGAGCGAGATTTTAAAGAAAGAAACAATTTACAATTGTTCCTGAAATTCAGGAAGGTAGATCTATCTCCAGAAAAGAACTCTGGAATAGGAATTCTAGGTTCAGACATGGGAGTGTGAACAACAAAATCCTGTATGTTTTGAACTTTTGCCGCGAGATTACTCAGGCTGGAAGCCAAACTCTGGACATCCATGTTAAACAGCTAAGATCAGAGCCATTCAAGGGTTAAGAGGAGGTAAGAAGCAGCTAGACAGCAATTAAGGGCTAGGCAGCAAAACTCTGAAGGGAAAAAAAAAAAAAAATTCCCTTAAACACTTCTCTTTCTCCTGCTTCAGCCCAAACAATTAACACTTTGTGGGCCGGCTATACTGTCATGAATCCCAATGGCTAGGGATAGCACAGGACAAGCAAAGTACAAATATATTACGGACGAGCTCTAGGGTGATGGAACCTGGGCTGACCGCTGCCCTACGCCTGACAAACGCAACTAGAGATAGCCAGGGAGCGTGCCTACGTTGGTTCTAGACGCCACGCACCAGCCTAAGAGCTAACTAGCACTGCAGAGAAAATAAAGACCTCACTTGCCTCCAGCGGAATGAACCCCAAAAGATATAGTTGCCCCCCACATGTATTGACGGTGAAATGAGAGGAAGGCACACACATAGAGATGATATATATAGTTTTAGCAAATTGAGGCCCGCTGTAAACTAGAAAGCAGAACGATACAAAAGGGGACTGAGCGGTCAGCAAAAAACCCTAATCAAAAAAACCATCCTGAGATTACAAGAACCCATGTGCCAACTCATGGCACATGGGGAGAACCTCAGTCCACTAGAGCTACCAGCTAGCATAGAGACATAATAAGCAAGCTGGACAAAAAACCAAACAGCTGAAAATCAGCACTTAGCTTATCCTGAAAGATCTGGGAGCAGGTAGGCAGGAACCAAACAGAGCACATCTGAATACATTGATAGCCGGCAAGGGAAATGACAGAAAGGCCAGGTAAAATAGGAAACACCCAGCCACTGATGGACAGGTGGAAACCAAAGGCCGCAACCCACCAAAGTCACCCAGTACCAGCAGTAACCACCAGAGGGAGCCCACAAACAGAATCCACAACAGCCTAGGACAGAACCCTGTGGTACCCCACTTGAGACATTATTCCAACTGGATGTGCAGCCATTTACGACCACTCTTTGGGTCGGATCACTAAGCCAGTTATGAATCCACCTAACAGTTCCCTTGTCCATTCCATACTTAATCATTTTTTCAATAAGGATGGTGTGAGATACTTTGTCAAATGCTTTGCTGAAGTCAAGATATACTATATCTACAGCATTTCCCTGATCCACCCAGTCAGTGATTCTGTCATAGAAGGAAATTAAGGAAATTGCAGTAATCATAATATACAGCACTGTGTACTTACAATTGCTCATTTTGCCTTTCTATTCAGCTAATTCTTCTCTTTCCATTAGGTCTATAACATCACGTGATCTAAAACTGACTAGCTGAATCTTTCTAAGCTCTAAATAGAAACCAGAGGTACATTTTCCCTGTATGACTGATCAGTCACTGCAAAAGTCCCTGGTAGGGGGGAACATCTGGGTCAGAAGTTAAAGATGGGAATGATTTCTGCAGGCACAAGACACTTCCTGTTTGTACACAGAGCAAAGAGAAAAACTAGCTGGTTAGAAAGGCAAAATTAGCAATTGTAAGTACACAGTGCTGTAATATCATGACTGCAATATATTAAGAGGATACGGACTTTGATTGGAGTGCTTGTTTAATACAACAAAAAATTATTGCAAGAACAGCTGTTTCTCACTGAAACTACATATTAGCGAGTTCTTTAGTAGACCACTTTTCTAACTGAGACGTTTCCTAATGTTGTTGAAGAAGAGCAACAGTATTCACAGAAATGGTAATAACCTGCATAGTTACTTTTAACAACATGATAAACTCATTGGGGACAATTCTTCAATGCTTTTCTGCACCAGGAAAATGGCGTAAAAGCTTTGAAAAGTCACAAAATGTTTGCACAATGGAGAGTTGTGCAAATATTTAGCAATTTTTGGTGTTTTCACACTAGTTTGAATCAGCTAAGCTGCAATGGGTGAAATGGGGGGGGGGGGGGCCAGGACGAGATGGGGTGTAGTCACATCCGCCCATCAAATTCATCAAAAGGGACGCCATTTTTGAAGACACAAATGCTACTCCAAACCCCAACTGGAGTAGCTATTCTAGCGCGGCGCAACACCCTCAGAAGAGGCACAGAATTCAGTGGCGCGTTCCTCTTAATCATTTGGCGCCTTATACTCCAGTAAGAGTGATGAAGGCAGCACTACACCAATTTTAAAAAGTCAGCCCCATAGTCAAGTAATTTTAAAGCTGTACAAAATTGATAATTGAGAAGTATATTGAGAGATCATTATAATTTCAGCATGGACTTCCAGCACACATGGTAACATTCAGGCATTATGTTGCTCTGTCAGGTGGGGTACCAGTAGAATGAGTTTCAGAATCATAATTTTAGACCCTCTTATTAGTTTGTACTGCGCAAAAGTTTCTAATTCTTTCTCAAATTAATGTTTTAAAATTCTTTTCAAGTATATCTAAAAAAATTAATGCATACATGCCTTTTGGAAGGCAAATGGTGGTCACTGCAAATATTGTCCGTTGACTTTGAATTTTGTTAACTCATAAAAATAAACTATCAGCACTTGTATTTTTCAAAGCATTCTTACTTTGCAGACATTTTTCTATACGTACCTAAAATTTGTATTCAGTACTATATACATATATCCCCAATATTCTAAAGCCATTGCTTATTGATAACCGATGTGGCAATAATGCAATGTTTCCTATTGTGCGGATCGAGCATGATTACAGTAGTCTACAAATGGAACAAAACCAGCAGAAAAAATATACTATGTTATGTAGAATTCATACTTTTCCATTACTTCCATGCATATCTGGTTACTACAGAAAGAACAACCCAACATGCCCAGCCATTTAGTCAGCCTCCCTGATATGGGAATGGCTGGTAATGCAAAGCATTAGGATTCCAGGGTACGCAAACTAATGAAACAAAGGCTGAATGCTGTACGGCTCCAGTATTCATTACAACAGGACATTGTTATAGGTGAAAGAAAGGAAAATAAATATTTCATGGCCCTATGAGAGCAAGTAAAAATCAGGCATCTCCAAAGAAATCACTTTGTATTAGCAACGGAAAAACATACATCATTAGCATCAGATCCATCAGCTACTCTAGGAAACATGAACAGTCAATGGCAGCAATGGAAAATGATTCGTAAAGGAACAAATGATGCAAATTTAGATTCACACATTACAGAAGGCATGACAGACGGCATGACAGACTGGATAAGGTCATGAACTTTACTAGAGTACAAGCAAAAGGAAATAAATGCCGTGTGTCATATTGGAATCTTTTATATGTAAGCAAACTGCAAGTAGCAGCATCTTTGAAGTTTTAGGGAAAAAAAATTAAAGCACCCCAATCCTTTAAAAAAAAACAACTTGTAAAATACCATGATCTTGATGCAGAGATCCCCCACATTAAAAAATGTTTTTAGTACACATACATCAAACATGAGCAGGAACTATAATAGTTCCCTCTCTTTCCAGCATGCATTGCTCCCTATCATTATCCAATAGCTTGCTTGCCCTGAACTGAAATCCTGCTTTTCCTCTATTATGTGTATATGAAGTTTGACAGATATATTTTATATTTGGAGAAGGAATTGCACACAAAGCAACTACAACCCACACAAACTACAGCAGAGTGAATAAATCCAACAAAGCCTACCACCAGCAGGAAACACCAGTTGGGGAAGGTACTTTCATGTGCACCTCAAAGGTGATAGGACAGACAAACAGCAAACCAAAAAACTCCTGTTACCCAAACCCGACAAAGAAAGATAACAGAACTAAAACACCCAAGGAAAAGGTGCATCAGTTGTGGCTCAGCAGAGACGCCGACCCCAAAATCAAGGGTTCAAATCCTGAACCATGACAACAGTAATCAATTTCTAAAAAAAAAAATAAAAAAATAGCCCCCATACAATAATAAAGCTTATACTCCTCTCCCATGCTGGCGCCATTCTCCCCGGGGCTCAGGTGCCTTGTTGAGACACGTGATGCTGATGACCAATCAGCGCTGGAATCACTGTCCCCGTCTCCTGTCGAATGGAGCAGGAAGAGGAAGTCCGAGATCAGCTGCAGCCCGGACTTCCTCTTCATATTCAATTTGACCAAAAGCGGGGACAGTGACGCCAGAGCTGACTGGGTGCCAGCGTCATGTGTCACAACAATGCACGAGAGCCCCGGGGAGAGCAAGTGCCAACACTACGGGAACAGCACGGGAGGTGAGTATGAGCTTTATTATTTTATGGGGCCAAATATTTTGATCAAGAAGGCCTTTTGACCTTTAAGGCCCATCTCTTATGTCATGACTCCCGCAATATTTAATCTTTTTTCATCCTTTAATCTTTTGTTTTATTATTTGGCTGTACTGCCAGGCCTCTTACGGTAAATGTTTAGCACAGCTGTACAGCTGCGATGGCCCTCCTACCCATCTTGGCCCCTGTGCAGCTGCCACATCCGTTGCCCCTGATTTACTTAAGAATGAAGAGTTGACGTTGTGCCACAAAAGTCAAATAATAAACCGCTATCCAAATACATGTATGCACATACAAAAGTTACTTCTATGTTGGGAACATAAGAAAAATCAAATCTGTTAAAAAGAGGCACTCAAGGATCTGTTACAAAGAGCACATCACGCTTGAGAGGGCACAGGACATACCACTAATTTATATTGGACCCATGTGGTACTTCATTTCTCCATGGAGGTACTGCAGAAGGATTGACATCGCCACCCAAAAAAAAGTTTCTGGCCCTGTTTACAGCAGATTGTTGTGTTCTTATATTAATGGAATAAAACTCATTAAAAGGTTATGTTCACATGGATTCATTATTAAAAAAAATATAAGCAAAAACAACAACAACAAAGGCTACAGAATTCTGTACAAATCTACGTTACGCAAGTGGGGTTTTTTTTTTTTCAGATTAGCCCCAAATTTGGGCCTGTGCACTGAAATTCCAGTTGGCTAGACCTTGAAAATATTATATCCTGCAATTAATGATGGTCACAACATCAATTAAATTTGACATGGTGGAAAGGTGATCACAGGGTGCCCATGAGTTGGTATAGTAACAAAAGGTTTAACAATGGTCTTCAGCTCTGACAAGTACAGAATACTATTAGGATCGAATATATTTAAAAATAAATAAAGCGTACAAAAAATGCCCAAATCGACATAATAAAAATGCTTTCTTATGGGAAAAACATCCAAAATGGTACCAATGAAAACTATTGGTTTTGATTTACATTACTAGTATGGAAAATTGCTTAAAACATGTGCACAGAATAAGTTCAGCTATCTCAGACTGCCAACAAATGGCTCTATTTGTCAAATCTCTGTTGTCCGGGGCCAGCTTCATTTACATGTCAATCACATTATAGGTTGTCAGTTCACATCTAAGGGTACCGTCACACAGTGCCATTTTGATCGCTACGACGGTACGATTCGTGACGTTCTAGCGATATCCATACGATATCGCAGTGTCTGACACGCAGCAGCGATCAGGGACCCTGCTGAGAATCGTACGTCGTAGCAGATCGTATGGAACTTTCTTTCGTCGCTTGATCACCCGCTGACATCGCTGGATCGTTGTGTGTGACAGCGATCCAGCGATGTGTTCGCTTGTAACCAGGGTAAACATCGGGTAACTAAGCGCAGGGCCGCGCTTAGTAACCCGATATTTACCGTGGTTACCAGCATAAACGTAAAAAAAACAAACAGTACATACTCACATTCCGGTGTCTGTCCTCCGGCGTCTCAGCTTCTCTGCACTGTGAGCGCCGGCCAGCCAGAAAGCGAGCACAGCGGTGACGTCTGACGTCACCGCTGTGCTTTCCGGCTATGGCGCTTACACAGTGGAGAGAAGCAGAACGCCGGGGGACAGACACCGGAATGTGAGTATGTACTGTTTGGTTTTTTTTACGTTTACGCTGGTAACCACGGTAAACATCGGGTTACTAAGCGCGGCCCTGCGCTTAGTAACCCGATGTTTACCCTGGTTACCCGGGGACTTCGGCATCGCTCCAGCGCCGTGATTGCAACGTGTGACCGCAGTCTACGACGCTGGATCGATAATCGTACGATGCTACGACGTCACGAATCGTGCCGTCGTAGCGATGTAAATGGTACTGTGTGACGGTACCTTAAGGCTACGTTCACACGGGCCGCTGAAATCATTGGACCAGTCACGTCTGCAAATTGCAGAACAGCAGCATAGCAGACAGGTGCAAAACATCCGATAGCATCCGTCCAAGTTATACCCCGACTCCACGCCAGTGTCAGCGTGGCCCTTAATGTGAAAGTATTCAAATCCTAATTGGGGTGAGGGTCTGGAATTACAGCGCTTTAAGGCCTCGCTGCCACTAGGGTCTCAAAAGGGTCCCATTCTCATGCAGATAAGTAGGACAATTTTTTTCTCACTTGTCATCCGTTGGTTGTCCCTATACAATCCATTTTTTTTTACTCATGAGCTATTAATCCTTTACGGGACCCCATTTACAGTTTCCTGTTACAGAATTGTAATGTATCTGTAAAAATGGGATGCCACTCTGATGGGCCGTATGGCATGTGAATTTTTACTCACACGATCCGATTCTCGCATCCACTCGCAGCATGCTGGAATTTTTTCCTTAGCCCAATGCCAACTGAGGAAAAATTCAAAGATGAACATTGCCTCATTGAATAACAATGATGCGAGTGCAATGCGATTTTTTTTTTAATCACATTGCACTCGGTGTATTTGTATACAAGTGAGAATGAGGCCCAATATGTGGCTCTCTTTTTCAAGGGACCAAAAGTAGTTGGACAATTGTCTCAAAAGTTCTTTAATGGTCTGCATGGGCTATTTCCTCATTAACCCCTTCGCCCCAAAGCCTGTTTGCACCTTCATGACCAAGCAAAATTTTACAATTCTGACCAGTGTCACTTTATGATGAAATAACTCTGGAACACTTCAATAGATCCCAGTTATTCTGAGATTATTTTTCTGTGACAAATTTACCACTACCATAAAGTACAATATAAGTCGAATGCTTTTGCGCTTATTTTTTAAAAATATCATTGCAAAAATTATGAAAATTTGCAAATTTCAAACTTTCAATTTTTATATCCTTGAACCAGTTAGACATGCTGTACAAAATAATTTATAAATAACATTTTCCATATGTCTATTTTACATCAGCATCAGATTGTAAACATGTTTTTTTGTTAGAAAGTTAGAAGGGTTAAAAGTTTATCAGCAATTTCTCATTTCTCCAACAAAATTTAGAAAACTGTTTTTTTTATTTATTTATTTATTTATTTATTTTCTTTAAGGGACCATGTCACTTTTGAAATGACTTTGAGGGCTCTATGTGACAGAAAATACCCAAAAGTGAAACCATTTTAAAAACTTCACACCCCTTAAAGTGCTCAAAACCACATTCAAGAAGTTTATTAACCCTTTACGTGCATCACATGAATTAAATTGATGTGGAAGGAAAACATTTTTCCACAAAAATTTATTTTATCCTCAAATTTTGCATTTTTACAAGGGTAACAGGAAAAAATGAATCATACAATTTGTTGTCCAATTTTTCCTAAGTACGACCATGCCTCATATGTGGTGGAAAACTACTGTTTGGGCGCATGGCAGGGCTCAGAAGAGGAGCACCATTTGACTTCTGCAGCGCAAAATTGTCAGGAATAGATGGCGTACGCCATGATGCATTTGCAAAGCACCTGATGTGCTTAAACAGTGACAACATTTTGGAGACTGCACCCTTCAATGAATTTATCTAGAGGTGTGGTGAGCACCTTGAACCCACAAGTGCTTCACAGAATTTTGAAAGATTAAGCTGTGAAAATGAAAAAATACATTTTCCTCACAAAAATGTTGCTTTAACCCCAAATTTTTCATTTTAACAAGGACAACAAGAGAAAATGAACAATACAATTTGTTGTGCAATTTGTTCTGAGTACAACGATACATAGTGGAAAACTCCTGTTTGGAAACACGGCAGGGCACGAAAGGCAAGGAGCGCCAATTGAATTCTGCAGTGCAAATTTTGCTTTGAACAGATTGCGGATGTCATGTCACATTTGGAGAGCTCCTGACATGCTAAAACAGCAGAAACCACCACAAGTGACTCCATTTTGGAAACTACACCTCTTGAGAAATTCATCTAGCAGTGTAGTGAGCATTCTTAAACCTCAAGCGATTCACAGAATTGTATTACGTTGGGCTGAGACAATGGAAAATTACCATATTTTCCACTAAAATGTTAATTTGACCTCAAGTTTTACATTTTCAAAAAGGATAATAGGAGAAAATGGACCACGAAATGTCACTGGTGTGCCAGAAGCTGCAGACAGTCGTACTGCATCTGGCTGCAGAAGGTCTCTGCGTTTAGCTTTGCAGACACCTTCTTAACCCTTCTGACTCTTTGACCCAGTGGCAATATTTCTCCAGCTCTAACTGACACACCTGGACCTGGGAGTTAGACTCGCAGCCTGCTGCTGGGAGTTGCCAGTGACATTTCTGTTTCCCACTGTTGAGGCTTGGAGTTATAGCAGTCGGCTAGCATTCTCAATGGTGTTGCTGGAGGACGTCTGTGCTACTTCTCTGAGTCTTCTCAAGAGAAGTGTTCTCCTTGTTTGTCTGTTTTGTCTGCCTTTAGTGGTAGTGGGGACTGGCTAGTGCTCAACCTGTCCTTCCCTATGCAGGGCTTATTGCCAGTGTAAGGCAGGGATTAGGTTGCTGCTCTGCGATAGGTGCAGAACCTATATAGGGATGTTTAGGGCAGGCAGGGTGACGCTAGATCTGCCTAGGGGTCTCCACTTCCCCCTTCCCTAGTGTTGGGTTCCCTTCCTCTTATCCTTTCGTGTTGCACTTAGTTTTTCCTACACTGTGTGTGACAAAATATGTTACGCAATTTGTCTTGAGTATGTCAATATGTCATATGTGGACAAAAACTACTTTTGAGGCACTGCCAAAGCTCAGAAGGGAAGGAGCACTATTTTGTAGTGCACACTTTACTGAAATGGTTTGAGAATGTCATGTTATACAGACAGACCTCCTGAGGTGCGAGAACAGCAGAAGCCCACCATAAGTGACCCCATTTTCCAAACTACACCTCTCAATGAATTCATCTAAAGGTGCAGTTAGCATGTTGACACCACGTGTGCCTTAAAGAATTTTATACCATTATTTTATATCACTGGGTAATGAAGGAAAAATAATTACATTTTTAGCACATAAAGTTTTTTTTGCCCAAGATTTTACATTGTCACATGGGCAAATCGGTAAAAAAGGCACCAAACTTTGACACACGATATCTGCTGAATGTGGAAATACCCCATATGTGGCTTTACAGTACTGTTTAGCCACACAGCGTGACTCAGAACGGAAAGAGAGCTATTTGACTCTTGAAGAACAAATTGCCAGAAGAGCAGAATCTCACCCCCCTCATATTACTTTATTTTGGAATTAACACCCCTCTGGGAATTTATCTACAGGTGCAGTGATGATTTTGACTCCATGGGTGTTTGCCAGAAACAAGCAGCATTAAATGTTGTTGAGTGAAAATTGCAAATCTGCCATTGTAGTTCTTGTACGTTGTAGTGCCCATACATTGTGCCCAGCTTATACTTCTGGAGACACACACCTGTAAATTAGGTGGGCTCTCATCAGTACAGAAATGTCAATCGTGGATGCTAACTGCGGTTTATGCACACTGTGGTTCTCAGGAGGGGTTGCATTTGGACTTGGGAGTGCAGAATTCGCTGGATTTATTTTGGGGGTGGAGAAGCCATTTCACTTTTCCAGAGCCTTTGTGCTACTAGTAACATGAAAGCCCCTTATATTTCCATTGTCAGATGACGGATCTGAGTGAAGCCTTGCTTTTTTGTGGATGGAGTTGAAGCTTTTATTTGGAATGTTTTACATAACATTTTCGATCAGATTTATCCTGTGATCTATGCTGAGCACTTACATAGGAGTTTCCATCGAAATCTCCAAGTACAATAACAAATTATATTGTGGTACCGTGTTAGCCAGAAAAATCGATGTGAATACTTTTCTGCCCAATGATGACAAAAGTATTCTCAGAGGGATACCTTTATTGGCTAACCAGAAAATAATGTTTGCAAGCTTTCAGAGCACAGTGGCTCCTTCTTCAGGCAAGATTACAAATAGACTAATAAGAAAAAGGCACAACATTTAAATGATACTACAGTAGGACATTTGTTCATGAGGTGGGAGGTGTGATGCCTTCCAACTCTCCCATTCTATGATTCTATGAGAGCTATAGGTTTTTCTTTTTGCGTTGATGGAGCTGTATGGAGGCTGATTTTTGCATTGCAGAGTATAAGCTCAGTGCATCACAGATAGGGAGGAGGCGTGTCAGCTCGAGATTAAAGACCACTGTACCTGGATGACCCTGTGACCATCTTTCGGAGTCACCAAGGAGATCATTGGCACAACACAACCGTGTTGTGCCAGAGCAGAGTAGGTGTCCCTTCTTTCTGCTATGATGATCGATGTCGCTGTCACTATGGACAGCTGCATAAGAGGGGTTAAAAGCCCAAAATCAGGGCTAGCACCAATTGTGGGCATTGCCCCAGGGTGTCAGCAGACACATAGCGCTGACACCTGCTTTTAATTGCATCGGCGCTTGGAGTGAACCGTGCAATCGTCACACCATACATGTACAGAGGTTTGCGGGAACACACCTCCCGCAGCACCATACAAGTACGTTGAATATCATGAAGGGGTTAATCCACCATCAATTTTAGCAGGTAAAAGATCTGGAGCTGGTTCCATATGTGGCATTTGCATTTAGAAGCTGTTGCTGTGAACCCACAATATGCGGACAAATGAGCTTTCAATAAAAGAGAAACAGACCCTCACTAAGCTGGAAAAAAAGAAATCTATCAGACAGATAGCAGAAATGTTAGTAGTGTCCAAAACAACAGTTTGGTACATTCGGAAAAAAAGGAGTGCACTAGTGAGCTAAGGAACTAAAAAGGTCTGGGACGTCCATGGAAGACAAGAGTAGTGAATGATTGCAGATTCCCTTCCATGGTGAAAAAAAAACTTCTTCACAACATCCACCTGTGAAGAACACTCTCCATGAAGTAGAGAAAACTTGAGACATTAAAGCAAACACAAAATGCCAGAAACATCTAAAGAAGCCAGCCAAGATCTGGAAAAAACATTCTTTGGACAGATGAAACTAAGATCAACCTGTACCAGAATGATGGGAAGAAGTATGGAGAAGGCTTGGAACGGCTCATTATCCAAAGCACATAACATACTCTATAAAACATGGCGGAGGCAGTGTGATGGCATGGCTCACTAGTTTTTATTGATTTGACTGAAGAAAGAAGCAACTGGATTAATTCTGAAGTGTACAAGGCTATACTTTTTGCTCAAAGACAATCCATGCAGAAAGGCTAATTGGATGGTTCTTCACAGTACAGATAGATAACGACCCAAAACATACTGCAAAAGAAACTCAGGAGTTTAAGGCAAAGAATTGGAATATTCTGAAATGGCCGAGTCAATCGCCAGATCTCAACCCATCCAGCATGTATTTCACATGCTTAAGACAAAACAAACAAGAAACAACTGAAGTCAGCTGCAGAAAAGGTCTGGCAAAGCATCACAAAGGAGGAAACCCAGCATTTAGTGACATCCATGTCTTCCAGACTTCAGGTAGTCATTGCCTGCAAAGGATTCTCTACAAATTATTAAAAATAACTATACCATAAATAAAATGTTCAATTTGTCAAATTACATTTGAGCCCCTGAAATGAGGAGGTGTTGTAGAAAAATGGTTGCAATTCCTAAACATTTCACAAGATATTTTTGTTAAACCCCTTTAATCAAACCTGAAAGTCTACATATCAATTGCAACTCAGTTGTCTTATTTTAAATAAAAAAATAGTGGTATGCAGAGCCCAAATCACAAACATACGGTCACTGTCCAAATATTTCTGGATTTAACTGCATGTTCCTTTGAGCATGCTCTTGGGCCAAGGGACGATGCAGCACTTTGCAACCAGCTTATAATACATTTGTTCGACTTATCAATGGGGGGTCTTAGTACCTGGGCCACTATCAATTAAAAGTTCCTAAAAAGACAGCTGCCTTTTAAAAATGTTCTAGGACAGCTACTGAACAGAACTCTAACCCCACATAAAGTACATATGTGGAGAACGCTCAATGTAAGCATTGATGAACAATATTTTATTATCCATGACCATTTATAAATAATAAGAGGATTATGACTAAGATTTATTTGTTCAGTTCCTCTGTATCCCACAGTCTGGGAAGTAGCATGAAACATGAAAAACAGAATAAATAACGAAAACAAACATGTACTGACAAAGACAAGAGGACATAAGCGTTCATTTGACTGCTATACAATGTGTATGTCTGATGCATGTCTAGGTCTATACAAAAGCTACTCATAAGCACAAATTGGGCACGGTGTTGTGAATTCTGCTCTTGGGCTCCCTCCGGTGGTTGTAAGTGGTAGCGTTGCTGTCTCTGAATCGCAGCATTTGTCAGGTGTGTTCATTTTTTGCAATTCTGACTGGGCTATTTAGTCTTGCTTCACCCTTTAGTCAGGGCCAGTTGTCTATTGTTCCTGTAGGATTCACATCCCTGCCTGGTCTCTTCTGCTTTGCAGTTCATTTCAACAAAGATAAGTTCTGGCCTTGATTTTTGCTGTCCACATGCTGTGGCCTTATTGTTCAGTTCTTTTCCATGTTTTTGTCTTGTCCAGCTTGGTCTGTATAAGGATTTGTTTAGCCAAGCTGGTATATCTGGAGATGCAGATATACCCTCCATATCTTTAGTTAGCTGTGGAGATTTTGTATTTTCTGTGGTGGATATTTTCTAGTGTTTTAATACTGACTGCATAGTACTCTGTCCTATCCTTTCTATTTAGCTAGAAGTGGCCTCCTTTGCTAAATTCTCATTTCAGTCTGTGTATGTTTTTTCCCTCTCCTCTCACAGTCAATATTTGTGGGGGGCTGCCTATCCTTTGGGGATTTTCTCTGAGGCAAGATAGTTTTCCCTTTTCTATCTCTAGGGGTAATCAGTCATCCGGCTGTGTCGAGATGTCTAGGGAGCGCTAGGTACATTTCATGGCTACTTCTAGTTGCGGTGTTAAGTTCAGGGTCTGCGGTCAGTACAGGTACCACCTTCTCCAGAGTACGTCTCATGCTGCTCTTAGGCCACCAGATCATAACAGCACGGTAGACCTCACACGCAGGTGACAGGCCAGTAGCACCGGCGGACACAGACAGAAGGGGCACCTGTGCAAGAATATTATATGGGCCCTTTGCAGGGCAATAGAGCATCATAATGCACAATTCCTCCTGCTGTGGAGATAGATGTGACCTCCTCTTCCCCTGTGTGGGTGCACAGATTTCACCAATATGTCTGCCCCCATGCAGGAGGCTGTGCCTATATATATAGTGCCTGTGCCTCTGTACTATTGAGCTGTATGCACTCCATGTGTTTCCATAGGACACTCCATAGCATAACAAAGCATAACGTCCGCATGCCTTTGTATAAAGTTAGAGGCATGTAAAGATGCAATGTGGCCGTTTAAACTTCTATTAGTTCTTCACTACATCTTAATACAAAGTCAAAGTAGCACTGAGCTGTAATTTAGGGTATGTGCACACGTTGCAGATTTCCTGCGGATCCGCAGCTGTTTTTACCGTGCAGAAACGCTGCAGATCCGCAAGTGATTTACAGTACAATGTAAATCAATGAGAAAAAAAAATGCTGTGCTAATGGTGGGGAAAATTCCATGCAGAAATGCTGCGGATTAAAAGAAGTAGCATGTCACTTTTTTGCGGATCTGCAGCGTTTTTGTACCCATTCCATTATAGAAATCCGCAGGGGTAAAAAACACAGTAAATCCGCAAAAAATCCGCAGTGAATCCTCACAAAAAACGTGTCAAATCCGCACCTACGTTTTCTGCCAACAGATGCAGAATCCATACCAAAAATTCCTAAGCCTAATCCGCAACGTGTGCACATAGCCTAAATGTGCATGATCGCTTTTATATGTATTTTGCCCCAGCACAGGTAAGCAGCAAAGGTGAGTAAAGAAGCTTGGGTGAGGATTCGGAGGTCAGTTGTTGATCTTTGGTCACTTTTCTAAATTCCCTAGAGCAATGATTCTCACGTATTATTAATCTTTAGTGTATAAACCATCACCAACGACCTCATTAATCCGTTCATACAAATAGGTAGCTGTGTGGACGAAAATGACAGCAACCTAAAAACTACAAGAATCTTGTGCTGATCTTTTATTAATAAGGGGCTTCTAGGAAAAAGTTCCCACAGCAGCATCTAGAGAAAGCCAAGCGTTGTGGCTGCTCCGTCATGGCAAATAGTGTAAGGTGCACAGGGTGGTAGTCATGGGCGAGAGGCTACTGGGCTCTCACAGCCTACAAATAAACGGTGACCCGATTGGCCTGTGCTCTGCATGTGGTGCGCAACACTCACGTATTGGTCATAGGCCTCTGCTATCTCCAGTTCCTTAACTTCAGAAACCGCTGCTCACACATTAGGGAACATTACATTTTATAATAAAGAAGTTTACTCAACTGTCCATTTTCATCATATTAAAACATGCAGTATTGGGCACAAACTTTTTGTTTTTAAAGTACATAGCACAGCACATTCTGATGTCCGCTGTTCGATCGCCCCGAGCTGTCTCTTTTCTCCCTGGCATCTCTGATCCCTGGGATACTCCATCCAGGTCTGAAGTTTCCATGAGTCTCGGTCCCAACTTCCTTATGCAATTCCCCATCAGATTTTCTGAGACACGCTTCTCAGTACCTCAGTTGGACCATAGGTCGCAAACATTCCAGAAATGTCCGCTCTGAGTTTATGGCTGATGTCTCTTGCTGCTGAACAGGCCATGCTCCAGGTACCCGCAGTCCTCCAATTACTGCTCTCTTTCCATCTAATCTGTCACTCTAACTACACTAACCAGGAATTGTTTCTGTTGCTAACTACACTTGCCCCTGCCACACTGGAGCTGTTCCTGAACACATTAAGGCTATGTGCACACGTTGCGGAAAGGTGTGCGGATTTTTCCACACTGATTTTGGTAAATCCGCAGGAAATCTGCACTGCGGATTTACTGCAGAATTACCGCGGATTTAGCGAGGTTTTTGTGCAGATTCCACCTGCGGTTTTACACCTGCATATTCCTATTATGAAGCAGATGTAAACCGCTGCGGAATCCGCGCAAAGAATTGACATGCTGGGGAATAAACAACGCAGCATTTCCGCGCGTTTTTTTCCGCAGCATGTGCACTGCGGATTTTGTTTTCCATAGGTTTACATGGTACCGTAAACTCATGGAAAACTGCTGCGAATCCGCAGCTGAGGATCCGCAGCGTGTGCACATACCCTGTTTCTATCCTAAACCTGAGCTGATAGTGGCCACCACTGCACTATGCCCAATCCTATCTTATGGCTAAATGAAAACATATGTCCTATGTACTTATCTTATCCATTCCATATATCTAATACATTTATCATAACACATTGAGTCATCCACATATTATGGCAATACACTCTGACATCTCCTCCTGCCAGGGTAGAAAGAAATGATAAATTGGCGTGGATTGGGACGTGGACAAAATTTGATACGGTGCGACCTCTTCCTGTTCTTCAATAGTTGAGAGGTATGTTTTTCCTGTTAGTATATTGGCAGTTTTTTTGGAAAAAATGTGGTCAATTTAAGGAGCGCTTAACCTTTTATTGAATCACTGTGTTTCGGCAGCGGACTGCTACCTTCCTCAGGTGGATTTTTTTCAAAAAAACATTTACATTCCCCTTGAGGGATTGTGGCTGGGGCAGCTTGGGGCCATAGAGCTCATCTCCAGGCAACAGGACCTGAAGTGAAGTCACATCCTGTGAAGTTGCATCACGTGACTGGATCTTGGACTCATGTGACCAGACCAGGAAGCACAGCACAGAAGCAGTCCCAGAGCAACAGAGCGGGATTGCACAGAGAGGTCCGCTACCGAAGTTGTGCAGGGGTGCACAACCCTTCCAGGTGAGAAGCTAATCCCCCCACCTTCCATTGCAACATCCCATCAAACCACCTGGTGCTTGTCATACTGCGCTCTTCCATGTTTATTGTTTTACTATATTGGCAGTGGTATACCTCCAATAGAGATGGACCATACAGCTCCTAAACTGCCCTATTCCTGGCTTTCACCCTCTTCTGCAGACCTTGTCCTATGGAACAGGTCCGGTCAATAAGCAGCTGAATCTACTGGCGCTTCCGGCCAACCTCTTCTATGCGTTGACTTTTGATTACTTTTGCTATGGGGCCCCATGATTTTCATGTACGCCCCTGCGCATACGCCAACAAAATTATGATCATAGCCTAGGACTCATTTGCTTACAGTTGTCTTATGAATGCATATTGTATACAGTATGCAAAGAATTCTATAGAACTGCTAAGGAAGTATACCAAGGTTTTTTTATCTTTCTCACCGATTAGTAGAAACCCATGTTCCACAGCATGGTGTGTAACGGAGATATTCAGAGAAAATGTAACCTGTACTGAGCCCCACAGAGTTCTTACAGGAGTTGTACAGACTGTTTTGCATTGGGCTGAGGGTACTTCCACTTTTAATAGTATTCGTGAGCTTTGGCTACTAACAAAGTTTTACCATAACAACAGAAAGCTGAGTTGGAGAAATGCAATGGTGTTTAGAACAGAAAGACATTTAAATCACATGCCTTGCATTTTTTAAACCCAGCAGATGCAGAACATCAATGCAAATGAATGTCTAATTCATGAGCTGCAATGGAAAAGACAAGGCTTAAGTACCAATGCTGATCACTTTTCCCCTCTAATCTATAATTATTGGTCTTGCAGAATAAATGTTACCAATTTCAAGGAACGCAAATTGGGACATATGAGCTTTACCAGCACAATTATGTTCTTATGGGCCCAAGAATTTACAGTGAAGAATTGGTTCCTGTGGCAATTCTGAGGCATCTTGTAATGTCACGTCTACAGAGCAGTTGCTTCTCTTCCGCTCTGCTCTGTAAATGACTCGTGACTACCGATGCCATGCGGATTGACAGCTGGCTCACTGCTGTGTAACTGCGGGAAGCAGGATGTCAATCAGCATTACATTGGCAGTCACGACCCATTGACACGATCCATTGACAGAGCAGCCCTGAAGAAGAAGAGTTGCTCTGTTAACGTGAGATCAAATTAAGCAGCAGAATTGCTGTGCGGAACAGTCCGTGACCGCTCTGAACCGGCACCAGGCAGGACAGGTAGATAGTGACTACCTGCCTGTCAGTTCTTAACCCCATGAGAAGAAAATAAAATAGCCCTGATAACCCCTCTAAGGTTACAGTATACTTTACAACCAACTACGTTTCTGGGTATGCAACACAGATAATCATGGTATAATTGGCATGATAAATGTCACGGTACGACACTGTGCACCAAGATTAGAGTCATACTACTGATACTGAACATCAGCATCAATGGAGCTCTTAATTGTCACCAACGCACTAGCTTCCAGTATACACGAAAAAAAAAACATTGGCATGTCTCAATACGGGATGTTGCCAATACAAAGATTTCCATGAGTATTTCTAAGCTATTTTACTTATTTATTTTTTTTTTGACAAATATTATCTGGACAGAAGAGGGGAGACATTTTTTTTACTGAGCTTTGGGCGGAAGTCAGAAGTACTGATGCTGTCTGAATTTTTTATCAGAATCATATTACTATAATGTAAGAAGCATATTCCTAGCACTTGTTGCATCAGGTGTGGTCACACAGTAGGGACACCCTTCAGTATCAGCAGAATAGCACTTCCAAGAGGAATTTGTCCCACTGATATGCTGTATGTGACACAATTGGCTGCAAGCTGCTAAGAAATGCTGGATTGTAGAGATTCTCCTGTGCGAGACCAAGTTGATGAAGCTGAAAGGTTTCAAATAAGTAATGTGTCCTCAGAAAAGTAAGCAAAACAGCTCCACAACAGAAGTAGGAAAACTGTCTCTGTAGTGCCATCGACCAGTAAACCAATAACCAAACCATAATAGAGCCTTGAAGCATAACTGGGAATATCTGCCGAACAAGGAAATCCCATCAGTAGACAGCACTGATTCAGGCTTCCTTCTTCACTTGCACAGAGTAGTGCCTGGCCGAGATGCCTTTTATGAATTTCATGAAGGGTATGGAAATGCAAACTTCGAAAGTGGGCAAAATAGCTTCACTGCAGAAGGAATAAAACTGTATATCTAGTGCTGCCGATTGGCAGCTTTTATACCAACCAATGTCTGAGGCATACAAAGCATTTGGATATGGCTATGGCTTTAATCTGTTACCATAAGAGCTCATCACTTTTAGATATTGAAAAATCAGAATTACATTTTTTCATCTCTGGATTTTTAGAATTCTTTTTAAACTTCTTTTTTTTTTTACTTTATATTGTATCCCCCTTAGGGGACTTGAACTAGAGGTCCTTAGATTTGCAGTATATACTGTATAGTATAAGATGGACTCCTATGAAGCAAGACCGGTGGTTGGGCAGCTATGGGGGTCCTCATAAGGTCCATGCCCAGTGACTAACAACAGCATCTAAATGGTTAAACAGCCGCAATCAGACCTATGTCAGTCTCCTGTAGCTACAGGCAGATGCCGACTGTGTAATACAGTTGTCCTCTGCTCCGTTTGGAGCAGGCTCAGCTTGTGAGCCCACATCACACATGCAGACCCAAGGACAAATGTACAGTGACTTCCATATCCACCAAGTTAACAACCTGTGAAAGCTGCAATTCCTTCAAGCCAATTAAAACATATTTCATCTTTGCCTCAATCACTATAGTGCTATAATCCTTAGAAATGCAGAATTGATTCATCTTTTGTTAGCACTACCAGAGCAAAAGAAGGCTAGGCCAAAGCCTTGGAATTCAACCTCCACAGGAGGTCACACCAGAGGACGTCTTCACACAGACACACAATTATCGCCACCTAAGCTCTACTTCCTGAACGAGCACACAACACAGGTCCCAGTGAGGGACTAACTACTTCAAGGGTCAAATAAAGTTCCAAACAGTCGCAAGATACAGAATTTTACCAGAATGTCTATATTAGTATTTTAGTTGACCTCTTTTATTCTGTGGCCATGTGCACTATGTTTTGGATCAGTAATGTGTTTAGTCTTTGAAGTAATGTAACAGTCTCCCTAGTTTTGCACACTAATAATGGCTCTGGTACCCTATGTACCTTCTGTTCTTAACTTGTCTTTTAAGGCCCCGTCTCACATAGCGAGATCGCTAGCGAGATCGCTGCTGAGTCACAAGTTTTGTGACGCAACAGCGACCTCCATAGCGATCTCGCTATGTGTGACACGTACCAGCGATCAGGCCCCTGCTGCGAGATCGCTGGTCGTGTCGGAATGGCCTGGACCTTTTTTTGGTCGTTGAGGCCCCGCTGACATTGCTGAATCGGTGTGTGTGACACCGATCCAGCGATGTCTTCACTGGTAACCAGGGTAAACATCGGGTTACTAAGCGCAGGGCCGCGCTTAGTAACCCGATGTTTACCCTGGTTACCAGCGTAAATGTAAAAAAAAAAAAACAATACATACTCGCCTTCTGATGTCCGTCAGGTCCCTTGCCGTCTGCTTCCTGCTCTCACTGACTGCCGGCCGTACAGTGAGAAGTGAGAGCACAGCAGTGACGTCACCGCTGCGCTCTGCTCTCAGCTCTCAGTGTACGGCGGCTCAGTCAGAGCAGGAAGCGGACGGCAAGGGACCTGGACACCGAAAGGCGAGTATGTACTGTTTGTTTTTTTTGGTAACCAGGGTAAACATCGGGTTACTAAGCGCGGCCCTGCGCTTAGTAACCCGATGTTTACCCTGGTTACCCGGGTGCTGCAGGGGGACTTCGGCATCGTTGAAGACAGTTTCAACGATGCCGAACTCGTTCCCCTGATCGTTGGTCGCTGGAGAGCGGTCTGTGTGACAGCTCCCCAGCGACCACACAGCGACTTACCAACGATCACGGCCAGGTCATATCGCTGGTCGTGATCGTTGGTAAATCGCTTAGTGAGACGGGGCCTTTACACTGTCCCAGAGGCCCACTCTGAGGTGCAAACTCCTCAACGGGTAAAAATATATGCCCCACTAGTTCTGAAGGACACTGCACATAAGCAAACAATGTCCATCCACTGGCCTAACCCTGTTTCTGTAGGCTCGGATTGCTTGACTGCCTTTCCTGTTTTGCTTTCAGCAGCTCCTGATGATCATGGTCATGATGTTATTGCACATTTTTTGGTGCTCTATAGTCAGCAACATGTCAGGGTTTTGACTATGACCTTCAGGAGCCACAGGAGAACCAGGTACTGAAATTTATTCTACTTCTCACCTCCTTATAAGAGCATACATACAATGCCTACAAGTAGTATTCAACCCCCTGCAGATTTAGCAGGTTTAATAAGATGCAAATAAGTTAGAGCCTTCAAACTTCAAACAAGAGCAGGATTTATTAACAGATGCATAAATCTTATGCAGCGCCCCAGAGTCCTGGTCGTTGCAGTAGCATGGTTCAGCCACTAAGGGGGGCCATGCTGCGTTCGATGGCACGGAAGGAGTTCTCTGAGCAGGTATCACAGTCACCAATACATTTCACAGCTGGGCCTCCGGGGGGAGCTAAGGGTGCTATTCATTAGGCCACTCCCCACCATAGTGGGTAAACTGGGGGTCAGGCAGGAAGTTAGAGAGAACGCTGACGGGATTGAACGGAGCAACACCTGGTGGCAGAGGGTGTTGTGAAGGGAGAGACTGTAGGGTCTCTGCCAGGGGTGGGATCCTGGCAGAGGCTTGGCATGGAAAGAACGTAAAGGGACCGTGCCTGCTCAGCATAGCGGCGGTGCCCAAGGAAGGACTAAGAAGCGAGATAGATTGTGCTGAGTGAGAAACGAAATCAAGCGAAAGGAGATACCAGTGAGGGTTGTGCTGAAAGAGGCAGCACCTTACTGAGGCGCACTACCGGTGGCCGGAACGCCGAGGAGGTAAAGAGTTTCAAGCCATACCTCAGACCTACGGCAGGGCAGTTAGCTTGAGGCGGACTGTCTCACGCATCACCCAGGAAGGCAAAGGGGGGTACCAACAGGAGAGGGGCGCAGATAGAGTCCCGGAAGATCTCCGAGCCTCCCCGTCATACGGGTGCGTTCCTACCATAGTATCTGGAGGGACGAGGAAGATCATTGCGAATTAAGTTGTTGTGAGGGAACACGAGAAACAGACACAACAGTTGTGGGGTACTTTCCGTAAGCACAGCAGGGAAGGACTGCAACACATAGCGCTAGAAGGAAGGCACCGATTTCCACCTGCAAGGAGAGCTCTGGAAGTGCCATTGGACCGGCCGGACTTGCGCAGCCTGGTGAGCCGTATTCCGGACTGAGGACCCAGAGAGCTTCAGTAAAGAGGTAAAGAGACTGCAACCTGGTGTCCTCGTTATTTACCGCGCCCTGCACCCCACAACTGCACCGCTACAACATCACTTATTGCACCGGACGTCCCCCACTGACAGACAGGGCCACGGACCGGGTCTAGCCACCGTGACAACCCCAGGACTGAGACCTAGAGGCCCGGCTCCGGGTACCCCTCGGCCCTGCGGCGGTGCGGGGGCGCCGCAGACTTGGCGTCACGAACAGGATCTACTTAAGCCTGAAGAATCAGGTCATGTGTGCCTTGGAACTGTGATTTACTGTGATTTACTGTGCTTGGACTGTACTTTATTGCAAAGACTGTGGATTGTCACTTGCCGCCAAAAGTTCGCGCCAAAACCGCCGCCATTACGGCGCTAAGGAGAGTGCAGGAGAAGAAGAAGGGCGTGGAAGTGGGCGTGAACAAGCTAAAGAGCGCGAAAGACAATGGCCGCCCAGTCTAAGTATTTCTGCCCCTTGAGGACGTGTCCGTCAGCAGCCGAGGTCCGCCTCCTGATCCTCAATGGTGGGCAGAGACAGAGAAAGCGAAACCGCCCACGAAGAAGAGAGCGGGAAAAGGACCAGGAAGAAGGAGCGAGCGACATGGAGGACGCCATGGCGAGCCGCCCGGAGCCGGAGCGTGGGGTCGGAGCAGAGGACTCCCCCAGCCACCCGGAGGGGCACCGCAACCAGGCCTCCACCGCTGATGCTGAATTCCTGCAGGCCGGAGTGGACGAGCTCAGCGACCGACCCCGGCGGACGCAGCTGAGCACCGAGGCCGGGTGGAAGAAGGCCATCATCAGGAGCCTCACCGGACATCTGTCGGCAGCCTCATCTGGTCCGGAGCAGGGAAGAAGTCCCAGCGCTCCGAAGCTGGAAAGCAAGGCCCTGCCGGAAAGCGAGGTGCTGCAAGCAGAGATGACAGCGTCGCAGAACAAGGCCCCGCAGCCAGCGTTCCAGATCCCAGCGGAGACGGAGCAGACCGGCACCGGAGGAACCGCATCTGAAGCAGGTATGAAGGACGACCCTGCCCTGACGACCGACACCACTCCAGTGACTGCTAGTGCCACAGCTGCTGACTCCGTTCCAGTGACTGATCTTGCAGCAGCCGCTACTTCTGCTGCAGCAGATGCCCATACTCAAGCTGCGCAGACCTCCATCGCTGCGCATGATTTAATCGTACATGAACGACGGATTAACGGCGTTTGTCCAGCACTGGGTGCAACCCTGGACTTCACCCTTCCCGGGCCAAGAGGGGTTAAGTGCCAGGTGCAGCCCTGGAAGCCGTCCAACTAAACCTCGGAAACCTGAAACTGTAAATAGTTAACTGTTTATTTCCTTGCTGTTTTGCTGCTAAAAACCCGTCCTGGGTTAACTCTTAAAGGGATCCCTATTGTTTTTTATTTTTGCTTTCACTTTCATTTTTGCTTTTTGTTCCGCAATGTTATAAAAACTGCTGAATCATGAACAGTGCATGATACAAACTGCTTGTAAATAGTTTGCACTTTCTTAAAGGTGCTCCCTACTGGTTTTAGTCAAAAGACACTTTGCGAAGAAACCGTTCCTACTGGTCCTAGTTAAAGACACTTTGTGAAGATACCGGACCGGAACTTTGCATGAGACTGGTAGGCTGAGAAGACGAGCTACCTCAGAGAGACCTGGTCCCCTCTTAAAGGGGATGTGAAGAATTGTACTTGAAAGCGATACTGTTACAGAACAGTAATGTGGTAATGATGCCTTGAAAAGAAAATGTAACTGTTTTACATGCTGAGTTATATGTGTTGAATTTGTTAAAATGTGAAATTTGAATAATGTTTTGAAGACAGGAAAGATGCAGAGAGCCCGTAGGGGTAGAAGTAGAGGTCTGCATAGTTGAAAGTAAGAGAAGTAATAATGAGGGTGAGGATAGAAGGTAAACCCTGCGTCCCCATTGAAAAGTTACTTTATTGCTAAGGACAGAGAGTGAACCCGTAGGGGTTAGAGAGTGAGTCCTTAAAGGGGCCGAGTAGAGCTGGCTCAGAGTTCTTCAACCGAAAGGAATGTTATGTCTATACTGTGTATAGTAGCGAAAGGCAGTAGGCCCTGGCTGAACAGGGCGGTCCTGTAGAAGAAAGGAGAGGCAGTAGGTCTGGTGCCGTAGGGACAGGCGGTCCTGCAGGTTCACAAGAAGGAGAATGTAAAGTTGAAATGCCTTATAATGTGATTATAGGAAGGCCTTTGATAGACTAAGAGTGTGAGTTTCTTAAAGGCAATGTTAAGTTATTATTTCAAAAATTGCACTAAATAGAATACCCGGTTGGGTAACAGAAGTTATTTATACTCTGTAAATTATAAGGTTAATTATGTTTGTAACGTTACAAGTGTCCTCACCTCCCATAAAGGGAAGCCTACTTAAGTATACTTATTGTTATTTGCACTCAACAAAATTGTATGTCTTTTTGCTAACCTGTATTGTTGTTTTTCTTCCCAGTCCCGGAGTACTGTGTTTAACCAGGGGGGAGTGCAGCGCCCCAGAGTCCTGGTCGTTGCAGTAGCATGGTTCAGCCACTAAGGGGGGCCATGCTGCGTTCGATGGCACGGAAGGAGTTCTCTGAGCAGGTATCACAGTCACCAATACATTTCACAGCTGGGCCTCCGGGGGGAGCTAAGGGTGCTATTCATTAGGCCACTCCCCACCATAGTGGGTAAACTGGGGGTCAGGCAGGAAGTTAGAGAGAACGCTGACGGGATTGAACGGAGCAACACCTGGTGGCAGAGGGTGTTGTGAAGGGAGAGACTGTAGGGTCTCTGCCAGGGGTGGGATCCTGGCAGAGGCTTGGCATGGAAAGAACGTAAAGGGACCGTGCCTGCTCAGCATAGCGGCGGTGCCCAAGGAAGGACTAAGAAGCGAGATAGATTGTGCTGAGTGAGAAACGAAATCAAGCGAAAGGAGATACCAGTGAGGGTTGTGCTGAAAGAGGCAGCACCTTACTGAGGCGCACTACCGGTGGCCGGAACGCCGAGGAGGTAAAGAGTTTCAAGCCATACCTCAGACCTATGGCAGGGCAGTTAGCTTGAGGCGGACTGTCTCACGCATCACCCAGGAAGGCAAAGGGGGGTACCAACAGGAGAGGGGCGCAGATAGAGTCCCGGAAGATCTCCGAGCCTCCCCGTCATACGGGTGCGTTCCTACCATAGTATCTGGAGGGACGAGGAAGATCATTGCGAATTAAGTTGTTGTGAGGGAACACGAGAAACAGACACAACAGTTGTGGGGTACTTTCCGTAAGCACAGCAGGGAAGGACTGCAACACATAGCGCTAGAAGGAAGGCACCGATTTCCACCTGCAAGGAGAGCTCTGGAAGTGCCATTGGACCGGCCGGACTTGCGCAGCCTGGTGAGCCGTATTCCGGACTGAGGACCCAGAGAGCTTCAGTAAAGAGGTAAAGAGACTGCAACCTGGTGTCCTCGTTATTTACCGCGCCCTGCACCCCACAACTGCACCGCTACAACATCACTTATTGCACCGGACGTCCCCCACTGACAGACAGGGCCACGGACCGGGTCTAGCCACCGTGACAACCCCAGGACTGAGACCTAGAGGCCCGGCTCCGGGTACCCCTCGGCCCTGCGGCGGTGCGGGGGCGCCGCACTTACAAACCAAAAAGTTTTGTTGCTCAGTTAAATTTTTATAAATTTTAAACATAAAAGTGTGGGTCAATTATTATTCAACCCCTAGGTTTAATATTTTGTGGAATAACCTTTGTTTGCAATTACAGCTAATAATCGTCTTTTATAAGACCTGATCAGGCCGGCACAGGTCTCTGGAGTTATCTTGGCCCACTCCTCCATGCAGATCTTCTCCAAGTTATCTAGGTTCTTTGGGTGTCTCATGTGGACTTTAATCTTGAGCTCCTTCCACAAGTTTTCAATTGGGTTAAGTTCAGGAGACTGACTAGGCCACTGCAACACCTTGATTTTTTGCCTCTTGAACCAGGCCTTGGTTTTCTTGGCTGTGTGCTTTGGGTCGTTGACTTGTTGGAAGATGAAATGACGACCCATCTTAAGATCCTTGATGGAGGAGCGGAGGTTCTTGGCCAAAATCTCCAGGTAGGCCGTGCTATCCATCTTCCCATGGATGCGGACCAGATGGCCAGGCCCCTTGGCTGAGAAACAGCCCCACAGCATGATGCTGCCACCACCATGCTTGACTGTAGGGATGGTATTCTTGGGGTCGTATGCAGTGCCATCCAGTCTCCAAACGTCACGTGTGTGGTTGGCACCAAAGATCTCGATCTTGGTCTCATCAGACCAGAGAACCTTGAACCAGTCAGTCTCAGAGTCCTCCAAGTGATCATGAGCAAACTGTAGACGAGCCTTGACATGATGCTTTGAAAGTAAAAGGTACCTTACGGGCTCGTCTGGAACGGAGACCATTGCAGTGGAGTACGTTACTTATGGTATTGACTGAAACCAATGTCCCCACTGCCATGAGATCTTCCTGGAGCTCCTTCCTTGTTGTCCTTGGGTTAGCCTTGACTCTTCGGACAAGCCTGGCCTCGGCACGGGAGGAAACTTTCAAAGGCTGTCCAGGCCGTGGAAGGCTAACAGTAGTTCCATAAGCCTTCCACTTCCGGATGATGCTCCCAACAGTGGAGACAGGTAGGCCTAACTCCTTGGAAAGGGTTTTGAACCCCTTGCCAGCCTTGTGGCCCTCCACGATCTTGTCTCTGATGGCCTTGGAATGCTCCTTTGTCTTTCCAATGTTGACCATGTATGAGTGCTGTTCACAAGTTTGGGGAGGGTCTTAAATAGTCAGAAAAGGCTGGAAAAAGAGATAATTAATCCAAACATGTGAAGCTCATTGTTCTTTGTGCCTGAACTACTTCTTAATACTTTAGGGGAACCAAACAGAATTCTGGTGGGTTGAGGGGTTGAATAATAAATGACCCTCTGAAAAGACTTTTCACAATTTAAAAAAAAAATAAACAAAGAAATAACATTCTTTTTTGCTGCAGTGCATTTCACACTTCCAGGCTGATCTACAGTCCAAATGTCACAATGCCAAGTTAATTCCAAATGTGTAAACCTGCTAAATCTGCAGGGGGTTGAATACTACTTGTAGGCACTGTACATGTTGATGGGCCAGATTAATTTATATGTATGTCTAGCATAGAGTCCTACAGTTCCATTCCTAAACAAGAAACTGCTACACCTTATATGATAATAGTATACAAGGATAGAGTACTGTGTGCGGATTAGGTCTAATGGTAAGTTCACACAGGGCGTTTTTGCTGCGTTTTTTTTTCTAAAGCAAAACCTGATCATCTTGGCAGGAAAGAAGCTGCGCCAAAAACGCAGGTTTAGGTGCGTTTTTTGGTCCGGTTTTTTTTCTCTTTGTGCATGCCAATAAAGTTGAGTGCACACAGAGAAAAAAAAACTTCCTGTAGATAGAATGAATAGATCGATTGACAGAATAGATAGAATGAATACATATAATGAATAGATTGATAGAATAGATACATTGATAGAATAGATAAATAGAATAGAAACATTACCTGCGGTATCCTCTTCCCTGGCATTTTCCCACGGTGCAGAGGTTACCTCAGGTCAGGCTGTGAGGGAGCGCAGGCACGGTGACGTCACCGCTAGTTACTGAGCCTGCGCCCGCCCCGTCTCATTCTTTCCCCAGTCGCTTACAGCCGGGAGAGGTCGCATTAGCAGCGCTCCCAATTGTAAGCTTTATCTCCCCCAGATACTGCGTGGGACACTCATTATATTGGACTACGATGGATCAGGGAGTATACTTTTGCTTTTTTATTTTATTTTTATTTCAGAAGATCGAGGGCTTCGCTTTGGAATGGCAGAACAATAAAAAGATTGTCAAAACTGTGTGGTGTTTTATTTCATTAAAATACTTTTTTTCTGCATGTGTGTGTGTTTTTTTAACCCTTTAATTAATATAGGATTAGTAGTGGATAGGTGTCTTATTGATGCCTCTCCATTACTAAGCCTGCTTAATGTCACCTTACAATAGTGAGGTGATATTAACCCCTCATTACCCTGCTTGCCACCGCTACAGGTGGGAAGAGCCGGGCAAAGCGCCCGAATTAGCGCATCTAATGGATGCACCTTTTCTGGGCAGCTGCGGGCTGCTATTTTTAGGCTGGGGGGCCTATATCCATGGCCTCTTACCAGCCTGAGAATACCAGCCCCCAGCTGTGAGCTTTAGCAAGGCTGGTTGTCAAAAATGGGGGGACCCCACGACGGTTTTTTAAATTATTTATTTAAATAATTTTTTTAAAAAGTGTGAGGACCCCTCTATTCTTGATAATTAGCCTTGCTGAAGCTCACAGCTGGAAGTTGCAGCCTCCAGCTGTGAGTTTTGTCTGGCTGGTTATCAAAAATAGGGGGGGACCCACGCCGTTTTTTCCAATTATTTATTTATAGCGCAGGAGCGGCAGATGAAAACCCCCATCTGCCGCTCCTGCTCTCACTGTAATCAGCGGCTGTAGATGTCAGATGATGGAAGCAAAAGTCCCATCATCTGACACCAGTGATCGGATTTGAAGTTTATACCTCCGATCACAGCTGAGCGCTCCCCCCTGTCTTCTCTCAGCGTGAAGCCGCGGCACAATGACCGGCGGGGAGGATTTCCCCGCTGATTAGAAGTGGTGTTTGCTGCGCTGTCATGCATATGACAGCGTGTCAAACACTAATGTCGGACCCCAAATTCAAGTGAATGGGGGGTCCGCTGCTGGATGACAGGCTGCATGGACGCATCATGCAGCCTGCCATCTAGATGTAGCAGAGCCGAGACATAACATCCGGCTCTCCTTGACTTTTCTGCAGCAAATACGCTGCAAGAAAAGTCAATCTAGCGTATTTGCAGCGTTTTTTCACCACTCATTCAAGTCAATGGGAGATAAATGCTGAAAAAACGAAGAAAGAAGTGACATGCCCTATGTCCAAAAAACGCAGCAAAGCACAAAATACTGATCACACAAAAAACAATGTGTGTGCATGAGATTTCTGAAATCTCATAGGCTTTGCTCGTACTGTAAAAAGCAGCTAAAAATTAGCATAAAAAACGCAGCAAAAACGCCCTACTTGAACTTACCCTTATTGTGTCATGTGCATAGGTAGATAACTATACCATATGAAATATCAAGGCCAAAGATTGTGGTCTAATGTTATACCATGAGAAGTAATATTAGCTTGAAATTCACCATTTGCAGAAAGAGGAGTGACCAGAAGCGACTTATGTGTACATTCATCTGTAGCAAAGAGATCAGTTTTCCTCTATTAATCTGGTTCACAAAAGGGGCTCAGGTGTTAAAATACCAGCTCTTCAAGTCATAACTCATACGCTTCTGCAAAGTTGTGATAAAAGCTACAGAGTAGCACCAAACAGCTACAGACATAACTGTGTGAAGTCACAGGATCATTAGCTGTGCAAAAATAATTTAACAAAATTAATGTAATTTTCCGTAACACCCAACACAAAAGGGATAGGCATAATGACATAACATTACCATTATGAACAATGCTTTAAAAGCTGGAAATACATAGAGTGACATCTCATTAGGTTCCATGAAACTTTGAGAAATTTTAAGTACATCATTCTTGACAAACAAGAGTTCTCGATCCCTGGATGCATCACACATCTCTGGAAATATTTTACAAACATACAATGTTCAAAATTCACTCATCAGCACCCAAATATTCAACAAATTGATTAAAATAAGAAGTGTTAAGTGAAAGTGAAGATGCTTCATCAGATTCACTCAATTCTATTTTGCCTTCTTATAGGTTGTGTTAGGGTGGAGCAGATACAGAATACATGGAAACAAATAGGTCAACCTGAACGCGAAACATAGAAAAAAAACCACACCTGTCCTTTTCCTCAGAAGCATCCATAGCTCGGAGATATCCTTACATAGCAAGGAGATGAGACTTAATGTCATGTTGATCCAGATAAGCTTTCTATATGGCTCTCCTCTACTAAGTGACCTATTTCTTTGCAAGTTGGTTTGAAAACTACAAAGAGAGCACCAAACTCTGTCTTTCAGTAGAAGCCAAGCAGTGAGGATACAATACCTTTCTTCAAATTACACGCAAAGCTAGTATGTTTTTCAGCTGGGCTAGCGTGACCGTCTGACAAGGTACACCACCTACTTTTCTGGGCACAAAACAAAGTTTCAGAGATGTCGAAGACCTCCTCAGGCATCAGATCTCAAAAATCGCCAGCAAAGATGTATTTTCTATATGTTTCTGACCCTGAAGCATTGGTTTTAACACAATTCCCTTACAATGCTATGAAAATCGTCTGGAATCTGGCCGTCCCAAACCTCCCTAAAGGGGCCCTTCATTTACTAACTATCGACCTCACAAGTAAAGCCATTCCTCTACCCTAAGGAGATATTCCGTAAAATAGACAGCTGTCCTCTCCGGTGAACTCTGACTTCAGATGCTTTGATACGGAATATTGAGGCGCCTCTGGAAATTATATTATACATTTATGAAATGCTTCTGTAAAATGAAGGTTGCGCTAATTAATATTTGACAAATGAGATTAATTAATGAACGTGGTTAATACTAGACAATGCATTTCATCACTGATCTCTGAGATACGATTTAATAATTAATATGCAGGGGCCATGTTGTAGGTTAAGAGCTCGACTGTGAAATTAGAAGGGCTTTCGCTACTCTATTCGGTTTTAGGGAATGTGCACACGTCGTCTTTTCAAGTGGATTGCGCTGCAGAAACTGCCTGAAAAATCAGAAAACGCTCAGAAAAATTAACATTTGCATTTTCATGTAACTACTTGCTGTGCATTTGTTCAGTCTTTTGAACGATTTTTAAATCACTTTAAGTTTGTAAACGCCAAAGGGTTAAGAGAAGTGACACATCCATTCTTCTGTAGTTTTCCACTTGGAAGATGAACTTTACGATACAAGTCAATGGGAAAGCTCAAAAGATGTCCAAAAGGCGCTCAGACATCTTTTGGAATGTTTTGCTATATTAAAAACTCTAGTGGTTTCATAAATTATTCAGTGGAGTGAAAAAACTGACTGGAAAATGACAGTAAACAAGATGTCACAAGAACCATGAGAAAACCCTCAAAACCAAATGCTGGAGGTCAAAAGTGTTAGATAAATGCTCAGAAAATGACACAAAAGATGCTTCAGAAAAAAAAAAGTTTCCTGAAGCACCTTCTACTTGAAAAACTCCCGGGGTTCACCTGTGTTTAAAAGATGACGTGTTTACATACCCCTTAGGGTTTTATTTTTTAATAGAAACATTATTCCAATACAGAAACACAATCTCATAAAATGATATTTAGGGGGTTATCCACTACTTTGACAACCCCTTCTCAATTGCTATGTCCTTCTGCTATAAAATAATATCAGCTATACTCACCTCAGGTGCCGCAACCATTACAAAGGTGGCAGTATTGGCTCTCCCAGGGCTCCTGTGAGCCTGGCCACCAACTAGTGGCCACTTCACTCTCCCCTCCTTCGGACAAATCAGACATCTAGAGGAAGTAAAAGAGCGGCCGCAGGTCTAACTTCCTCCAGATGTTCAAATTTGTCCAAAGAAGGGGAGAGTGAAGCGGATGCTGACTGGCTGCAGGGCTCAATTTCCATAACAATGTTATGTGAGCAGGCTCGGACTGGTCCAAAGGGGAGCAGGGAATCCCCCGATGGGCCTCCGTGCAGATCTGGGCCACCAACCCCATTGTATGGGCAGTACTTGGTCTAATTCACTTGATTCACTATGTACAGAAAAAAAACAGCATCTCATAATTCATTAACCAAACTACCCAGTTTATTATTATATAGAGATATAGGTAGATTTCTGAATAAGGGTATTTGAATGCAGGTGAAAAGTGGGTCCCCCAAAGTCAATGTTACTTGTAGGCCTTTGGCACCCCAGTCCAACATTGTATGTGAACCTCGGGAAAACTAGTGATGGCACTGCTAGAACAGCACCAATGGAGGTGAGTATAGTTATTATTTTATAAAGGGGGAACAAAGTGATTACAAAGGTGTTCTCAGAGTAGTGGACAAATATCTATTAACTCTATCTGGATAAATTATGAAAAGAATGGTATAACTGTGCCTGTAGAGAGTCCACTACTCCAGAGGTCTACCTCATGACATATAGTGGGCACATACGAAGTGTACACATAAGGCACGTCTTTAGGTCACATACTTCTGAACCATTATATTGCCATTAAAGCCAATACACTACTTATAATATCACATATGTAATATACCCCATTTCATGCACGATTTGTTTAATACTGTATGGGGTTGGATGGCTGCAAGTTACCGTATATTAAAGGGAACCTTGTGATGTAAAAATTTCCAGTTTTCAGGACAGAATTAGTACATGAAATTCAAGGTCATATTATCAACTTCTTTCCTTCGAGAGATGCCAGGGACCAAGTTCGATATATCAGACGCTTCCTTCCAGCAAGTACTATTTGATATAAACAACATATCAAAACTAATGTACATGGTATATTTCAAAACTGGAACCATAGAGGTCTGACTGAACGTTGGGATGGGGATCTATGAACTGCAGTACCAATTAAATTTACACCCTTGGAACACAAACATAAAGCCTATATTCCACCAACTATCATTTGACTTTTTTTGCACCTTATGTCTAGTATCTTAATGACCTCTACTAGTAAAATGAGCAATTTAGAGATGGCAAGATCTGCTCCAACGGCCCTGTGAAAGAAAGCTTTTGACTTGTCATAGAGACTTGTCAGAAGTTTTGATTGGGGAGGGCAGTCCGAGTTCTGAAATCCTCAAGTGCTAACAAAGTGTTACTCTTCACTGACATTGAAGATGTACTTTCTACTGTGCCCACCCTCAGTGTCGGAGGAAAGTTGCGCTCAGAGAGTCTCCATCATATTTGATTAGCGTACGTCTCCGCACCACTACTTGTGACATGTTTCCATGGCATGGTAATTTTAAGATTGATTATGATGATGATATTTAAATGTAAAATTATGATGATTCTGCCCACCAGAATAGCAGTGGATCCTCTTCATGAACCAGACTCTGAGACACTAATGAGCTCCAAAGGCCACAACACTAAAACACAAGGCGAGTTAGCTTACACTCACTGCATGGGATAACTGTATGAATGAGTTCACAAGTAACTTTTACCAAAACCTGCAGCCTAATATCCACTGACCTGTAGGTCTGCTAGAGGTAAGCATTTCCAAAGCACATTATGCCATATATAACATTTACCAAATAATCTGTCTAAATGGCTGCCATGAGATAGCACTACAGTACTACTTTAATGACTGGATTCTCATAGTGGACATTCCAAAAAATTATAAGCACCTATACAATTCACTTTATACTGCTAAACCATTTTTTTCATAGTTAATAAAGTTAGAAGTTAGCTGCTGGGTTCACATATTACTAACAGCTTATAGTAAAGCGGCCTTCTTTCCAGATTCCCAGGGAAAGCCGCAGTGTATTGGAAAATGTGATTATGCAGAGCACGATATCGCGTGTACTCAACAATAGCAGGTGAGGAAAATTGCTCTCCATCCAAACCTACTGCTGAAAGACAGCACTGACGTGATCAGGCTCGCTCCACAGTTTCCAAAAGACTAACGCAAGCTATAACTTTACTCTTACCTGCATTGTACCAGGATCACACCAAACTGCATTATACCATAACCATCATCGTGAATAATGATGGGAATTATGCCTTATACCAAAGTCAGGAAGAAGTGACATCTGTAAGAATCCCATTTAGTGATATCTGCTGAATGTCACAAGTCACAAACTTCTCTTAAAATTGAATGCAATCACATGATATTGAGCTGCCCGACAAACACCCAATAGTCCATGAGCCAAGAACCAAATTTGACGATATCGGTACCAAGCGGAGTGACTAATTCTCTTTGGTATTTTTAGGTAGATGCATGTCTGTAGTTTATTTTTTGATATGATAGCCCTTACATATACGTAGCTTATTAACCCCTTCAGCCCTAGGCCTATTTGTACCCAAGTGCCTAAGCCAATCTGACCTGTGCCACTTCATGGGCTAATAACTTTGGAACGCTTTCACCTATCCAAGCCATTCTGAGATTGTTTTCTCGTGACATATTGTACTTCACGTCAGTGCTAAATGGGAGTCAATATATTTTACCTTTCTATATAAAAAAATGCTAAATATTCGGAAATTTTGGAAAAATCGGCAATTTTTTAACTTTGAAATTCTCTGCTTTTTACAAAAATACTGATACCCCCCATAATAGTTATTAATTTACACTCCCCACATGTTTACTTCATATTGGCATCATTTTGAAAATGAAACCTTATTGTTTTACGACGTAATAGGGCTTATAGTTTTATGCGCAATTTTTCACATTTACAGCAAAACCCACTTTTCAAAGGACCAAGTCACTTCTGAAGTCACTTTAAGGGGCTTACATAACAGAAACCACCCATAAATTACCCCATTTTGCAAACTACACCCCTCAAGCTGTTCAAAACTCATTTTTAAAAACTGTTAACCCTTTAGGTGTTCCACAGGAATTTTAGCAGAATGAAGGCGAAATTTCAAAATTTCATTTTTTTTCCAGATATTACATTGTAATCCAATTTTACCTGCAACCTAGCAAGGGTTAACGGCAAACCCAAACTTGGTTACCCTAATTCTGCAGTTTATAGAAACACCCCACATGTACTCGTAAACTAAAGTATGGGCACACAGCACAGCTCAACACGGAAGGAGCGCTATGTGGTTTTTGGGTGGCGGATTCACTGGAAGAAATCTAGGGGGCCATGTCACATTTGAAGGCTGCCTGAGGTACCCCCACAGTGGAAACCCCAAAAAGTGACCCTATTTTGGAAACTACACCCCCAAGGAATCTTTTAGGGGGTATAGTGACCACTTTGACCCAACCAGTGTTTCACAGTAGTTGGAAACACTTGGTTGAGAAAATGGAAAAAGTGCATTTTTTACATGAAGGTGTCATTTTAGGCTCATTTTTTTATTTTTAAGAGGTGTACCAGCAAAAAATGCACCCCACTATTTGTTCACCAATCTCTCCCGAACACAACAACACCCGATATGTTGTCGTACACTGCAGTATTGGGGAACGGCAGGCCTCGGAAGGGAAGGAGCGCCAAATGACTTTTGGAGTGCAAATTTTACTGGAAGAAATCTAGGGGGCTATGTCACATTTGAAGACACCCTGAGGTGCCCCAACACACGCACACACACTGACACATACACGTTCTGTGCTGAACAGGACTCTCCGGTCTTCTCTGCAGAGCTCCTATCTCCCTCTGTAGAGGCTGACACCTCCCAGGCTTGTGACTGATCACATGGCCGTGACATCACCACAGGTCCTGTAGTCCTGTACTGTGTGCTGCTGCTGGTAAGGAACTTGTGGAGAGAGGGGGAACAGTCACCTAGCACCAGCGCTCCCAGCTCTAAGAACGAGCGCCTCATGAAGGTGGGCCCCTGCCTCCTCCTTCCCTGCGCGGCGGCCTTTCCCCCCGGCGGCTGTATTCGGCGTATAAGACAACCGCCCTCTTGGAGCCATGTTTTTCATGGCTAAAAAGTCGTCTTATACGCCAGGAAATACGGTAAATAAAATTTTAATGTTTTTCTTTGTGTTTGCAGGTGTTTACTGACTATCTAACGGCATGATGGAAGTACCAGCAAGGAAGAAATCACGGATCGACTGTATCATACACTGCTCTAATGATGACAGCGATGATCTGGCGTCCCTTAAGGATTTGGACTCCTGGAAAACATTGCTTAGGGCTGCAGAGATCAGGCAGCATGAATCAGTCCTGGTAGCAGCTAAGGGCCTTGAAGAAGGAGAAATACCACACATACAATATCACCGTAAATGTCGTAGTATCTTTACAATGAAGAAGTCACTGGATTCTATCCTTGGCAAGGGTGTCAATGTCGAAACAGCAAGCAAAATCTCCATGAGGAAGCTACCGAGGGGTGCCCCCAGTGATAGCAGGGTGTATGCCAAAGTATGTATCTTCTGTGAGAAGTCAAGCAAGTACCTAAAAGGAAAACAAACAAGGGAGCCAATTGTCCAGTGTGTTGAGCTACGAGCAGATGAGACGATCCGCAGAGCAGCGATAAGGAAAGGCACACAGAGAATACTTGGTTTACTTAGCAGAGACCTTGTTGCTGCAGAGGGGCACTACCACAAGTCGTGCTACAAACTATTCACAAAAGATGATTCCCAAGTGGCCTGTAGGTCTAGTGCAGCTGAAAATCAGGTCGAAAGCGAGGAAGTACGCTACGAAGAGGCAGAGAAAGAGGCCCTTGAAGAACTCTTCTTGTATATAAGGACTAAATTGTTCCCAAACCCAGAAGTACTGCCTATGATAAACCTCACATCTAGGCTTGAGAGATTAATGATATCCCGTGGTATCATCCAACTGAAACCATCGACAAAGAAACATGTTCGACGAAAACTTGAAACAGAGATTGGGGAATCACTCCGCTTTCTCTCAGATGAGAAAGGTAAGCTTCTAGTCTATCCATGTAGCCTATCAATGGACGACCTTGTCCGGCAAGTACACAGCATGACAAAAGATCTGCAAGAAGCAAGAGCTGCTAACTCTGGAGATATCGTAACCAAAGCAGCAATGCAGCTAAGGAATGAGATCAAGAAGCAAGATGTGAGTCAGCCATGGCCTCCCAATACAGATCAGAATGTCGTTCCTGCATTAGTCACTCAATTCCTGCAAACCCTGCTTACAGGAGATTGTGAGTGCCAAACTACCTGTGAAAGAGCTCAACGTCTTGCCACATCCTTCGGCAGTGACTTGGTTTTTGCTGTTACCAATGGAAAGACAAAGCCACCAAAGCACGTACTGCTATCCTTTGCAGTTAAGTCTTTGACCGGCAATACAGAACTGATTCGAACTCTGAATCGTCTTGGCCACTGTGTGTCATATTCAATGGCTGAGGAGATCGATACAGCCCTTTGTATCCAGAAGTTGGAATGTTCAAAGGATGACATCCCAATGCCAGCAAGTATCTACCCAGGTGTGTTCACAACCCTGGCCTGGGATAACATTGACAGACTTGAGGAGACACTAAGTGGAGCAGGTACATCTCATAGAGTCAATGGCATTGCTGTTCAGTCCAATGTTGCATGCTCTGTGACAAAGAAAGTCCTGCCAGATGTAACCAAGTCGAAGAAAAGAAGCATAACTCTGACAGAATTAATGCTACCGATATACAATGTTGGGCAGCGGGGAGAGCCACCCAGGATTGAGACTTCGAATGTTAACACTACCAAGGAGGTCCAGGATTCAAAAACCAAAAACCATATCTGGCTTCTGGCTAGAATGTCAGACCATGAGGATCAGACCACCAGCAGTTGGACTGGGTTCAACATAAAAATCCGCAGCGACATTGTAGTGGCCCAGGACACTGTAAGCTACCTGCCCACTATCAATGCTCCTGCAACAGCCATGTCCACTGTGAATGAAGTCTTGGAGCAAACACATGCCATCATGCAGACCCTGAAGCTTAACAGAATTGTGTGTGTGTTTGATCAAGCACTCTATGCCAAAGCTGCCGAGGTTATCTGGAAACAGGAGAAGTTCAAGAACATTATAATTAGAATGGGTGTCTTCCACACAATCTGTAATCTCCTCTCTATCATAGGGAACAGATTTCAGGATGCAGGCCTTAGAGATCTGTGTGTTGAATCCGGTGTAATCGCTGAAGGATCAGTGTCTGGAGTGATGGACGGCCGGAGGTACAACAGAGCAGTGAGACTACACAAGCTGGTCTATGAAGCACTTATGAGGCTTGCATGGAAAAACTTCCTTCCATGGCTAGAAGAAAACCATGCAAGGGACCTTCACCATCTGGATGAAACACTGAAGAACATCACAAACTTTCGCATCAGTGTGTCGCAGGGATCCTTCGAAAAGCTCTTGGATAATGAATCTTGCACACTTACCCTGAAGCTCTTTCAAGTTTATCTTGAGACCCTCAGAAATGAACAACTCTCAGCATTCTGGATGTCATACTTGGACATGGTCGAGACCATGCTGGCCCTGGTTCGAGCTTCAAGAGAAGGCAACTGGATGCTTCACCTAGGAGCAATCCGACAGATGATACCATGGTGTTTTGCCTATGACAAGGTCAACTATGCCCGATACCTAACCTATTACTATGCCACAATGTCTCGGCTGCCCATAGAACACCCAGAGGTCCATGAATACTTCATGCAAGGTGGCTTTTCGGTCCAGATCGGTAGCAAGAATCCTTTTGGACGAATTCCTGTGGACCAGACCATTGAAGAGACAATCAACAAAGACACCCAGACACCAGGGGGCACAAAAGGCTTCAGCCTCAAAGTTGGAGCTGTTTCCAGGTTCTACCTGACATCAGAGTACCGCAGTATGTACTTGAGGCAGCTGAGGGCCCTGGTAGGCCAACAATATACTGACTTCAGCCATTCAGACCTACAGGTGTCTAGGATTAGAAGAGATGAAGCCGATGTCCAATCTTTCGTTCAACTGCTGGAGACAGGTTGGGTGAACCCCTTCAACAAAGAGCATAATGGTGAACTTATCAGTTTGTCAACAGCGACTGTAGCACCACCAGATGTAGCCAAAGACCTTCAAGGGGCATACAGTATAGGAGAGGATGCATATCAAACATTCAAGGATGAGCGTTTGGGTACCGATAAGCCAACTACATTGTTTCATGACAAGATGACGAAGAACAAACTTAAAACGTTCTCTAACATCCAAATGAAGACACGCAGACAAGGTCTTGGCAAGGAGGTAATTTTGAAGGCTGACAGAAACCTATTTGGCCAGATGATACTTGTAGCTGAGAACAGAAAGCTACAAATGAGTGATGTCTTGACTCATCCCCTGGGTCCATTGCCATGGGCACTTGCCAATGGTGATGGGTCTATCCGCAAGACCAACAAGGCTGCCCTCGCAAGGGAGTTGGAGAGGAATGCTCGTCCTGCAGAAGTGATCCCCGAGCCCTCTGCAACCATCATTGATGGGATGAGCCTGGTTCAGAAACTGAAGGGAAACAATGCAACATTTGGCCAGCTAGCAGGCACAGCAATGAGTCGCGCTATCCATGAGGGTGCTAAGAGCAAGCGCATTGATATTGTCTTTGACGTCTACAAGGAGACATCCATCAAAGATACAGAAAGAGTCAACAGATATGAAGGCACAGGGATCCATTTCAAGAACATTCAACATGGGCACAACATCCAGCAGTGGAAAAAGCTTCTAAGTAGTTCCTCCAACAAGGCAAGTCTCATAAAGTTTCTGGTAGAAGAATGGAAGGCGAAACACCACAGGGAGAAGCTTGAGGAGAAGGAGCTGTATGTCACATGTGAGCAGCTCTGCTTTAAGATCACCAAAGAACAGTGGGAAGAGGCTGCTGACCTTAAGTCAAATCAAGAAGAAGCAGACACACGCCTCCTTCTCCATGCTCTTCATGCAGCAGAATCTGGTTACAAGTCGGTCATCATCACTTCGGAGGATACTGATGTCATGGTCCTGTGTCTGGGCATGTGCCACAAAATCCCATCCCACCTGTTCCAGAAATGCGGTACACAGAACCGGACAAGATTCCTGGATATCACCACTCTGAGCCGAACATTGGGAGGCAGCGTATGTGATTCATTGATTGGTATGCATGCATTTACAGGCTGTGACACCGTCAGTGCATTCGCTGGCCGTGGGAAGATGACGACACTCAAGCAGTTGAAGATGAACAAGACATACCAGGATGCCTTTCAGGAAGTTGGTCGTTCATGGGAAGTGTCTACCGAACTTTTTGAGAAGTTACAGGAAATCACCTGCCACATGTACCTGCCAACTACCCAAACAACTGAGGTAAACAGGCTCCGTTATCAGCTGTTCTGTGCCAGACGTGGAGTGGTAGAGTCAAGTCAACTCCCTCCTTGCCAGGACTGCCTTTTCATGCATGCACTGCGTGCAAACTACCAGGCTGCGATCTGGAGGAGAAGTCTGCAGAGCCAGCCATGGGTTGCAAACCCAACAGACTGCGGTTGGATGATAGATAACGACGGAAAGCTTGTTGTCAAGTGGATGCAAGGGGCACCAGCACCAGAAGCTATTATACAGCTACTGTCCTGCAAGTGTGTGCGGTCATGTGAACTTCCTCAGTGTACTTGCCTCAGCAATGGCCTGAAGTGCACAGACATGTGCAGATTACAGACATGCCAGAACAAGGGTACTGAAGACGAGCCAGTAGAACAACAGTCAGATTCAGAGTCCGATGTTGAAGATATTATGGAGTAACATATATATATATATATATATATATATATATATATATATATATATATATATATATGCACATGACATGTTCAGTGTGTATTTACATAACTTGGATTAAATTTTGTTACAAATACTACATCTAGTCACTCCGGGTGGTACCGATATCGTCATATTTGGTTCTTGGCTCATGCTAAAATTCCTGTGGAACACCTAAAGGGTTAACAGTTTTTAAAAATGAGTTTTGAACAGCTTGAGGGGTGTAGTTTGCAAAATGGGGTAATTTATGGGTGGTTTCTGTTATGTAAGCCCCTTAAAGTGACTTCAGAAGTGACTTGGTCCTTTGAAAAGTGGGTTTTGCTGTAAATGTGAAAAATTGCGCATAAAACTATAAGCCCTATTACGTCGTAAAACAATAAGGTTTCATTTTCAAAATGATGCCAATATGAAGTAAACATGTGGGGAGTGTAAATTAATAACTATTATGGGGGGTATCAGTATTTTTGTAAAAAGCAGAGAATTTCAAAGTTAAAAAATTGCCGATTTTTCCAAAATTTCCGAATATTTAGCATTTTTTTATATAGAAAGGTAAAATATATTGACTCCCATTTAGCACTGACGTGAAGTACAATATGTCACGAGAAAACAATCTCAGAATGGCTTGGATAGGTGAAAGCGTTCCAAAGTTATTAGCCCATGAAGTGGCACAGGTCAGATTGGCTTAGGCACTTGGGTACAAATAGGCCTAGGGCTGAAGGGGTTAATAAGCTACGTATATGTAAGGGCTATCATATCAAAAAATAAACTACAGACATGCATCTACCTAAAAATACCAAAGAAAATTAGTCACTCCGGGTGGTACCGATATCTGGCCCGGCTCATGGACTACAATTCTACAGAACGAAACTGGAAAATGTGAGCTCTGTTGATGGCAGCCAGAATAACAGTGCCCCACATGTATAAAACTGAGAACACAAAATATAGGCTCAATAAATTATTGCATTTGCACATTTTTTGGTTTAATTTTAAGGTTTTTAATTTGCGTCTTATTTTTCTTATAATTTGCCCCTTTTTTAAAGCCTGCTTTATGTTTGATTGTTTTTTTTTGTTTTGTGTTTTTTTTGTGGGAAGGGTTTGGGGTGTATCAGATGTTGCTACATTTTGGTGCAAATGTAATTCAGTACCCTCCTGGAGTGATTTCTTGTACATCTGAAAATATTACATAGCTTTTGCAACGTTTTAGTGGAACATACAGCTTTTTGTTCTAAAAACATGAAAATAGGGTTACACCCAAAAATAAAGAGCATTTTTTATTTTGCCCAAACATTCATGAATCATGTGCGCTATTTTGGTACAAACGCCATCTCAACAAATACCACAAACCAAAAAAGAAAAGTTGCTTAAAAAAATCACAAATGATGAATTGGTCCCTATGTCTGCACAGTATGTGTTAGAGAATGTGCGTGAAAGACATTTACTAACCAAAATGTGCTAGAATTTTAGTACAAAATGCACTACAATGTGGAATACAAGCCACTGCCATGCAAAACATTTACCGGTAATATACGTTTTGGGCACTTTTTGGACCACCCTTTACAGTTTTGAAAAGTATCTAGAAAAAGTGGCATGATACAAATTTTTATGGCATGCATAATACTGCTGAAGCAAAGTATTTGCACTCAGTATAAAAAAAAATAAATTGCTTACATTAATAAATTTGGTGCAGTTTGCACTATTGTCAATACAACATATGACAGTACAAGCACACTGACATACAGTACAACACGAGACCATAAGTGTTCTATTATAGATCCATAATATGGTCATTTGCACAGGCCTTAAAGCTAAATTCACACACTGCTTTACTGTAGTTTCATCAAATTTTGCATACATCAATAGTACAGATACATCTGAAACTTTATAATATAACTTATCAAGAAATCTGCTTATGCCCCCTGTTATGACCTGGTGGTTAAGGAGCAACATGGGACGAGCTCTGAGGAGATGGTATCTTTACTGACTGCAGTTCCTGAACCTAACACAAAGCTATCTTGCCTCAGAGAAAACTCCCAAAGGACAGACAGCCCCCCACAAATATGGACTGTGAGTGGAGAGTGAAATGACATACACAGAATGAAAACGGGATTTAGCAAAGGAGGCCACTTCTAACTAGATAGACAGAATAGGAAAGGATACTGTGCGGTCAGTATTAAAAGCTAGAAAAATCCATCAGAGTTTACAAAAAATCTCCCCACCTGACTAACGGTGTGGAGGGCAAATCTGCTTCCCCAGAGCTTCCAGCTTAACTGAATATAGAATACTGACAAGCTGGACTAGAGCAAACATAAAATGAGCTGAATGATTAAGTCCACAGCAAGAGGACAACAAATGAAAATGCAAGGACTTATCTTTGCTGAACAGGACCGACTATCAAGGAAATCCAAGGAGAGATCTGAATCCAACCAAGAAACATTGACAGCTGGCACTGGCTGAAGATCAGGGCCAGGCTAAATAGCAGAGCAGGAGAGACGATCAGTGGAAGCAGCTGCTAAGCTAAATCCAAGGAGCAGCAGTTCCACTTAAAACCACTGGAGGGAGCCCAAGGGCAGAATTCACAAAAGTGCCATTTACAACCACCGGAGGGAGCCCAAGAACGGAATTCACAACAGCCCCCATTTATAAGCCACTTCTTTTCACTCCTCTTGCTTCTATAAAAAAAAAGTTCAAATTTGTCTTGATCAAGACAAGACAGACTGTGAGCACAGTCGGATTACACTTCCTATTATACACTATGGAGAGTTGATAGTAGAGGGGGCTTGGGGAGCAGATGGAGACAGAAAGAGCTTGCTGAGTTTTCTAACAAGTCTCTTTCCTCACCTAAGAGCTGGATTCTTATCTACACAGCTCAGTAATGATAATAATTTCCTCAATGCTGCTGCTTGTAACTGTGTGCTTTACATTTTCTTTTAGGAAATTAGGAGCATGAATACATCTCTCTGGGCTGTGATGTATATATGAGACATCATAGCAACTAGTCACTTCTCACTAGCTCTGGAATAACTTCAAACAGAGAGAGTGCAGATGGAAAGCTGTAATATGAAACAGTCAGTAAATGAAACAGAATTAGTTGTGCAAAAGGCTTAAAACAGGCTGAGGAACAGCCAAACTCTACTACAATGGCGAGATTGTGGAAAATAGTTTCAGGTTACAGGTCGTACACTTTGGCAAAACTGAACAAATAAACAAGCCACAAGGTAGATTGCATCAGCCAGGCCTCTTTTCAAACCTAGACTGAGGTTTCAAAATGTGCTGTTCAAACTCTTCTGAAGCACTAAGAAATGGGCACTGGTGAGGACAGTAGACGCAGTGGTCGTCCATGGAATCTTAGTGCAGCAGATTTAAGACACAGATGTCCAGCAGTGTTATAAGCTCAGAGCCAGTAGCAACCAATGGAACCTAGCCACACTCAACTGCTGTTCAGAGAAGTCTGGCCAGAAGTCTTAATGGAAGAATTGTGCCAAAACCTTTGACATGGAAACAAGGCCAAAAAACTCAACTACACATGAAAACATAGGAACCAATATGCAGAAAATAGTCAAAATTCAAAATTTTAAATATTTGGCTGTAACAGAAGGCAGTTTATTCACTGCAAGGCTGGAGATAGGTATAATAATGAGTATCTGCAGTAAATAACACATGGTGGTGGTTCCTTGCATGTTTGGGGTTGCATTTCAGAAAACGAGGGTTAGAGATTTGGTCAGGATTAATGGTATCATCAATTCTGAGAAGTACAGGTAGATGCTAATATCATCATGCAGTACCACCATGACATGACCATGTGTCTGATTGGCTCCAAATATATTCTGTAGCAGGACACTGATGAAAAATCTGCAATGTTATTAAGTACTATCTTCAGCATAAAGAAGAATTTGGAGCCCAGGAAGTGATAAGGCTCTCGCAGATCCCGGACCTCACATCATTGATTCAGTCTAGGAATATATGAAGAGACAAACACATATTCACATAAGATCTGTGCTTGGTTCTCCAAGACGTTTTTAACAACCTCACTTCTGAGTTCCTTCAAAAACAGTGTGCAAGTGTAACTAGAAAAATTGATGGTGTTCTGAAGACAAAGGGTGGTCACACCAACTTTTGAATGGATTCAATTTGCTTTTGCTCACATTACTTTTATCAAATACAAACAATTAACAGTTTAATTTTTTGACACATTTTTGCTTGGTCACATAGCCCTTACGTGACCTGAAGCTATGTTTTAGGTCACTGTCCTGTTGCAACACAAATGATGGTCCAAATAAATGCAAACCAGATGGGATGGCATGTCATTACAGAATTATGTGGTGTGTATTGAATTTGGAATAAATAACCAACAGTGTCACCAGCAAAGCAGCCCAACACCATCACACCACCTACACACAGCTAACGTTGAGCACCACACATGTAAAAGCCTTCCACACACTTGTAGAAACAATCCACTATGTATCTCTGGGGCAATCTTCATGAAAGTCTGTTTCCTCATTCCTCAGATTTAAAAGACACCCAGGTATATGGACACTCTTACATTTCGCATTTAAGAGGACCTGAGAGCGGATACAGGCTGCCTGAACCACAAGCAGCATGTATCAGACACTGGCTGTATGATTTCAAAGAGAAGCTGAATCCAACAATGTAACACTTAGTTTACTAGGTGCAGTGGTTCGGACACAGTTCTAATATTTAGCAATGCAGCACAGTTGACAAAACTAACTCCGCCAACACCAGGCTCTCTATGTATAGAGACTATAGACACTGAGCTGCATATCACAGAAGGGGGCAGAGTCAGATTAGCATGCTCATGTTGCTGCAGTCCAACAATGATAATCACCATGTGATAAAACCATCAGTGTAAACAGCAGCACACAGCAAGGCATATGACACATCGCTGAAATTTGTGTGTTTTAACCACTACCTCGTGTTGTCTTTTAATTACATAGCAAAAACCTGCGGACAGATTCCCTTTAAGAGAAATCTGGTTGTTATAAAAAGTAGCTGATGTGGAAATGCTTGTATTTGTCTGCTAACCATGGTTACCTCAAAAGGAAAAACAAGTAGTCATCATTAGTTTGCATCAAAAGGTCTTTGTAAGTGAGGGTATTGCTACTTGTAAGATTGCCCCTAAATAAACATTTATCAGATCATGAAGAACTTCAAAGAGAGAGAGGTTCAGTTGCTGTGATGAAGGCTACTGAGTACCCGAGAAAGTTCAGCAAGTGTGAACAGTGTCTCCTACAGAGAACTTAACTAGTGGATTGGGTCAACACTAGTGATGAGCGAGTATGCTCGTTACTCGGGTTTCTCCGAGCATGCTCGGGTGGTCTCTGAGTATTTCGGCGTACTCGGAGATTTAGTTTATGTCGATGCAGCTGCATGATTTGCGACTGCTAGACAGCTTGACTACATGTGGGGATTCCCTAACAAACAGGCAACCCCCACATGTATTCAAGCTGTCTAGCAGCCGCAAATCATGAAGCTGCATCAACATAAAGTAAATGTCAGAGACCACCGGGAAATCTCGAGTAACGAGTATACTCGCTCATCACTAGTCAACACCAGGGCAGAGCTTGTTTAGAAATGGCAGCAACCAGATGTCTGTGCATCTGCAACCACAGTGAAGCAAAGGCTTTTGGAGGCTGGTCCGGTGTCAAGAAGAGCTGCATAAAAGCCTTTTCTCTCCAAGAAAAACATTTAGGACAAACTGATGTTCTGCAGGAAGTACAGGGATTGGATTGCAGAGAACTGGGATAAAGTTCCTTCAGACTGTTTGGGACATCTAAAAGAATGATTGTCTGAAGTAGCGCTACCATGAGTTCTATGTCATGCCAACAGTAAAGCATCCCAAGACCAAGCATGTGTAAGCTCAATTCTCATTCAAGGGAGTGGGTTATTTACAATTCTGCCTCGAATAAAGACTGATATGTACTCATTCTCCAAGAGCAACTTCTCCCTACTGTCCAGGAGCGATTTGGTTATGAACAATGCTTTTCCAGCATGAAGGAGCACCGTGTCACAAGCCACAAGTGATAGCAAAGTGGCTTTTTAAACAATTCAAATTTTGTTTCTATGGCCAGAAAACTTTCCAAATCTCAATCACATTGAGAACCTGGGTTCAATCCTCAAAAAGAGAGTGGATAAACAGAAACACAGACATTGTGAACCTACAAGCACTGGGGCAGGAATGGATTGCCATTAGTCAGAATTTGGCCCAGAAGCTGGTATCCCGCATGCCAGAGCAACTGCACTAAAAATGATTTGGCTTGTATCGTAAGTCACAAGATTTGTTAAAGGGTCGATAGTTACTTGTAGGATTGCTGCTATGAAATTCACATCCTCTTCTACTCTATGAAGAGGCAATTTGCATGTGTAGTAGGAGTGGATATTTTTATGCTGCCTTGGTGTGACAATGCATTAGTATCTAGCGCAATATCTCACAGCAAACATGAGGCTATTTGTATGTGGCTCTTGAAAATGCTCCAAGTTGATAAACATGGAGCTCGGAGGAATCCAACCAGCGTTATAATCTTTAGATAATGCCTAGTAGGTGTGCAGACAGGAATAAAACACTCTATAAATATCTTCTATTTATTCTTCCGTCATTTTCTAGGTGTCTCCTAATTTACGATTATAGAACTTTTAGCAATGACCTTTTAACATCACAGTACATTTCTATTCAATGTCAATAATCTTCTTTCTAAGTTAATCCAGCTAAAGACTAAATAAGATTAAAGACATAAGTTTTCTGCTAGGAATATATATGATTTCTAGAAAACTGGAGTATTATGTCCTACGTTCATGTCAGAGACATTTTTACCAGTATTAAATGCTTTTTAGCTGTGGGTGAAAAGTGAAATATGATTTGCCATGTAGAGTCTTCATTCATACTGTTGCTTATGTTTGGATCCACTCCTTCCTTTGACTAAATATGCACCAAAAACCACATTGTGAACCAAGTTTAAGGGCATGTTCACACTTTGCAGATTTTGCTGCGGATTTTTCCGCTGCAGATTTGGAAAAACCGCAGTGCAAAAACCGCTGCGGTTTTCACTGCGGATTTTCCTGCGTTTTTATCTGTGGATTCCTCTGTGGGTTTTCAACAGCACTTTCCTATTGGTGCATGTTGAAAACCGCTGCAGAATCCGCAGAAAGAAGTGACATGCTCCTTCTTTTTTTCCGCAGCAATTCCGCGCGGTTTTTAAAGGGATTTTCCGCAATGTGGGCACAGCGGTTTTTGTTTTCCATAGGGTAACATTGTACTGTACCCTGCATGGAAAACTGCTGCGGATCCGCAGTGGCAAATCCGCTGCGGATCCGCAGCAAAAAACGCAAAGTGTGAACATAGCCTTAGAGGAAAATTGTGAAAAATAGCACAAATGTGAAACAATACAAAAATGCATATTCTTCATTAATGCACACAATTTCGCTGCTTTTTTTGGGGTGGTGGCGGGGTAAAAAGCTGAAAAATGCCAGATTAGTTTGTTAGATGGTACATTACCTGTTGTTGTTCAGCTATTTTTCGTTTTCACCATTACAAATCACAATTTGCAGAACACAAGAATTAAAGATTTCTCTCTGAATCAGATGATTTTTTATGTTAGACTCCCGTATTTTGCGGGTTCCGCTTCTAAGGCCGGTTTCACACGTCAGTGGCTCCAGTACGTGAGGTGACAGTTTCCTCACGTACCGGAGACACTGACACACGTAGACCCGTAAAAATCAATGCATCTGTTCAGATGTCATTGATTTTTTGCGGACCGTGTCTCCGTGTGGCAAACACATAGATCTTTATTTTAAACACTATAATTCATATTTTCTCTGCAGCAAACGCTGCTGCAGGGAACATATGAATCGCGGCTTCAGCACGATGCAGGGTACCACACGCTCCGTGTGGTACCCACTCGCCATACGGGCGGCACACGTGTGCCGCACGTATGGCCTACGTGAGTTCCCAGGCACACGGACACGGATAACTCTGGTACCGATTTATTCCGGTACCGGAATTATCTGGACGTGTGGGACAGCCCTAAGAGAGAAAGCCACAAACTACAGTAGGTAAAAAAAAAAAAAAAAAAGGCAAACCTCGATCACGCTACATGGTTCCTCGGGAAAAGGGGTATAGCTTTGAGTAGACAGAGAGTGGCCTAATAAGTGACGCTTGGTACGCCAAAATTGCACCAAAATGTAGAAGAAAATTCTTGTGCAAAGTAAGAAATACCAATTGGTAAAAACAGATGCACCAAATGTATTAAGCATCATAAGTCACTGACACATCGGGCCCATTTTAACCCCTGCATTGGGGAACCTGTGTGTGGAAGGGGCTTTGGAGACATGCTCACTCCAGGATGGTGTATAAAGGGGTAAAATGACAGAGGGTTTTAGAGATGCAACATACTGTATTATAAATTCTGGTGCAAGGAAGTGAAACAATGATGAGAGCACATGTAAACAGATAAAATGTGTCTGTTTAAAGGCCAAATTCAAAAAGCGCCGAAGTAGAATGTGCTCTAAAACACCAAGAGTTACGTATTTATCAGTCTTCTGGCAGCAGTCTAAAATGTATACATGGACTTTCAGGTAACTATTCAGAAAAGGGGTATATGCAATCAATAGTCTGGACCCCGCCTGATAAAGCGCTCAATAACGGTGAAACAGAATGAACCTATCTACAGCAAAGTCAAAACCACGTGTCAATGTGTCTCGTTCAGCTTTTTTCAAAGCTGCTGCTAATTATCACATATATATTTTTAAGCTGGTCACTAAGCAACAGATAAGTGAAATAAGGATGTAGAACGGAAGCAAATTAGAAGCCTTGTGATTTGCATCCGTATTTGCCAAGCCCCACTGACTTGCATGACTGAGCCTGATCAGCGAACACGGAGCAGAATAGGACTCAGATCCATGATTCTCATAGACATGTGAATAGATGCATATAATTCTACTAGATGGTAGCCCGATTCGAACGCATCGGGTATTCTAGAATATGTATGTAGTTTATGAAGTTTTCAGAATAATGCAATTTATACACAGGATTCAGCCGGCCGGCCGCGACCAATTAGCGAAGCGTGGTTCAAATTCAGCGCCAATTCGCGGGCGGACTGCGCCTGTCGCTGATTGTTCGTGGCCGGGCGTGACCAATCAGTGAAGCCAGGGCCGGTTCCAGGTTTTTGAGGGCCCCGGGCGAAAGAAGTCTCAGTGGGCCCCCCTCTTTAACACATACCACGATTCATGATGCACAGATATAGCAGAGAAATATAGCACAGCCAAGTAGCGTATAACACAGTCCACGTAGTATATAGCACAGCCACGTAGTATATAACACAGCCACGTAGTATATAACACAGCCACGTAGTATATAGCAGAGCAACGTAGTATATTGCCCAGCCATAGTATATAGCACAGCCCACGTAGTATATTGCCCAGCCACGTAGTATATTGCCCAGCCATGTAGTATATTGCCCAGTCACGTAGTATATTGCCCAGTTACGTAGTATATTGCCCAGCCAAGTAGTATATTGCCCAGTAACGTAGTACATTGCCCAATGACGTAGTATATTGCCCAGTGACGTAGTATACAGCATAGAGCCACGTAGTATATTGCACAGCAACGTAGTATACAGCAGAGCCACTGCCCAGCCACGTAGTATATTGGCCAGCTACGTAGTATATTGCTCAGCCACGTATGTCACAGGTTAAAAAATAATAATATTGCGGTAACCCCATGACACTTTCTGAATGATATTTGGTGAAGGCAGTACAATGCTGAACAGAGATGAAAAGTACATGTTTATACTGGGCAGCACGGTGGCGCAGTGGTTAGCACTGCAGCCTTGCAGCGCTGGGGTCTTGGGTTCTAATCCCACACAGGACAACATCTGCAAAGCGTTTGTATGTTCTCTCCGTGTTTGCGTGGGTTTCCTCCGGGTTCTCCCGGTTTCCTCCCACATTCCAAAGACATACTGATAGGGAATCTAGATTGTGAGCCCCATCGGGGACAGCGATGATAATGTGTGCAAAACTGTAAAGCGCTGCGGAATATGTTAGCGCTATATAAAAATAAAGATTATTATTATTATTGCCCAGCCACGTAGTATAGCACATACACGTAGTATATTGCTCAGCCACGTAGTATATTGCCCAGCCACGTAGTATATAGCACAGACAAGTAGTATATAGCACAGACACGTAGTATATAGCACAGACACGTAGTATATAGCACATACACGTAGTATATTGCCCAGCCACGTAATACTGTATATTTCACAGCCACATAGTATATAGCACAGCCACGTAGTATATAACACTGACCATGCAGTATATAACACAGGCCACATAGTATAGAGCACAGCGATGTAGTATATTGCCCAGCCACGTAATGTATACCACAGCCACATAGTATATAGCACAGCCCACATAGTATATGGCACAGAGATGTAGTATATAACACAGCCCACACAGTATCTAACACAGCCCACGTAGTATATAGCAATGTGGGCACCATATCCCTGTTAAAAAAAATAATTAAAATAAAAAATAGCTTTATACTCACCCTCCGTCGACCCCGGATCCAGCCGAGGCGTTTACCGATGCTCCTCGCGACGCGATGATGACGTAGCAGTCTCGCGAGACTGCAATGCATGGACTGGTCACCGGAGCATTGGGAGGAGCGGGAAAGGCCTCGGCTGGATCCGGGGGCCAACAGAATGTGAGTATATAATGATTTTTTATGTTTTTTATTACAGGGTTAAAAGCGTTAACGGAGTGCGTTACACCACGGCATAACGCGGTCCGTTAACGCTGCCATTAACCCTGTGTGAGCGCTGTCTGAAGGGGAGTATGGAGCAGGCACTGACTGCAGGGGAGTAGGGAGCGGCCATTTTGCCGCCGGACTGTGCCCGTAACGGATTTGTCGTGGCCGTTTTTCCGCAACCAATCAGCGACTTGGGATTTCCATTACAGACAGAAAGATGGAAGTGACCCTTAGACAATTATATAGTACATTGGAGAGAACTTGGACATTTCACTTGCATGTGTAAATGCAGCCTAAACGCTAGGTTTGGATATCCGTGGATATAGTAGATCCCTCTAGCCTTACAGATGAGCATGCTGGGATTTTTCTCAGGTAGGAAAACCTGTTTCACATCCTTTTCTTAATTTCCAGGAACTTCACAGCCCAGAGGTTTTCACAGATGGATGCTCACAGTACATTCAGCCATATATCTCACGCAGTAAGTCAGCAGCGGTGATGTGGCAGTATTGTAGTGATGTGCACGCACAGTCAGGATGCAGTGACACCAAATAGGTTACTGAATAAAAATATGGACATATACAGCGAATAAAAGAAAATCTGAAAATCTTTATAACATTTTCCATAATGAAAGTTGATGGGTACAAGACCATCCCTATATTCTATAGGCACTAGATTACCAAATATGTTGGATTAGTAATACTCCTAATTCTATGCTCAAATTTCTTTGTTTAGTTACAAACAAATACCAGTTTCAGATTATTGGATCCCAAATTACAGGATTTACCCTTGATTGTACAGCTAGGTCTGCCAGATCATGGCAAGTGTTGATTTTGTGGCAGCCAACAAGACCAAGACCGCATTACTGTACTCCTTCGGCTCTAGTGAAATGACATACGTGATCTGATTTATGGGGGGATTCTAGTCTCCTGCAATTAATAACCACAGGCCAATGGGCAGATTTACTTTACAGACCCACAGTTCATAAAATATCAGCCAGTTCTCCACCCTGACAGTATATTTTTAGTGTCCAGGTACAAATACAGACTGTGAGTTTTACAGAAGTTGTTGTGCATTTCCTAGGATGCATTACTGATTATTAGGGAAGAAATGAGGAATCCAGCTCAACGAGATAGTGGAAAAACTCTTTTCTTTATTCACTTGAAAAATGTGTTCAGTGGAGGATTAAAACATCAGCCATTACAAAGAATAAAATGCGATATCAACGCGTTTCTGGTGATCAAACACCCTTAGTCATGATAAGATAATCATTACTGATTATTGCCAATTAACATCTATAATTTTTGAGAAAAACAAAACTATTTTCAGTCTAAAGCTGCAAAGCAGTGGTGCCATGAAACCTTATTGGATCACACTTCTCCATGCAGCAGTATAAATGGATGATCTCAGAATACATAACAGATCCTTACACCGCGCTATTCACAGGCATTGTACACAAACATATAGTAATGCACGAGGCTAGGTTTCTCAATCCCAGTTGTGGAAAGCATTTTACTTAGGGTGAATTCCCATGCTGCAGATTATGTTGCAGAAATTTGAGACTAAAAATTGGTTTCATTCATCAGAAAGTTGTTTGCTAGGAATGAGACAGATGTAGAACTTTCTGCAACAAATACACAATGTGTGAATTTACCCCTACTGTGCAACCAAAATATTAACAAAAAGTCAAGGTAATAGGCTAGTTCTTTATGCTCAGCCACAGGACCTTAGGACACCATGAAAGTTACTTAAGAAACAACTTAAAACAATAGAAAGCATTTTTGTACGGATTGACTATCATTTCTGGTCTCCAGTGACTATATAAAAAATGTACAATAACCTGCTGCTATTCACCATGTGATGTTATGTTGTACTTACGCTGCACAGAGCGGTCTATGGCCACACACATCTCACACAGCCAATGATATCTTTCCATTTCTTCAGTTGTGATCCTTACGTGATCCATTAGGTCTCCAGTGTCATGTCAGACCCGGGATCTCTCTGCATTTTCCTCCTGCTCTACCTCACACAGCTTTCTATACCAATAAGACAAATACACACCCGCTCGTCATGTGAACTTTGTACCTCAAACAGAACAGTTCCAAACCATCTGTCTTCTGAAATTCACTTTTTGCTCCAGCAACTTTGTGTCTTACTGTAACTATCCTGAAAATAGTCCTCCCCACCGTCCATTATTTACTTACCGTAGGTGTGTGCCATGAAAGGCTACTGAAGCATCAGGACTTCGGTAAAGAGGAGGCAAGGAGGCAGAAAATTCACTACTGTTGTCTCCTATCAGCCAGAGACTGTGACTTTGTGTCTAAAACCTGCTCAACAAGAATGTCATGGTCAACTATCAACCATACATAGGAGACTGTTCACATCATAAAAATCTTCTACAGCATTTACAGAGGGACAGATTGGCTGTCCATGCTGAATAGTCAAACTCTGGACTGTGAATTAAAAATCAGTCATAATACATATTTTTTGGAACAATTTCAAGGGTGGTATGTATGTATGTATAATGAAATATTTATCCCAAGCATGCTCGTGTGCTGAGTGTCATCGAGTGAAATGCAGTTGTGGGGACTTGAAGATTTTTTTCGAGCACGCCAAAGTCACTCGGTTAGCACCTGAGCAAGCCCGGAAAACACTGTATCAGAGCACATAAAGCTGTATCAGAGCTCATAAATATTGCACACCCTTTGGAATAAATAACTGCAATCAATCGCTTCTTATAACCATCAACAAGCTTCCTGTCTTTATGTATATGTACGTATATACATATATACACTTTCACACACATATACACACACACACTGTCTATGCTGTAGAGATTTAGCTTGCTGTAGTTGGGCAGCGTTCACACAGGCACAGAGTTTCTTGTCCAAACAAGGATTATTAACTCCATAAACTTCCAGCAGAAAGTAATAACCAGAGTCCATACAGCAGTATGAGAAACAGAGCGGTTCAGCTGCTCAATATTCAAAGACCAGTACTCGGCCTCTTGCAGAGAGTAAGCAACATACACCAGTCCTCAACCTTGCATGCACCAACACAAATATCACAGGTGCTTGCACCTCTACTCTCAGACAAGGAAAGAGCAGCTTAGCTGCCCTTTTAAAGGGAACCTGTCACCCCCAAAATCGAAGATGAGCTAAGCCCTTCAGCATCAGGGGCTTATCTACAGCATTCTGTAATGCTGTAGAGAAGGCCCCGATGTAACCTGAAAGATGAGAAAAAGGTTATATTATAGTCACCCAGGGGCGTTCCCGCTGCGGTCCGGTCCGATGGGCGTCACAGTCCAGTCCGGGGCCTCCCATCTTCTTACGATGACGTCCTCTTCTTGTCTCCACGCCGTGGCTCCTGTGCAGGCATACTTTGTCTGCCCTGTTGAGGGCAGAGCAAAGTACTGCAGTGCACAGGTGCTGGGCCTCTCTGATCTTTCCCGGCGCCTGCGCACTGCAGTACTTTGCTCTGCCCTCAACAGGACAGACCAAGTACGCCTGCATGGGAGCCGCAGCATGAAGACAAGAAGAGGACATCATCGTAAGAAGATGGGAGGCGCTGGACTGGACCGCGATGCCCACCGCAGCGGGACCGCCCCTGGGTGAGTATAATCTAACCTCTTTTTCTTATCTTTCAGGATACATCCCGATGCATTACAGAATGCTGTAGATAAGCCCCTGATGCTGGTGGGCTTAGCTCATCGTCGATTTTGGGGGTGACAGGTTCCCTTTAAATCAGCTACCCTTCCTGCATGCAAAAGTGAGGCCTGCAATTCTATATATATTTGTGTGAAAAAGTGTTTTCCTCCCCCAAACAAATTGAAATAATAAACAATGATAACAATGACAACACAAGTAAAGATAACACAAGCAAACAAATATATATATATATATATATATATATATATATATATATATATATATATATATATATACACACACACACACACACACACATACTGTATATATTTATATGTATACACATGTATCTAATTAGAAACACATTATTGTATAAAAGTTTTAGGCCTATGTGGAACAAAATGCTGAAAAGCAAGAATGCTTTCAAAAATAGAAATGTTAAAGGTTTATTTTTTATCAATTACCAAAATACAAAGTAGGGTCAATCAAGCAACTCCCTGATGGAACTGTAAGATGATAAGTTTCTGACTGTATCACTCAGCATTGGGAATACCAAGAACTTTTTACTGGAACTTGGTCCCGACATGTATAGCACATATGGCGTCTGGATATCCTGCTAATTGTTTCCCTTATATCTTTTTACTTTGAATGTTCATTATTATATGATCTGTTAACATATTGAATTGATATATTTGACTTTTTTGTTCTATTGTTAAAACATAAAATTCAATATATTCGAAGGAGAGAAAACCAAGACATGGGCAAAATTGAGGACTGTAGATGCAGTGGTAGGCCAAGAAACTTAGTGTAGTAGATGAAAGACACATCATGGTTACTTCCTTTAGAAATCGGAAGAAAACAGCAGGGTACATATTAATGAAGAAATTATACTATAGATGTGGAGTCTGCATGTGTGCCTCGTATCTTTCAGTAAAATTAGTGTTGACTGAGCAGTGAACTGCTTGAGTAAACGAATCAAGTGCCTCGGATGTTAGGATGTGCTTGACTTGAGTAGCAAGCATAATGGAAGTCAATGGCAAAACTAGAGCATTTTTTCCATGGAAAAAATTCTCTCTCTCTCTGATAATTCATGTAAGGGAATCTGAGCACTCGAGCACCACGTGATACTCGGCACTGGCAGGTACTCGATCAAGCACCTCGATGCTCGATCATGTATTAAGCAGTACCGAACACAATCGCCAGTCGCTAGAAATTATCCTTTCGGCCTAACATCTTTTCAGTTAGACTGGGGACATAACCATCACAGGCTATACCATAGCAATATATGATGATCTGCTCATTAGGATTAGGTGCAAATTGATTTATTTTAAGTTTCTATCATTAAACCTATTTGCTGTTCATACGTTTAGTGTTTTAAACAAGTATGCAATTTGCATACTTGCAGTCACATTTCAGTTAGAGATATCCATATGTTTGGGTGGCACGTGACTACATGTATGCAAATCACATATTTGTTGTCACTCTCAACAATGGATATTCCTGACAGCACACCATGTACGCGCTTGAAAAATCACAAGTCTGCAATCTCATTTGCACAAGGAAACACGAGAACCAATGGAATAAAACTGAAAGGTAGAAGATACAGATTAGATATTAGAAAAAGCTTTTGACAGTGAGGGTGGTCAATGAATGGAACAGACATCCATGAGAGATTGTGAATTCTCCTTCAATTGAAGTCTTCAAACAAAGTTTGGTCAAACAACTTTCTGAGATGGTTTAGTGAATCCTGAGTGGCATTGAGCAGGGGGTTGGACACGATGATCCTTGGGTCCCTTCAAACTCTAAAGGTACCTTCACACTAAACGATTTACCAACGATCACGACCAGCGATACGACCTGGCCGTGATTGTTGGTAAGTCGTTGTGTGGTCGCTGGAGAGCTGTCACACAGACAGCTCTCCAGCGACCAACGATGCCGAAGTCCCCGGGTAACCAGGGTAAACATCGGGTTACTAAGCGCAGGGCCACGCTTAGTAACCCGATGTTTACCCTGGTTACCATCGTAAATGTAAAAAAAAAAAAAAACAGTACATACTCACATTCCGGTGTCACGTCCCTCGCCGTCTGCTTCCCGCACTGACTGTGAGTGCCGGCCGTAAAGTAAAAGCAGAGTGCAGCGGTGACGTCACCGCTGTGCTCTGCTTTTACTTTACGGCCGGCACTCACAGTCAGTGCAGGAAGCAGACGGCGAGGGACCTGACGGACACCGGAATGTGAGTATGTACTGTTTTTTTTTTTTTACATTTACAATGGTAACCAGGGTAAACATCGGGTTACTAAGCGTGGCCCTGCGCTTAGTAACCCGATGTTTACCCTGGTTACCAGTGAAGACATCGCTGAATCGGTGTCACACACCGATTCAGCGATGTCTGCGGGAGATCCAGCGACTAAATAAAGTTCTGGCCTTTCTGCTCCGACCAACGATGACACAGCAGGATCCTGATCGCTGCTGCCTGTCAAACTCAACAATATCGCTAGCCAGGACGCTGCAACGTCACGGATCGCTAGCGATATCGTTTAGTGTGAAGGTACCTTTACATTCTATGATTCTATAGTATAACTACAGACTTGAACTCCAAACCTACACAGCCCATTTAAGAACAGTAGCTAAAATTCCTCCAGTACAATGTGAAAGATTGAAAAAGTCATACAGAAACTAATTTCATGGTATTTGTCATGAATTACAGGGGGATCTATTTGTTTATCCCACCGATGCCACCAATAGGTCATGAACAGGGGGTGTTTGGTTGCCCCAGTTCGTTCGTCAGGTATTGATTTATAGCCCACTTCCCAGATCCGGTTTGGAACTTGCAGCTCTCTGGGGCCCCCTTACCCTCAGGTCAGTCAGGGAACTGCACCTAGGATAGTTAGTCGCCAGAAAGGCTGCCCGGTCGTGTACTGGCTATTGGGCATGTTGCCATGAGGGTGATCTACCTATTCCCCGCCGCAGCCGGGCAATACTCTTATAAACCCCTTTCCATCACTGCCAGCTATACCCAACAAGCTCAGGACGTTCTGCTGCCACCAGCTTCTATTCCTATGATTAATAGCGGGTCAGGAGCCAACCCAATCAGTAGTGTAATTTACTTCAGAGGACGTTGGAGGTACATTTTAGAGCAAGGAAAACAAAGCTAGTAAATATTATAGCTTTTACTCCAAAAAGTTTACAAAGGGTATAAAAAAACCATATTACAAGATGAGACAATTATAGTATTAAAGATGAAAAAGCACTTAAAGTTCTCTCATATCATGGCTGGCCATGTGGTGGGGGAAGGGCGATACATCCCAATGCATCAGTGCAGATTTGCAGTCAGCTGACTCCCTGGGCAAAAAACTCTCTCCTAAAATGAGGCTGAATCTCTTATACCCTCTGCTCGTGACATCACTGAGAGGCTGGATACTCCCCCTTTGGAAAGGTATGGAAAACCATCTACTAAACATAGCTCGGGGTATGAACTTCGTATAGTGACGATGGAACTACCATTCTTCCGAGCATGAACTGGCGTTAATTTGAGCCCAAACATGGAGTATCTGTATGACCCAGTTAAGTAGTAATCCATTTCTCGCATTCTGCTGGTATGGGAAATTAGAAAACGCACTGGTGTGTAGCTCTATTGTTGGACATCCCAAAAATGTAAGCATCACACCTATAACACTACTTGGGGTTGAGATATTCCATCTATTAAGTTTTTAAATGAGCAAAAGAGCACGTTTCAACAACTGCCTTCAACCAGCTTAGGGCCATAAACTACTCAGTGGGGGGCTGCTAACACACTAATATCACGTTGCATAGAGGGTGTAGTGAGGAGCTCGGAGGGGGGTCAAAAAGCCCCAGTGTGTGTCTGCACACAGACCTAATGGATGTAGCAGAGCTCAGTGTGCGTGATAATATAGAATCAAATATGTCATATTTCCTGACAGTATTGCTGCTAATGTTGATTCTACAAGCTATTGGTTCATGGGATGTACTTCATTTTTCACACACTTTTGTACATTTTATCCTAGTTTTGTTAAATAGGTAATGAAATGGAGCAATTTGTCTTGTGCTGTTGTTGTTCACTTGAGGTTGCATTTACCTAGAACTTTCTAAGGACCATATCTTTTTTATTATGTCATAATTCATAACGCCTTAGAAGTCAAAAGAGGGTGAACTTGTTACTTTTCTCATGACTGTACAACCCCTGGCAAAATTATGGAATCACCAGCCTTGGAGGATGTTCATTCAGTTGTTTAATTTTGTAGAAAAAAATCAGATCACAGACATGGCACAAAACTTAAGTCATTTCAAATGACAACTTTCTGGCTACTGGCTTTCTGAGTACTGTTTGATACTCATTACGTCTATGCCTCGGAGACTGCAAGCTGTTATAAAAGCCAGAGGTGGTGCAACAAAATACTAGTGATGTTTTGGAGTGTTTTTTTTGTTTGTTTGTAACCATTACTGACTACCACATTTTTTGTTCTTGATTTCTTTTAGTGTTTCTTAAAGTCAGAAAGTTGCCATTTGAAATGACTTTAGTTTTGTGCCATGTCTGTGATCTGCTTTTTTTCTACAAAATGAAACAACTGAATGAACATCCTCCAAGGCCGGCGATTTCATGTTTGCCAGGGGCTGTATATAAGGGTGTTTTTGACACCTTTGATTATGAAGACTTAATCTTTTAAGTGAGAGGTCAATGAAAAAGAAAATGAATCCACTCCTGCCTGGACTACTGTAACGCTCTATTAATTGGCCACCCCCTTACTCGACTTTCCATCCATTATGCAGCAGCCAGGGTCATCTACCTGGCTAATCGGTATTCAGATGCATCCGCTCTTTGCCAGTCATTACACTGGCAGCCCATTCATTACAGGATCCATTTCAAAGTACTTGTTCTCCACAGTGCGGCACCCCCTTACATCTCCTCCTTCATTTCTGTCTATCGGCCTAACCGACCGCTGCGCTCTGCAAACGACTTTCGACTAACCTCTGCGCTAATCCGTACCTCCCACTCCTGACTCAAAGACTTCTCCCGCATTGCGCCAATCGTCTGGAATGCTCTACCCCAAGAAATAAGGACCAGCCACAACTTGCATAGTTTTAGGCGCTCCCTCAAAACACATTTGTTCAGAGCGGCCTATCACATTCCCTAATCAAAGTCATTTTATGTGGAAGTATGCGTGTGTAGCCCATTCACTATCTCCATCTACCCCACACCCCCTGAGGATGGCTGGACCATCATTGTAAATACATCATTGTAACTACACACCTGTACTTTGTATCTCTCCCACTTCATTGTAGATTGTAAGCTCTCACGAGCAGGGTTGTTTTATTTTGCTTTATTCATATTATTGTTAACGCTGTTACTTATGACAGTTGTGTTTTATATTGTTTAACTGTAAAGCACTGTGGAATATGTTGGCGCTATATAAATAACAATTATTATTATTATTGGGACCCTGTTGGGACCCTGTGACTTCTCCTTCTTCCAGCACCTCCCAGATTACGTCAGGTTAGCTTTTCACATACAGCATGTCTCGATTGATAACTTCTTTTTCTCTTTCATATGAAAATAGATAGTTTACACAAGGGCATGTTTACAAAGATATTACCAAGCATTCTAGCATCCTGACGACAGTTTAAACACTAAACCTCTAGTGACAGTTTCACTTCAAACAATGGGGCTTCATTGTTAAAATATAATGAGAGTCAATTGTCAAAGTTGCCCAGAGGGGCAGGAGTATTCGGATGTGCAATACTAGAATAGTTACAAAGCTACATGGTTTACTTACTCTATATAGTTAGTAAAATGTTGCCAGTAGCTGTGGCTACAGATCCGGGTGGTGTGAAGAAGCATCATCTAGAGAGCTTGATCCAACTTCATTTGCCTGACATTTTTTTTAGAGTTTGTCCGTTCAGATGATTGCACAGAGATGGCGACAGACTTCACGTCGCATTGGTACATTTTTTTATATTGAAACAATGGACAATCATGGGTAGAAACATTTTCGAGGCTACCTCAACGTACTTATAAGTATACATCCCATTTTCTCTAATCTGTAAACCCCGTGCAATTTTAGATCAGGGTGAAATAACACATGGAAATTAGAAGCTAATAATACATTCAGCATGTGGTCTAAAGTCCTAGGAGGAAACAAATATTTGACGTACTGCTGTTCTCATTTCAGTCCTTCGGTTTCTAACATACGTACCGAAAATCGTGCATGAAATCCAAATACTATTATAACGTTCCTGCTGAATTCGAAATATGTCAGCATAAGCCAATTTTCCTGAAGGTCTACAGTTTTATTCTGACTTGTCATTAAGTGGTTTACCAGGCTAAGACTAAGCATCTCTCTCTGCGGATACTAAAAAAGTTCTGCTGACCATACAGCAAATTTTCATCATTCTGTTGCCCTATAATTGGAAACCTAGAATATACTATATGTTTCCTGCTTTATAATAAGGTAAGGTGGGAAAGCTGGGAATCGCAAGGTCCAATAGCTGCTAACTAGCAATGGTGAAGACCTTCATGTTATACAAGTTACATGCATAATTAATCTAATAGTGATGTTCACAGTAGTATTAGGTCATCATAAGACCTTGTGTCAATGCACAGCACCGCTGAAACGACAGTATACTATATGTCACTTCCATTCTGGCTAACAATATGAGTTTAGAATTGTAGTCCATAAACATTATCATTATACCTGCAATACTAATAGACCAAAGCTTGTGTTCTCCTAGCCAAGAACACAAGCTTTGAAGTAAAGGTGCAAATCCATCAATATTAAAGAGTTCCTGGATATACTACAGTATTCTTAAAGATGAACAATGAAGGTTTTAGCTCACCAGAAGATGCTTGGTTGGAGTTCGTTCTCCACCCTCTCCTTGGAAGTAACCGGCGCATGGTAGAAGACATGCTGCGATGGAATTGTGTGACCCTGGATGAGAACCTAGTGCCATGACCTTCGCTCCTCTCTCTTAATCTATGCAATGACATGAGTGTTTTTTGGGGATTACAAGGTCATGCTATCATGAATTCAAAAGCTTTTAGGATGAATCTCTTCCTGAGCGCATAAGAAAACCTTCAATCTGATCAATTGAAGATGTAGAAAAATATTTTTAGCATCTGGCATGCGAATTCATTCTCTACAGATTTCCACAAACTTAGAAAAGATGAGTGGTTTGATCTTCATTAGATGAATATATAAACAAATCCATTGTGAAGGGGATTCAGGTTTATGCAATCTTCAGTGTCCCAGATGTCTTCCTCATTCATGGCATTAAGGTGCTGGGTGGTGGTAACCCTATGAGAACAGTAGGTACCAGAGAACTTTAGGCACAGATCAAAGAGTCAGACGTCCAGTACTCATCAGCACCCCATTAGTGTAACACCATTGTTCCTCTCCTGTTAATGAAGGCTATAACACAATCGGAAAAAAAAAAATCTATGAGGCAACAAAACCTCAGAGGTGTACACTAACGTTTCCAATACTGAAAAGTTACCTTAAACCTTTGCAGAAAGAAAAGCTTTTGCCCAGACTGTAGATGTATTTTGCAAGATACTGTGAAAAGACAGAAGGGGGGAAGTAACTGTAAAAAAAAAGTTCCCAAGGAGCTTCCAGAAAGAGCTACGCCTGGAAGGAAGGGGGGGAAATGATTCTCCCTGTGCTAAAACATCACAAGGAAGACTACTACTGCCCTGCTTTGTTTTAGGAGAGACAAAGGGGAAAATGACTGCTTCTGATTTACTTGGCAAGCACAGCCATTTCCACTGTCCTGTGCAGCCATGCCCTGCACAATCAGGGGTCTAATTAAAAACAACATACTCCGCCAAGAGAGCGAGGCTGTAACCTGGCCGGTTGAATGAACTGGTTAACAGGTTTTCATTGAAGACACCTGCCTAATCCCTACAGAGCCTATTACAAGTGACACTGCATATCCTAGGTGATGGTTACAGAAATAGACCTGTTTATCCCATTAGCTGGTAGTGGAGAAAGACTGCAGTCACCTAGAATTAGGGGAAAAGTCATCAGGGATAATTGCACATATATGTGCTCTTATTAAGTGTGAGAGCTTAGGCTACGTTCACATTTGCGGTCAGCGCCGCAGCGGCGCCGCATGCGTCATGCGCCCCTATATTTAACATGGGGGCGCATGGACATGCGTTGTGCTGCGTTTAGCGCCGCATGGCCGCAAGCGTTGGACGCAAGAAACGCATCAAGTTGCATTTTTTTTGCGTCCAACTTTCGGCCAAAAACGACGCATGCGGCGCAAAACGCAGCGTTTTAGCGTGCGTTTTGCCGCGTTTTTGTTTGCGTTGTGCGCTGCGGCGCCGACGCTGCGGCGCACAACGCAAATGTGAACGTAGCCTTACTAAGTGTGAGTATTTAGTTGCTCACAGCACCAGAACTTTCACAAGTTTCATATGCACTGATATTCTGTTGAAGCTAAATGCTCGGGTTTGCTGCCAAGGGTAAAAAAAAGGGAAAAATGTTCCTAATGTACTCAAAATGCAGCTAAAATGAAAATATTCCATAACCTGGGTGACCCAAAAAGCCCTTTACAGGAAGACATTCCTCAGAACTGATGTCATGACTAGTGAGATAAATATACCATTTACTCTACATTTCATTGCAGTAGAATACACCCTGAACGTGAAAAAGCTGCAGGAGGTTGTTTGTGAAATTTGATTTAAATCGCCTTTTTAATATTATCAGGATCTGTGAATCACAAAACTGGATAAGTATAAGAGGTTCCGCAGCAGCTTACTGAACGTTATTTGAGTCAGTAAATTTTCCACAATGCAAGAAACCACAGCAGCTCCGCTCGCTCATAAAGAGCTTTTCTAATTAAATGGAGAATTTACAGTCGCTTGGAAATAATGTTTTGAGGTTCATCACATCATCAATGTCTAGACATTACTGGGAAAGGTCAAGATTTCATAATCACAAGCATTTAGTTAGGTATTGTTTAAGAAAAGGAGTAAGGGGAACATTAAAGGGGTTGTCCAGGACTTTTATACTGATGGCCTATCCTTAGAATAGGTCATTAATGTCTGATCGGTGGAGGTGCAACAGCCGACAGCTGCCACGTGCACAAAGTTGCACAGCTCGGAATAGTGTCCATGGTCGCATATTGCAGATCTACCCCCCTATTCAATTGTCTGCGGCCACTATGCACCCCCACTGGTCAGATATTGATGACCTGTCCTAAGGTTATGCAGTCAAAATCCTCATTAATAGTGATTGTCTCATCATCTTATAAAGACAAAAATTCAAAAGAGTTTGTTAAATCAAGTAACTTTGTCATTTTTTTTTTTTTTTTAAATCCTCTACACTCTCAAGGATAAAGGAATTTTTAAAGGGAATCTGTCATCCCAAATTTGCCTATAAAGTAAGGCCACCGGCATCAGGGGCTTATCTACAGCATTCTGTAATGCTGTAGATAAGCCCCCGATGTAACCTGAAAGAGAAGAAATACAGATTATATTATACTCACCCAGGGGCGGTCCCGGTGCGGTCCAGTCCGATGGGTGTCGCGGTCCGGGGCCTCCCATCTTCATATGATGACGTCCTCTTCTTTTCTTCCTGCCACGGCTCCTGTGCAGGCATACTTTATCTGCCTTGTTGAGGGCAGAGCTAAGCACTGCAGTGCACAGGTGCTGGGTCTCTCTGACATTTTCCGGCGCCTGCGCACTGCAGTACTTTGCTCTGCCCTCAACAAGGCAGACAAAGTACGCCTGCGCAGGAGCGGTGGCAGGAAGAAAAGAAGAGGATGTCATGGTATGAAGATGGGAGGCGCTGGACCGGACCTGCGACGCCCATCGGACCCGGACCGCACCGGACCGCCCCCCCAGGTGAGTATAATCTAACTTATTTTTTTCTTATTTCAGGTTACATCGGGGGCTTATCTACAGCATTACACAATGCTGTAGATAAGTCCCTGATGCCGGTGGCCTTAGATTATTGGCGAATTTTGGGGTGACAGATTCTCTTTAATTCTATAGTTTACGGCTTGTTGAGTAGGTTACCCTTCAGCCTGACAGTCTGTCTCCTAGACAAGGAGTGTAGTGCTTACAGCTATTTGTAAGCGGTGTTCTGAAATGGGTCAGGTCAATGAATCCGGCTGGTGTGATGGATGCGGCTAGCTTTCATGCCCCTGCACTCCTCTGTTGCTGCAGAGGGGGAGAGGTTTCTGCTTGCACCATTGAAGAGCACACAGTTTGGGTCAGCAATGCAACCATAAAAAGCAAATCAAAGAAGAGAGGAAACTCCCCGACGCTTGCAAATGAGTAAATGGATCATATCCTTATCAGCCTTTCTGTATCATGCACTTATTAATGAGGACGAAATAAAGATTGGAATTTTATAATACCAACAGCTTTCTTCACATATCAATGCAACCATACCCCTGGGTCTGAGCTGTCAATCAATCAGGAGAGCACCAACCCCCTGGCAAGCCGCCCACAGGGAAGCAGTGTGCTTCAGAAGAATGAAGAAACGACAACCCCTTTAACTCATCGAGCTTTAACTAAAGACACAATTCATCTGCTGTCACACAACAGCAAGCAATTTCATTAATTGAAAACTGATGCTGCAAAAAAAATAGAGGATGGTGGATTGTATGAATTTACTTGGCTGAAATCATCTGTCACTTCATTGGACAAAGGCCCAGGAAGTAAATTGAATAAAATGTCAGCACTAACTCCTTATTTGCACTCTGAATAAGCAGGACACTCTCAACAACCCCCAGGAGAAAGAAGGAATGGAGAGAAACACTGCTGACTTGCAAGGTAGAATTAAGAGACCGTAATTAATAGGATATATCAAAGCCTTCGTTTAAACAATGAGTTAATTAGATGGAGAAGAGCGGGAGCTTGGAGCAAGATCGCTCCCTCAGTGTTTGCGTACCAAAAAAGGTGAGCATCTTTGCAATTTACCCCTTATTAAAAATCCTCTCTGTCCTCAAGAACAGATAGATGTTTAAATTTATAGTGTACAGCTCATTGATTAGGTTGCTGACCCAATGTTGTTCCAATGGCGCATCCATATCACTAGTGCTAACTATAAAATTTCAGGAGTGCAAAAACCCTGACAAACCAGGAAGCCATGGAATGAAGAAGGTGTGCACCTGAAGATACAGCTTGAAAAAAACCCAAAACCTTAACATTAAGGAGACTTGAACATATGCCTCTTAGTTTTCCTGTCATTCCAGAAATCACAGCTTTGACCAATTTTTCATTTATTCTCCAGTGAAGAGACACCACACATGCAAAACACGACTGCTGCAGCCAATCACTGATGTTAGAAGTCTTGCCATGCAGGCATCACCAACATGGCCTGCAACAGTACCTGCACACTCTCAGCTTTCAATTGAGGGTATTCACATCCTAATTGGAGTAAGAGTTTAGGAATTACAGCTCTCTAATATGTAGCTGCCTCTTTTTAATAGGGACCAAAAGTAATTATCTAAAAAGTTCTTTAATGGGCTGCATGAACTAGTCCCTTGGTAATCTATCATCAGTTATGTAAGTAAAAGGTCTGGAGCGGATTTCAGTTGTGGCATTTGCAAACTGTTGCTGTGAACCCTCAACATGCAGTTAAAGGAGCGCTCAATGGATGAGAAACAGAATAATTTGGCTGAAAAAAAGAAGAAATCCATCAGAGATAGCAGAAATGTTTGTACATTTTGCAAAACAAAAAAAAAAGCGCACTGGTGAGCTTGGGAACTCAAAAAGGCCTGGACATCCATGGAAAACAGCAGTGGATGATTGCAGAAACCATTCCTTGGTGAAGAATAATCCCATCACAACATCCATCCAAGTGAAGAACACTAACCAGAAAGTAAGCGTTTCGGTATTTAAGTCTACTATAAAGACAAGACTTAATGAGAGCAAACCACAAGAGGATTCAGCTCAAGGTGCAAACCATTAACCAGCCTTAAAAAATAGAAAGGCCAGATTAGGTTCTGCCCCCAAAAAATCTAAAGAAGCCAGCCCAGTTATGGAAAATAATTATTTTGGTAGATGAAACCAAGATCAACATGTACCAGAATGACGGGAAGAAGAAAAGATTGGAACGGCTTATGATTCAAAGCACACCACATCCTCTATAAAATATGGTGTAGGCAGTGTGATGGCATGCATGGCTTCCAATGGCAATGGGTCACTAGTGTTTATTGATGATGTGACTGAAGACAGAAGCAGCCATCTGAATTGTGATCTGTACAGGACTATACTTGCTACTCAGATTCAACCAAATGCAAATAGGTTAGTTGGATGGAGCATTTCAGTACAGATCAGGGTTGGACTGGGACAAAAAAGCAGCCCTGGCACAAAATAATTCACCAGCCCACATACAAAGATTGTCCTCACCCAAATTGTAGAACATTGACAGGTTGTGCTGACTTTTGCTTTACTTTATTACACCAATCAAATGTGTTAATCAATCACTTTAAATATGTAAGCTGCTGTGGCCATAGGGTGAATAGACATCTCTAGTAGGCTAAAATACAGCACCGATCAGACAAACTAATGGGCAGAATATAGTAAATACTGGTATTCCCTATTAACCAGTTGAGGAGTTACTCTGTGATCCCTCAAGGAAATGTATGAGTAAGGCTGAATTCACACATGTGTGTAACAATCTGAGTACATACCGTTAGTCACAGAGTGGCCATGGGTTTTCTGACCTGAAGCTTACAACCTCATATTTACATATGAGTTTGTCAATTTCGGGTCAATATGCCTGCTGTCAGTCCCTGAATGACGGTTTGTGACACACAAATGTGTGAATTCAGCCTTAATTGAATAAACTGTCACTATTCTTCGTGTGTATCTACAATCTGGAAGTGTCCTATTACCTCTCACATTATCAGGCTGTGAAAGAGCACATCTCATTGAGAAGGGGAATAGTAATGCCCAGTTGTCAGTTAGTTCTAGACTAAACCATTTAAGTGCCACATATTGATTTTAACCATTGAGTGGCAGCTGAAATTTTCAAGCTTTCATGCCATTCAATAAATGGCTTTGCACAGCAGCTGTAGCTCCATAGGTGAAATCAGTTAGTTGTAATAGAAAAGTCTTCATGTAGGCCAGTCCTTTCAGGAGACATAACAGAGGAATCTGTCCACAGAGTAGATGCTCCAGAATTGTTATCTCAGAATCCACACAAGTGAACGCCCTTAAGGGCCAATTTAGAGCCACTGGAAAGTGACAAACAAGTGTTTCTGTAAAACGTTAATTCCTTATTATCAGTTAATGTACACAGACCAGCAATCTCCTGATAACGAGCAAAACTCTTGTTCATTGAGTGATCAGATCTCTTATGCCAGCATAAAAATAAACAGAGAGATGGTGAGGGAACACTTAGCTAATTTAAATTAATTTAAATCTCCTGGCCCAGACGAATTACAGCCTAGATTACTGAAAGAGTTAGCAGAGGAAGATGCAGAACCACTAGCCAGGATCTTTGAAAATTCCTTGAGAACAGGAGAAGTCCCAAAAGATTGGATAAGGGCAAACATTGTCCCTATTTTCAAAAAAGGAAAGTAGATGGAGACAGAAAAATACAAGCCAGTGAGCCATACTTCTATTCCAGGAAAGATCTTTGAATACATTATTAAACAGAATAATTAATAAATAAGGACACCGCGCTAACTAGTTAGCGCGGTGTCCTTATTTATTAATTATTCTCTTTGGTCACTTGACAGAGTCAGCACAGTAGCTGTCTAGGCACCTGCAGCTTTCTAGTTTTATCCTTCTGGGAGCGCCGGTGTGTTTTTATTTCTTTGTTGTTTTACATTATTAAACAGTATGTATGCATGTAATTCGATAAGAATACGGGAATTAACCAAAGTCAGCATGGGTTTGTGGAAAACAAGTCATGCCAGAATAATCTAATTTCCTTCTATGATGGAATCACTGACTGGTTGGATCACGGAAATGCGGTAGATATAATATATCTCGACTTCAGCAAAGTATTTGATAAAGTATCTCATACTATCCTTATTGAAAAAATGAATAAGTATGGGATTTACAAGGCTACGGTTATGTGGAATCAAATCTGGCTCAGTGATCGTACTCAAAGAGTGGTGATAAAAGGTTGCACATCCAATTGGAAGAATGTTTCATGTGGGGTACCACACGGCTCTGTCCTGGCCCCAGGATTGTTCAATAATTTTATAAATGTACTAGATAAAAGAACTGAAGGTAAACTAATCAAATTTAAAGACGAGGCAAATGAAGGATAGATAACACTAGAAAAGACAGAGAAGGACCTAGATAAGATTGGAGAATGGGCAGTGACTAATAGAATTATATTTAACAGGGAGACATGCAAGATTTTACATCTAAGTAAAAAAAAACTTACATCTACATAACGCGAATTTTAGAACTAAGCAACAGCCTGTGTGAAAAAGATGAGTATACTAATAGATCACAGACTGCACGAGTCAACAGTGTGATGCAGCAGCAAAAAAGGCAAACACAGTTCTGTGATGTAATAATAGAAGCATAGAGTCTATATCACATGAATTAATTATCCCCCTCTATTGTTCATTGGTCAGACCTCATCTGGAATACTGTGTGAAATTCTGGCCACTATATATATATATATATATATATATATATATATATATATATATATATATAGCTAAATAAAGCAAGTTTAGAGAAGAGCTATCAGGATGGTGAGTGGACTGCAAACTATGTCCTATGAGGAACGGTTAAAGGATCTGGAATGTTTAGCTGCAAAAAAGGAGTCCAAAAGGAGACTTAATAGCGGTCTACAACTATCTGAAGAGATGTTACAGTGTAAAGGGATCATCACTATTCTCATTTGCGCATGGAAACATGAGATGCAATGGAATGAAACGGAAAGGGAGAAGATACAGATTAGATATTTGAAAAATACTTGTCAGTCAGGGTGATCAACGAGAGGAACTGGCTGCAATAAAAGGTGGTAAGGTCTCCTTCAATGGGTGTCTTCAAACAGAGGCTGGACAGACATCTGTCTGAGATGATTTAGTGAACTCTGCATTGAGCAAGGAGTTGGACGAAATGATCAAGGAGGTCCCCTCCAACCATAACAATGTATGCAATGTGATGACAAATTCCCTTTAAATAGTTTAGTAGGTGAAAACATGCTAACAGATTCCCTTTACAGTGGGGAAAAAGTATTTAGTCAGCCACTAATTGTGCAAGTTCTCCCACTTAAAAAGTTGAGAGAGGCCTGTAATTGACATCATAGGTAGACCACAACTATTGAGAGTCAAAATGAGAAAACAAATCCAGAAAATTATCTTGTCTGATTTGGCAAGATTTATTTTGCTAATTATGGTGGAAAATAAGTATTTGGTCACCTAAAAACATGCAAGATTTCTGGCTCTCACAGACCTGTAACTTCTTCTTTAAGAGGCTCCTCTGTCCTCCACTCATTACCTGTAGTAGTTACCTGTTATAACTTGTTATCAGTATAAAAGACACCTGTCCACAACCTCAAACAGTCACACTACAAACACCACTATGGTGAAGACCAAATAGATGTCAAAGGACACCAGAAACAAATTTGTAGCTCTGTATCCGGCTGGGAAGACTGAATCTGCAATAGGCAAGCAGCTTGGTGTGATGAAATCAACTGTGGGAGCAATAATAAGAAAATGGAAGACATACAAGATAACTAATAATCTCCCTCGATCTGGGGCTCCACACAAGATCTAACCCTGTGGGGTCAAAATGATCACAAGAACTATGAGCAAAAATCCCAGAACCACATGGGGGACCTAGAGAATGACCTGCATAGAGCAGGGACCACCGTAACAAAGGCTACCATCAGTAACACAATACGCCGCCAGGGACTCAGATCCTGCAGTGGAAGACATGTTCCCCTGCTTAAGCCAGTACATGTCCGGACCCGTCTGAAGTTTGTTAGAGAGCATTTGGATTATCCAGAAGAGTATTGGGAGAATGTCATATGGTCTATGATGATGATGTTTGGTAGAAACAAAACTCATCGTGTTTGGAGGAGACAAAATGCTGAGTTGCATCCAAAGAACACCATACCTACTGTGAAGAATGGGGGTGGCAGCGTCATGCTTTTGGGCTGTTTCTTTGCAAAGGGACCAGGACGACTGATCATTGTACATGAAAGAATGAATGGGGCCATGAATCGTGAGATTTTTTAATGCAAACCTTCTTCCATCAGCAAGGGCATTGAAGATGAAACATGGATGAGTCTTTCAGCATCATAAGCATCATAATGATCCCAAGCACACCGGCAGGGCAACAAAGGAGTGGCTTTGTAAGAAGCATATGAAGGCCCTGGAGTGGCCTAGCTCGTCTCCAGATCTCAACCCCATAGAAAACCTTTGGAGGGAGTTGAAAGTCTGTGTAGCCCAGCGACAGGCCCAAAACATCACTGCTCTAGAGGAGATCTGCATGGAGGAATGGGCCAACATACCACCAACAATGTGTGCCAACCTTGTGAAGACTTACAGAAAATGTTTGACCTCTGTCATTGCCAAAGGATATATAACAAAATATTGAGATGAACCTTTGTTAATGACCAAATACTTATTTTCCACCATAATTTGCAAAAATAAATCCTGCCAAATCAGACAAGGTGTTTTTCTGGATTTGTTTTCTCATTTTGACTCTCATAATTGTGGTCTACCTATGATGTTAATTACAGGCCTCTCTCATCTTTTTAAGTGGGAGAACTTGCACAATTAGTGGCTGACTAAATACTTTTTTTCCCCACTGTAAGTCAGATTTTGAATTACATTCTATAAAGTTGAAGGCACTAAATTTTTGGAGAGATTTTTTTGTCACACCAAATTTCCATCTATAGAATTCAGCATTCACATGAACAACTTGGCTACCAGGAGACTAGGCAAAACATGACCACAAAAAAAACCCGTAAAATATGTCATCAGAATTCTATTTCACAAGGTAAATCTTCTCAAATTGCCAGCAGAATAGATGAAATATTACACCGAGCCGCCTCTGCAGGATGTAAACAATCTATTTGTAGCACAGCATAATGAGTACAAGTACGCACTTCCTCTGCAATGGATATAGAAGAACTTCCTGCAGCTCACTCTGCAATCTCCCATTCAGGAAACAGGTTCCTCTAGGTAGTCCTTTTTGATAGTTACCTTTTCATATCCCAGGAAATCAAAGTACAGAACAGTTTACATTTTCTTCAATTTCCTTTAATTGTGAGTGTATTCAGTGGAAAATCCGCACTGAAAACAAAATGAACATTTTTAAGATCATCTCTAGAGACTACTATTTCATAAGACTTGGTTTTACTTATTAGTATAAAAACAGCATAATTTTCATAACAACAATGCTGGTAATTGGTTTTTGTTAATTTAATATAAGATCATTCATCTATAATTCATTTTAAGGTTTTCTATGCTCTCCACAAGTTTATACTTTACAGGGTTCCCACAAATATCAGACAAATCTTTACCATGGTTTGCTCCAAGCTTTCTAGTTCTTAAAGATCACCTGTCACCTGTTTGAACATGTTAAACTGGCAACACCAGAGATTAGTTATTGCAGAGCTAAAAAAAACCCATGTTTTATATTTTAATTTCTTATCGCAGTTGAGGAGATGTTAGCTTGTAAAATTAAGATTCTAATTTATGATAAGACCAAGGTAGAAAAAATGCCCCCCTAGAAAATGTCCGAACAGGATTACTCAGTGTGGTACATGTAATGACACATTGTGCAGCTCTCCTCCATTATATCACTTTGAAGATTAGAAAAGAGCAATGTTTCATTACAATATCCTCTTTCAGCTTTGCTCTCATGACTGTCAGTGTGGGGGGAAGGAAAATTACAGAACACCAGTGTGTCATTACTCCTACTTATTTGTGTATGAGACAAAAGCTGCAAAAAGGTGTTTGTAATGACACTCAGATACTACATAGTAGATGCCAGCAGTGAGATCATGGAGGATCAGGGCTGTGTGTCATTACGTTTCACAAGAAAAAACATGTTCTGACCTCATCTAGGGGTGTGTCCTTTTTCCCCTTCATAACACCTCCTTCTTATGATTGGTCAACATCATGCAGTGCAGAAAAAAAAAAAAAGAACATGCCTTCTTGGGAACCTTGAATCTCTGCTAATACCCCCTCGGTTTTGGCATAAATTAGAACCTACCTTTATAACTTAATGTCTCCGCAACAGGAATGAGTTATTAGAAAAAAAAAGTTTTAATTAGCTCTGCAGCCACTATTCCATGATGTGGTCAGTTTATCATGCTAAAACTGATCAAAGGTCCTATTTAAATTAGCACTCGAGTTTTTTTATTTAATTCTATCACAAGTCCACGTATATACTGTGCAATTCAGCCAGAAATACCTAATGTAGTGGTTCCATTCTATCTGAAAGTTCATGGCACTCTACTCTTCATTAGGTCATGTAAACACACAGGGACCCCCTGGGAATTACACAGCTCTTTGTCCTCTGAAGGGGGTCACAATCACCATAACCAGTCCCCAGAAGATCCTGTATGATGCAATTCCTTTGACTGTACCAATTAAGTTCCCAATTGGGAAAGGGAGTGGGGTGAAGGGACAAGCACGCCACATCTTTATTGCCCAAAATCTGAGTGAATGACCAGAATAAAAGGTTAGTTTAACAATCAAAATGATGTAGGACTAACTGGTATGCCAACCATAAGATCCAGCCCAGTGACCTGCAAACAAGGTTCCATGGTGGAAGGATTTCACTCTGCACTGACTGGCATTACTGGAATAGTTCACGACGTTAGCCCCTATGTGTAGTGCAATGTCTAATATTCCAAGAATCCGAATATTATTTTTTCAGGAAAAAAAAAGGCTTTTATTTTATCATTAAAAATGGCTGTATTTTATCTCTTCTATCATTTGGCCTGACAAAAGTCAAAGGCGAAATTATGAAACAAACGTTACATTTTTTTTTTAAAGAAATCTGATTCTACTGCCACAGATTGTTCAAATATAATGGTCTTGGTTGGAAGCTGCACTGAGCAAGCACCCAGATCCACTAGTGGTGCATGGGATTCCTCTGCAAGGCTGTAGGGTGGTGCCTGTCACTATAGTTCTGTGGATATGAAGGATATTCCCTGCACTTACATTTATTATTATTAGGATTTTTTTCCTTAAACTGTGGGACCCCCAAAAGAGGATAATGGCTATATCTTGCAGTTGACAACATTGAGGTAGACTAAACCAGTGTGATAAGAATACATCTAAGTGACATTTAACAGAGGGAGAAATGAAACAGAACATGAATGGTTGACCCTACATGACTATTTATGTAAACGGGGTCTGTCATTTGAAAATTGCTATTAATCTTCAGATATGGGGTTAACCTACAGGTTAAAAGTGTTCTGAAACTGCATTGGCTGTGACACTATGACTGAAAGTCAGAGGCTGCTGGGAAGAATAAAGTTAATTTCCTCCCCTCTGCAGGCTTTCAGTGCGGCGGCCATACAGTATAAGAACGCTATAAATCTGCAGATTAACCCCATATCTAAAATTTAATAGCGTTTTTTCCACAGGTTCCCTTTACGACCTATGCCGTATAGGCACTTTAATTTTTTTCCCCACTTTACCAGTACACTATAGGGTAAAACCAATGGTGACTTTCAAAAGTACAACTCGTCCAGCAAAAAAAGATCTCTAACATGGCCATATTGACAGAAAAATAAAAAAAGCTATGGCTCTGGGAAGAAGAGGAGAAAAAAACGAAAATACAAAAGTGAAAAAACCCAAGGTGGTAAAGGGGTTATACAGTCTAGCATGTCTGACTAAGACCCTCTATTCTACTGCTTCAGAAAAATGTTAAAACCCTTTTAACTCACAAAATAGTCTCCAGGTTCCTCCTTCCTCTCCCTTTTTTGAAGTCCTCACCCAGCAACTACATGTCTAAATAGCCTAGAATAAAACACATTCAGTTTTCCAACAACTATATCAGGCTAAAACTCCTGATGGAATTTCATGACCTTAGTTGGCACAAACCTAATTTTCTGCGGGGCAGTACATATCTGAGCAATCGACAATTCAGACATGCTTGCTCCATTAATTGAAGTTATGTTGACTTTGATGTAGTTTACTTTCCAGAAATAAAGAAAAATTATATTATAGGACACCACTGAGTTTTCAGGGAAGATACATCTTGTGACACAAGTCACTTCTCACAGCCAAGCCATGAGTCATAATAGTCAAGGATTCCAAAATCAGACGCCAGGAGGGTATGTCATAAACATAAGGAAGAGACAAAAGCATGACCAGGTAACGTTCCAAGGTCAGAATACCAGGAGGATAACAGATCAGAGAAGAAGGGGTTATACAGACCATTGGTCAGAACGAAGTCCAAGGTCAGACAACAAAAGATCAAGCAGGGTAAAAAATAACCTACAGCTCTCCCTGAATAAACCAAACTGGTCTTCATATCCCGAAGATTTGTCCGGGAGGGATATCACAGGTTCGTGAGACAAACTGTACATCAGAGGATACGGACATTACATTCACTATCGGTAGTGGGGGGCTATGGGGACGTCATCAATTTATTTATCTGACTCTGCCATGGATATTGCGATGACTCCAGACTCTGACAATCCTTAGCCAGATCCTGAGTCATCTGCATCAAATTTGCCACCTGGTCACAACGCGTGTGAACAGGATCCATACTGGCAAAAAAGAAAAATGTATTGGCCAGATGTAATGTTATGCTAGTCACTTCTCACAGCCAAACCGTGAGTCAGAATAGTCAAGGAGTCCAAGGTCAGAAGCCAGGAGTGTACTTCATAAACAGAAGGAAGAGATAAAAGCGCAGTTAGGTAACGTTCCGAGGCCAGAATACCAGGAGGATAACAGATCACAGCAGAATGGGTTAAATAGACGTATGGTCAGAACGAAGTCGAAGGTCAGGCAACAAAAGATCAAGCATACAGAACTCAAGGCACAGGAAGCACAAGCCTCACTAGCTGAATGTATTTCTGGCAGAGCTCAGTTAAGTAGCATGGCAATCACCTGGGATAATGAACACTTGGAGACAGCTGACACCTCCCATTCTCAGATTGGATAGTCGAGCTGTCAATCACCACACTGACAGCTCAGCACGCCCCTGTACCAGATAGGATGGCTGAGCTACCAAAGTACGGACAGCTTCAGCACGCCCCTCTACCAGATTGGAAGGCCGAGCTGTCAATAACTGCATCCCAGACACACGGAGGGGTGGAACCATTGACATATCTAAAGCCAGTAATCCAAAATGTAGAGAAAACCAGTGTTGGCACATTTAGTCAGTATAAGAAATATTCAACCAGCTTCAAATCTCCATCATATTGGAGTAAGGATATAGAAGGTCTCTACATATGATTACCGCACAGCACACGTACAGTGGGTAAATAAGTATTTGATACACTGCAGATTTTTCACGTTTTCTCCCCTACACAGAATGGAGAGGTCTGTAATTTATATCGTGGTTAACTTCAACTACGAGAGACAGAATCTCGAAATAAAAACAAAAAAATCACATTTTATGATTTCTACATAATTAATTTGCATTTTCTTGCATGAAATAGGTATTTGATACAATAGAATTTAAAGGGGTTGTTCACTACTACAACAACCCCTTTTTGATTCAAATGTTTGGCCCCCCATAAAAAAATAAAGGTGACCAGCGATTTCTCATTTTTACAACAAAATTTACAAAACCATTTTTTTAAGGGACCACTTCACATTTGAAGTCAGTTTGAGGGATCTGTATGGCTGAAAATACCCAAAAGTGACACCATTCTAATAACTGCACCCCTCAAGGTGCTCAACACCACATTCAAGAAATGTATTAACCCTTTAGGTGTTTCACAGCTGCAGAAGCAACATGGAAGGAAAAAATGAACTTTTAACTTTTTAGTCACAAAAATGATCTTTTAGCAACAATTTTTTTATTTTCTCAAGGGCAAAGGAGAAAGTGGATAGCGAAAGTTGTTGTCCAATTTGTCCCAAATATGCTGATACCTCATATATGGGGGGGAACCACTGTTTGGGCGCATGGCAAGGCTCAGAAGGGAAGGAGCGCCATTTTATTTTTTGAATGCAAAATTGGCTCTAATCTTTAGCGGGCACCATGTCGCGTTTGGAGAGCCCCTGTGTTAGGGATCGAGTTCCCGCCTCTGCACAGGGGGAATCTCGGGCCATCTCCGCTGCAGTCTCCCATTCTTCTCCTGCCGCAGTGGAGCCTGCTCAGCGGAGACGTCGGTCCCAGCGTCTCGCTCAGTCTGACTCTGTACAAAGGGTTACTGCTGCTTTTCCTGCTTCTGCCATTGAAGTCAGTGCTGGGCAGCGGCGAGCAGACGCTTCTGGGACTAAGTCCTGCTTTTCTCGTTCTGAGCATGCCCAGAGTAAGATCACTCTGGAGATCGAGGGTCACATGATCAGATACTGCAGCTGAGGCCATTGGTCCTTCAGGAAGGTACTGTAGGTGCTCACGCTCTGTGGCAACCTCTCATTGGTCCCTCTAGGAAGGTCCTGTACATGCTACAACTATTTTAGGCTCGCATGGCCGCTCGGCCATGCGCTAGTATTGTTCTTTGTTATGTGCTTTGCGGAATTTAGCATACAAGATCAAAGGAAAGGTTCTCATGACATTTTTAATTTGCCACCATACAACCTAGTCTCCTGCTTACTTATTCTTACTTTGCTGCTAGTATGCAGTGATACCTATTGCACATGCGTTATATATCCCATACACAGTGGCATGTAAAAGTTTAAGCACCCCTGGTCAAAACTACTGTTATTGTGGACAGTTAAGCAAGTTGAAGTGAAATGATCTCTAAAAGGTGACACATTTCCTTTGCATTTTACACACAAAAGAAATATATATATATTTTCATCTTTTACATTTTAAAAATTACAAAACAGAAAATGGGCCAAAGCAAAAGTTTGGGTACCCTGCATGGTTAGTACCTAGTAGCACCCCCTTTTGCTTGTATCATAGCTTGTAAATGCTGCAGTTCCTGTTTGAGGGATTTTCATCCATTCTTCCATGGAAAATTATTTTAGTTCTTTGAGATTCCTGGGTAGTCTTGCAAGCACTGCTACTTTGAGATCTAGACACAGATTTTCAAACATTTTCAGATCAGGGGACTGTGAGGGTCATTATAAAACCTTTTGAGGTTGCCGTTTGTGGATTTTGACGTGTGTTTTAGGATCATTATCCATTTGTAGAAGCCATCCTCTCTTCAGCGTCCGCTTTTTCTTTTTTTTTACAGATGGTGCTATGTTTGCATCCAGAATTTGTTGAAATTTCATTGAAGCCTTTCTTCTTTCTACCCATGAAATGTTACCTGTGACATACGCTGCAATAGAACCCCAAAGCATGATTGTTCCACCCCAATGCTTTAATGGTTAGCAATATGTTTTCTTCCTGAAATTATGTGTCATTTTTTTGTCCACACACACCTCTGATCATTGAGGCCAAATAATTATATTTTAACCTCATTGGTCCACAGGACTTGTTTCCAAAATGCATCAGGCTTGATTAGATGTTCTTTTGCATACTTTTGAAGCTTAATGTTATTTTGAGAACGCAGGAGACGTTTTCTTCTAATGATTTTTCCATAAAGGTCATATTTGTGCAGGTGTCTATGAACAGTAGAAGAATGTACCACAACTCCAGAGTCTGCTAAATCTTTCTGAATGTCTTTTTCAGTTAAGCGTGGGCTCTGATTTGCCTCTAGAAATCCTAGGAGCAGGTCACACTGAACTTTTGTTTGGCTTCCAGACCTTATCTTAACCTCCTCTGTTCCTGTTCACTGTCATTAATTATATTTCAAACTGAGGAAAGAGCATCTTGAACACGCTTTAAAGCTTAGAAGAACCAATGGCTGCTGTTTTTTGCCACAAGGTTAGTTAAAGGAGGCTTGGTTTTTATAAAGCAACACATGGCCTTTCCTAACAATGATGGTGAAGAAGCCATAATCCTTACGAATTATCTTTGACCAATATTTCAGACCTTATCTGAGCACACAAATCTCCAAGGGTGCCCAAACTTTTGAATCAGCCCATTTTCCTTTTTGTAATTTTTAAAAATTTTAAAAAATACTTTTTTATGCCTAAAATACAAAGGAAATGTGTCATCTTTAACTATAGGCCTGTTAGAGATCATTTAATCTTCAACTTGTTTAACCGTTCACAATAACAGTAATTTTTACCATGGGTACCCAAACTTTTATATGCCTCTCTATATCTACTTGACTTAATGTGCAGTGAAATAGGCCCAGAATGGGATATGTTAAAAACAAACTCAGTCATACTCTCCTACTGGCCTCACCTGCATCCAGTACAAGCTGCTCCATAATCTGCACCGACATAGGAAGCAGTGATGTCACCAGTTTACTGGTCTCTGGATCACTGAGACCTGTGATTGGTTGCAGCGGTCAAGTGACTTAAGCAGGGTGTCATTGGATGTTTGATGTCTAGCTTTTCATAGTCACCTGACTTCTGCAGCCAATCGTGGGTCGCAGCAGTCCGATGACTGGTTGATCTGTGACGTGAACAAATCCTGTGTCTGCGCAGACCATGGAGCAGCCTGTGCTAATTCCTGGTGGGTGCCTGGGCAAAGTAATAGAGATTTTGCTTTGACCCCTTTTACATGATCTAATTTTCTGACATTTTAAGATTCACCAATATATAACATGTTGTTTATTTTTTGTTTCCTTTTGGAGGAGGAGGGAAGGGGATTTTGTTTCAATGTAGTAAATGGATTTTGTAAGTCTCATACAGGTGGTTACTGGGAAAACTGTGGAAAAAACACTTATACAGTCTAAGAAAAATCTGTCTATAAATCTTTTTTTGTGAAAAAGAAATGCAACCAAAAATGTGGAGTTTTCACAGAAAAGCTTATGAAAGTAGCAGTAAGGAGGGTCTCAAACACAGATGTTAGGTGATTTGTGGGTGTAGATTAGTGACCCTTCGGTGATGGTTGAGTACACAGTAGTAAAAAAAAAAAAGAACTGTATACTCTATCCTATCTATTCTGCCACTGGTTTTACATTCCAATGTACAATTACTGTATATCACTATTATTATGCAGCATTTCCGAGATTATTCGAGACACGGAACTCTACATTGTAAGGCTAAGTTCACACGAGTGTGTAAAAAAATTGAAGGACTTTCACCTAGAAAAAAAACTATTTTTCATATGTATTGTCATCTGTGTGCAATGTGTACAGCATTGTTTTTTTATATATCAGCAATTAATACAAGTTACAAGGCCAAAAAGCAATTTTCCTATGTTAATAATTGTAATGTATCCATAAATATCGGAAGTCGTGTGGTTGATCCTGTGAGATCCTTTGTTTTTTGCACCCATAGTCTCGAATAGTCAAGTCTGGAAGAAACTAGCGCATGCTGCGTTTTTTTTTTGTTATTTTGGTATGTGCAAAACAAAAACAACCCTGTCATCTGAACAGCCCAGTGAAATAACATTGATTCATTTGTTGTCCTTTTTTTTTTTCCATGGGCAGCACTGGGGCCAAAAATACAGTAATGTGAAGGAAGCCTAATAAAACGTTAAATGTAATCTGTCAGCAGTTTTTTTTAATGTAATCTGAAAGCAGCAGGTGATAGAGGCTGAAACAGAAAATTCGGCGATGCTACTCTTATCAAGCTCCGTGGTTTTATTTCCTTGCAATGATTCCTTCAGCACCAAAGAGCTTATCATTGCTGGGACATAGCAGGTGTGCCTCCTTGTCTGACTTCGCCCCCTTCTTTGATAAGCAGCTCACTAGCTATGGACATTATATATACAGAGCCTGGTGTGGGCGGGGCTAGCTTTCTCAGCTCTGCATCATTGCTAAATCAAAAATTTCTGATTGTGTCAGACAGGCTGCATCTAGTAATCTAAGTGATACATCATTGAAATCGGGGTCTCTGCCTCTACATCATATTTCTCTCAGATGAGGTAGAAAAAAAAACTTGCTGACAGATTCCCTTTAAGTCCACCTCCGTTTCTTACCTCCTGTTTTGCATATGTGTCCAAGTATCCCATATACCAAGCCTTTTATGAACCTAAAAGCTACGGATAAATAATTCTAAAGGCTTGTCCCAGATAAAAGCGGGTAGTGGAATGATTACATGTTCACAGTTCAAAAATAACATTATTTGTTATTAGACAATTCCACATAGGTGTCTTGGTTTAATGTTGACATCTTGTAAAAGCCAGAGAACAGCTATTTTGATTTATTTCTGCTATGCAAATATAATAAATGATGTTTTTTCATACGCTGTTGTTTTTTTCTGCTCTGGGGGAATACCGTATATACTCGAGTATAAGCCGAGATTTTCAGCCCAAATTTTTGGGCTGAAAGTGCCCCTCTCGGCTTATACTCGAGTCACGGTCGGTGGGTGAGGGGGAGAGAGGTCTGAGGCATACTTACCTGCTTCCGGGGCTCCTGGCGCTGTCCCTGCAGTCCCACGGTCTCCGGGTGCCGCAGCTCTTCCCCTGTTCAGCGGTCACGTGGGAAATTAATATGGACTCCACTCCCATAGGGGCGGAGCCGCATATTCATTTCTCTAATGAGCGGTAACGGTGACCGCTGATAGAGGAAGAGGCTGCGGCACCGAAGACCAGCTGTCCGGGGGAAGGAGCGGGACGCCGGGAGCAGGTAAGTATTACATATTCACCTGTCCGCGTTCCACACGCCGGGCGCCGCTCCATCTTCCCGGCGTCTCTCCGCACTGACTGTGCAGGTCAGAGGGCGCGATGACGCATATAGTGTGCGCGCCGCCCTCTGCCTGATCAGTCAGTGCAGAGAGACGCCGGGACGGGACGCTGAGGAGCTGCAAGCAAGAGAGGTGAGTATGTCATTTTTTTTTTATTGCAGCAGCAGCAATGGCACAGCTTTCTATGGTACATCTATGGGGCAATAATGAACGGTGCAGAGCACTATATGGCACAGCTATGGGGCAATAATGAATGGTGCAGAGCACTATATGGCACAGCTATGGGGCCATAATGAACGGTATGGAGCATCTATTTTTATTTTTGAAATTCACCGGTAGCTGCTGCATTTTCCACCCTAGGCTTACACTCGAGTCAATAAGTTTTCCCAGTTTTTTGTGGCAAAATTAGGGGGGTCGGCTTATACTCGGGTCAGCTTATACTCGAGTATATACGGTAAGCTATTTGGTTTGCTTTGCAGTAGGGAATATTTCTGCAGACTATGCTGCTAGGATAGGAAGAATGTTAAGATTTCTATAACTAGCATTCACCAGTAGTGCCTGGCAGAAGGTCTTCTTGATGCAGTATGTCTTACCTGATAACCTGAAGCACAGCATACGGTTTCTGGTTACTTGCCTTATAAAAAGCAAATATTACCTATGCATACAGTATTTGATACACCACAATTTTGCAAGTTTTCCCACCTGAAATGAAAGGAGAGGTCTGAAAATTTTATCTTAAGTACACTTCATCTGTGAGAGACAGAATTTAAAAAAATCCACAAAATCACATTGTATGATTTTTAGATAATTAAATCGCATTTTATTGCATGCAACAAATATTTGATCACCTACCAACCAGCAAGAATTCTGGCTCTCGGACTTGTTAGTTTATCTTTGAGAAGCCCTCCTACTCTGCACTCGTTACCTGTATTAATTGCACCTGTTTGACTTGTTACATGTATGAAAGACACCTGTCCACACACTCAATCAATCACACTCCAACCTCTCCACCATGGCCAAGACAAAAGACCTGCTGAATGACCTGAAGAGAGCTGGGACCACAGTCTCAAACGTTACCATTAGCAACACGCTACGATGTAATGGATTACACCAGAATATGTCCTGACCTGTTTGCAGTTTGCCAGTGACCATCTGGATGAGGCGGCATGGGAGAAGATTGTAATCAGATTTGACCAAAATAGAACTTTTTGGTATTGACTCCACTCGCCGTGTTTAGAGGAGGAATAAGGATAAGTACAACCCAAGAACACTGTCTCAACTACAAGCTATGATACAAGCAAAAGGGGGTGCTACTAGGTACTAACCATGCAGGGTACCCAAACTTTTGCTTTGGCCCATTTTCTGTTTTGTAATTTTTAAAATGTAAAAGAAGAAAAAATATATATATTTATTTTGTGTGAAATGCAAAGGAAATGTGTCACCTTTTAGAGATCATTTCACTTCAACTTGCTTAACTGTCCACAATAACAGTAGTTTTGACCAGGGGTGCTTAAACTTTTACATGCCACTGTGTATGGGATATATAATGCATGTGCAATAGGTATCACTGCATACTAGCAGCAAAGTAAGAATAAGTAAGCAGGAGACTAAGTTGTATGGTGGCAAATTAAAAATGTCATGAGAACCTTTCCTTTGATCTTGTATGCTAAATTCCGCTCATAACAATTAGATGTCAAACTTGGACTCTAGGGATTCTTGCTGTGATATATAAGGGAGGGAGACCACTTGTAAATGCCGCCACCTTGTGTGCAGAAAATGTCTGACCAGAGAGAATGTAATTCAAACAGGAAACCTGTGAAAGAACCTTAGATGTGAGAGGATCACAAGCTAGCTTGGATAGAATAGGTTATGTCACAGATCGGTAGGATAGGTCATCATTAGAAGACTGGCAGGCGCACTACAAATAGGTCATCAACATGTAAGTCACAGACATCTTCAACCCCTTAACGACCAGGGGTATTTTTGGTTTTGCATTTTCATTAGCTCCTCTTCTTCCCAGAGCCATAACTTTTTTATTTTTCCATCAATATGGCCATGTGAGGGCTTGTTTTCTGCAGGACAAGTTGTACTTTTGAACGACCTCATTGGTTTTAACATGTAGTGTAACAAAAAACAGGAAAAAAATTCCAAGTACGGTGAAATTGCAAAAAAAGTGCAATCCCACACTTGTTTTTTTGTTTGGCTTTTTTGCTAGGTTCACTAAATGCTAAAACTGACCTGCCATTATGATTCTCCAGGTCATTACGAGTTCATAGACACCAAACATGTCTAGGTTCTCTTTTTATCTGTGGTGAAAAAAAATTCCAAAGTTTGTATATATATATATATATATATATATATATATATATATATATATATATATATATATATATATATATATATATGTATACGGTATATATATATATATATATATATATATATATATATATATATATATATATATATATAGTTGTCATTTTCCGATACCCGGCCGTAGCATCTCCATTTTTCGGATCTGGGACTGGGTGAGGGCTTATTTTTTGCACGCCGATCTGATGTCTTTATTGCTAGAATTTTGGTGTAGATACGATCTTTTGATCACCCGTTATTGCATTTTATTGCAATGTTGCAGCGCCCCAAAAAACGTAATTCTGGCATTTCGATTTTTTTCTCGCTACGCCGTTTACAGATTGGATTATAATTCTTTTTTATATTGATAGATCGGACGATTCTGAACGCGGCGATACCAAATGTGTGTATATTTGATTTTTTTTATTGTTTTATTTTGAATGGGGCAAAATAACTTTCATATTTTATTTTTTAAATATTTTTAAAAACTTTTTTTTTTACTTGCTTCAATAGTCTCTATGGGAGACTAGAAGCTGCAGTTGTCCGATCGCCTGCAGCCCTGCTCTACGTAGCAGATATGCTCACTTGCTATAAGTGCCGACCATCAGGCGGCGCTCATATAGATCTAGCAATGACAATTACAGTGGTCTGCTGCTGACCCAGGATAGTCATGCTAACCCATTGGTGACCAGCGATCATGTGACAGTGGCGCCAATGTCTGTCATTGGATGTTAAGGGGTTAAAGAACATGTGATGTAAATTGTAACCTGTCAAGTGTTTTGTTACCATTTTTATATAATATACCGTCATGGCCAAAAGTTCTGAGACTGACAGAAATTATGGTTTTCACAAACTTTGCTGCTTCAATGTTTTTAGATCTTTTAGTCAGATGTTTCTATGATTCCTGAAGTACAATTATAAGCATCTCAAAAGTGTTTTCACACTTTTATTGAGAAATACATCAGGATTAAAGGGAACCTGTCACCCCCCCCCCCCCCAGCTTTTTTCACTAAAAGAGCCACCTTGTGCAGCAGTGCTGCATTCTGACAAGGTGGCTCTTTTATTTGGGATCCCTTCCAACGCTGAAATATTCGTTTTTAGAATTTGCCCGCCATACCTGTAGTCTGTCCGGGGGCATGTCTTTTCCCCTGGACACAAACGCCTCCCAGCCATCACTCATTTCCTCCGTGCGCCGGGCGCATGCCCGAAAAAGGAACTTGCAGCGCAGGCGTCGGGAACGTTAATGAAGACAGAGGAGACGGCGCCCGGCACATGGAGGAAATGAGTGATGGCTGGGAGGCGTTTGTGTCCGGGCGGAAAAGACATGCCCCCCGGACAGACTACAGGTATGGCGAACAAATTATAAAAACGAATATTTCAGCATTGGAAGGAACCCCAAATAAAAGAGCCACCTTGACAGAATGCAGCATTAGTGCTGCACAAGGTGGCTCTTTTAGTTACAAATGCCTGGGGGGGGGGGTGACAGGTTCCCTTTAAGTAAAATACCGGATTACTCACCGGTAATGCTCTTTTATAGAGCCCACGACAGCACCCACTAGAGAGAGAGGGGATCCGCCCCTAGGAACAGGAAACCTACAGAGAGATAAAAGGGGTGGCCCCCCCTCGCTCCTCAAGTTGTTTTACAGAGAATAGGAGGAACCGCCGCCAGGTTTTAGTTAATAGGTTCAGATATATACATACATATTTACAATCTTATACTACATCTTTCTAATATTTACACCTCACCAAAAAGGCACCACGTGCAACTATATAAAGAAAAGGGAGGGATGTGAATGGGTGCTGTCGTGGGATCTATAAAAGAGCATTACCGGTGAGTAATCCGGTATTTTCTATTCGCCACGACAGCACCCCCTAGAGAGATTTACAGAGACTATAGATTGGGTGGGTTAACTGAGTCAAGAACCGAAACCCCAAAAGTTAGATCAGAAGCAGCAGATAGGTCTAATCTATAGTGCCTATAAAAGGTACCAGGCGAAGCCCAAGTTGCGGCCTTACATATAAGGTCGATTGGCACGTTTGCCCTTTCTGCCCAGGAAGTCGACAAGGCCCTTGTAGAATGTGCTCCCACATGCATTGGAGGATCTCTTCCTTTAGCCTTATATGCCAAGATTATGGCTTCTCTGATCCAGCGAGATAACGTGCCTTTCGTGACTCTGGAACCTTTGGTTTTACCCTGAAAAGACACAAAGAGGGCCCTACTCTTCCTCCAGTCCCTAGTTCTCTCTAAATAGGCCAGAACAGTCCTTTTTACATCTAGGGTATGAAGTCTTACTTCTTCTGGAGTTGAGTGGTCTTTATAAAAAGTAGGCAATAGGATCTCCTGGGATCCATGAAAACTAGCGGCTACCTTAGGCAGGTAACATGGGTCTGTCTTCAAAACTATTCTATCTGGTGTTACCGATAGGAATGGAGGATCTATTGACAAGGCCTGTAGGTCGCTCACTCTTCTAGCTGATACCAATGCCACTAATAATATCGCTTTCAACGAGATGTTCTTTAATGAGGCTGTATGAAGAGGCTCAAACGGGCTCTGTGTCAATGCATCCAGGACCAAAGATAGATCCCACTGGGGCACCTGTGGTATATTTATTGGTTTCGATCGTTCACATGCAGATATAAAACGGGATATCCACCTATCACCTGCGACATCATAACTAAAAAGGGCCCCTAAAGCTGAAATCTGAACTTTCAGAGTATTAACAGAAAGTCCCAACTCCAGTCCTTTTTGCAAGAACTCTAGTATTGAAAATATAGGCACCTCTGAAAAAATTTGCGTTGTATGAAGCTCAAGAAATTTTCTCCAGACCCTGACATAAATTTTGGTAGTAGAAGGCTTTCTACTCTTCATGAGAGTATCTACTAACCCACTAGAAAATCCCCTGCTACTTAGTAACTGCCTCTCAAATTCCAAACAGTCAAGTTCATGCCCTTTACTTGAGGATGGAAGAACGGTCCCTGAGACAACAGGTCCTTGGTCTGAGGCAGAATCCAAGGGTCCGTAATTGACATTGCCCTGAGCCATGAAAACCATGGCCTTTTGGGCCAAAAAGGGGCTATCAACAGAACTCTTGCCCCTTCCTCCCTTATTTTTCTTATCACTATAGGCAATAGATTCCATGGGGGAAATGCATATGCCAGGTCGAATGTCCATGGTACCTGAAGGGCATCGAATATGTCTGGATTGTCTAGCCTGCACAGGGAGGCAAACATTCTGACTTGACGGTTGGACCTTGTTGAGAACAAGTCTATCTGAGGCATGCCCCATCGGGCTGTTATCAATCTGAAAACTCTCCTGTTGAGCACCCATTCTCCCTGATGAAGGGTGTGACGGCTGAGGAAATCGGCCTGAAAGTTGTCTATGCCTCTTATGTGTACCGCTGACAAGGATAGCAGATGACTTTCGGCTAACATCATGATGTCTGATGCCACCTCCATGAGAGTGTCCGACCGTGTACCTCCTTGATGGTTTAGATAGGCCACCGCAGAGGTGTTGTCGGAGAGGACCCTTGTGTGAGAGCCTCGTAGCTGAGGAAGAAAATGGAGTAGAGAATAATATATAGCTCTTAATTCCTTAACATTAGAAGAATTATTAGACTCTGATATAGACCAAAGACCCTGAACCACCTGATCCTGAAGATGTGCTCCCCAACCTTCAGGACTAGCGTCTGTGGTGACTATCTTTGAAGGAGAGATTACCCATAGAACTCCTTTTGACAGATTTTCCCAATTCAACCACCATGCAAGGGAGTGTACCACTTCTGATGGTAGAAAAATTGTTTGATCTAAACGTCCCTGACTTTTAATACTCTCTTGTAATACGAATTTCTGCAGCTGCCTGGTATGAAATTGTGCCCACTCAACTGCAGGAATGCAAGAAGTTAAAGAACCTAGCAATGACATGGCACTCCTCAACGACATACTACGTCTATTGGTCGCTAAGTTTACTTTATCAATTATGGAGGTTTTTTTATTTTCTGGCAGGAAACATACTTGATCAACCGAATCTAAAAGGAGACCAAGGAACTTTTGACATATAACAGGGCGGAGTCTGGATTTTTCCCAGTTGATAATCCAGCCCAGTGTTTGTAAAGAAAATACCACCTCTTCTAATCTCCGCTCACACTGTAAGGAGTCTTTTCCCACTATTAGTAAATCATCCAGATACGGAATGACCAGTGTGTTTTTTAAACGTAAAAAGGACATTACCTCCAACAATAATTTAGTGAACACCCTCGGAGCCATTGATAGGCCAAAGGGCATTGCCCTGTACTGCAGATGACAAACCTGACCATCCATTACAACTGCTACCCGAAGAAACTGCTGGTGTAACCGGTGTATAGGCAGATGGTAGTAAGCATCCTTAAGATCCAGCACCACCATGTAACAGTTGGGAAATAAATTTTTTATGGCCGACCGAATGGACTCCATCTTAAAGGCTTTAGGTCTTATGAAGGTGTTCAACGTCCTCAAATTAAATATAGTCCTAAAGGACCCATCAGGCTTAGTAATTAGAAATAAGGGTGAATAAAAACCCTTTCCTATTTGAGATGGTGGAACTTTTATTAGAACTTGTTTGGACAAAAGAGATTTGATTTCAGTTTCCAGTGCCTCTTGCTGTGGCCTGGATTTTAGGGAGGTAAGAAGAAAAGAATCAGGAGGTGTCCGGATGAAGTCTAAGGTGAGGCCTGACGAAATTAAATTTATGGCCCAAGTATTAGCCGTTATATCTTTCCACTGTTTAACAAATTGTAGCAGTCTACCGCCCACCGGTGGAATAGGGTTCTCGGAACTTATCCCCTGGCCTGAAGGGACGCTTATTGAACAAATTTCCCTTCTGCCTGAATTCCCTGTTACTCCAGCGGTCTTTAAAGCCTCCTTTCCTTCCGAATGGCGGCTTCCTGAACGCCCTTCTGTAGGAAGGAATAAAGGGATTAGGGAACCCCTTCTTCCTTTCACCCGCCTTAGTGAGTATGTCATCCAGGACAGCTCCAAAGAGGTACTCACCCTGACAGGGTATGGCACACAACTTAGATCTGGACTGGGCATCCCCCTTCCAGTTCTTTAACCACAATGCACGACGAGCCGTGTTAGAGAGGTTAGCTGATCTAGCCGCCAGGCGGAGAGAGTCTATTGAGAGGCATCGGATATATACGTCGCAGCCCCCTTAATCAATGGAATAGAGGCCCGCAACTTCTCTCTGGAAACGCCACTCTTGATATTTTGATCTAGTTGTTCCAGCCAAACTAACATGGATCTGCTAGTACATGTGGCTGAGATTGCTGGTTTAAATGCAGTAACACAGGCCTCCCATGATTTCTTAAGAAGTGCGTCAGATTTTCTATCCATAGGGTCGGATAAAGAACCTGCATCCTCTACTGGCAAAGAGGAACGGCGAGCGGTGGATGCCACAGCTGCATCAACCTTTGGTACTTTAGCCCAGGTGGCCAAGTCCTCATCATCAAAGGGGTAGCGCCTCTTACAGGACACTGGCACAAACCCCTTTTGTCCCTTACTCCACTCCTTTTTGACAAGGTCCTTTATAGCCTGGTTTACCAGAAACACATGGCCTTTCCGTTGAGAGAGACCCGCGAACATCACCTCCTGCTGAGTCTGAGGTTCTCTAGATTCCGAAACCCCCATAGTACTCCTTACTGACTTAACCAGGTTATTTATGCCATCAGTAGGAAAACAAACATAGTCCTCCTCATCCGAGGAACCCGATAACGGAGAGACGTCTGACTCAACTTCCCCACTTTCTGCCGACGTGTCAGCCTTAGGCGATGATGCTCTGCTACCTCTCCTTTCAATATTCACAGATGGACCACTTCCTAAAGACTGAAGCTCCTCCCGAATCATAAGCCGTATTTCATTCATTTTAACAGACTCTTCCTGCTGCAAGGTGTTATTTATACAAGTCTGGCACAGCTTTTTACTATAGGCATCAGGTAAGGGCTCAGTACATATTGCACACTGCATGTGCTTGGTCTTCCCTGTCCTCTTTGCCTACAAAACATAAGGAGAGGAGACCAAAATAAGCTTCCATGAAGCTAAATAAACACTCACCCTGAAGTATCTCTGTATACCGGGTCTCGGCTCTTTTGCCCGGCCTGGGGTGTGCCACGGGACGACCTCCTCCCTGACTTGTCAGTGGAGTCGCTCACTTTTGAGTGTCCACTATTCCTCTTTCTGACCACTTCACTGGGTCCAGCTAACTCCTCCATAGGGCGCTCACACACTTCCTCATGGGACGACATGCTGACGCACCCTTTGCACAGCTGAGCTGTAATTTATAGCGCCGGACCTCACACACCATTTCCTGCCCCTTTTTTTTTTTTTTAACCTCCGCTGCAGTGTAGCCCAGGGGGAAGGAACCGCTCATAGAATCCAATATGGCGGCTCCCCCGGAAATGAAACTATGACCCCGGAGTTCAGGGAGCGCCGCTGCACTGCGCACGCGCCGGCGTCCCTGCAGCTTGCCGGCCGATCACACGCCCCCCGCATCCATCCACCTGAGGGACCGGGAAAAGCGACGCCGACCTCCGCAAGGCAGCACCGCTATGTCTGGAGGCCCCATTACCTGAGGTACATGCTGCTCCGTCGGTCATATTTCACAACGATGTCCCAGCAGGGATATCGTTGTCTCGCAGTCAGCCGCAGCAGATGAGGGGGGAGCCAGCAGGAACCCCCGACTCTGTTTATCCGCCCTGGAGCCCCTGTTGCTCAGCAGAGGCGGACAGGCGGCATCCAGGCGGACCTTCCTCTTCTTTTTAGCACTCCATAGAGTCTTCTCTGTGGGTTCCCCTTTAGGAACAGGAAACCAACTGAGGAGCGAGGGGGGGCCACCCCTTTTATCTCTCTGTAGGTTTCCTGTTCCTAGGGGCGGATGCCCTCTCTCTCTAGTGGGTGCTGTCGTGGCGAATAGAAAAACTCGATATTTACAGTGCTGACATTTATTTTTCAAAACTTTTGCCCTTCGGCCTGGCATGCTGGATAACAGCTTATGGGCCAAATCCTGACTGATAGCAACTCCAGAGATTGAAACGTATCACAGTATCTGTGTTTTTGTTTGACCACTTGCTTTTTGAGGATTGACCACAGGATCTTAATGTGATTGAGATCTGGGGAGTTTCCTCACAGTAGACCAAAAATTTCAATGTGCTGTTCACTGAGACACTTAGTTATCACTTTTGCCGTGTGATAAGCTCTCTCATCGTGCTGGAAAAAAACATTGTTCATTACCAAATGTCTCCAATATCATTGGGAGAAGTTGCTCTTAGAGCATGGGCCTGTGTGATTTCAAATGCCAGGGCTGAATTTCAGCCCCAGTCCGTACCTGGTACCATTCTGGCAGAAACGATACTGAGTTGCCAATTCATGTGCACAGAACATAAATTGAGAAATATCTACTATGTGCAACTGCCTGGAATGGTTAACAATGGTGGATTGGATAATTGTCAGGACCCTTTTGAGTTAACAGGAACTCCCTCATCAAATAGAGAGGTTTTTCCACTTTTACAAAAGTTGACTCCAACTGCTAAAGTAAAAAAATAAATAGTTTTAGTACTTGCCGTCCAATGGTCCAGCTACCCGCTGTTACTCGAGAGTTTATATTTTGGTTGCAGCAAGGCCATCATGACCACAAAACACATTACTGATGCAAATTACTTTGTTCGGTGGCTCATGACGTCAAAAACAGCAGTGCCATTAAGCTCAGTGACTGGCTGCAGAGGTGATGTGTGCTGTCAACTTAATGTCACCTCTGCAAGCAAAACACACACACACACACACACACCATAGAAGCGACGTGGAGTCAAGGACCAAGGAATGGTGAGTACTATTTCTAATTGTTGAGGTCCACATTTTCTTTATATGGAAAATCTCTAATAATTAATAGTCAACTTTATATAAGGATTAACCAATAGATCATATACAACACTTCACAAGGTATTCAGAAACAGGTGATTGACAAACCATTTAATGCATAATCCTTGATCAACATAGGCATTACCAATGTCCTTAGAATCAGGACTCAAGGATGTTAGCACCATTAAGGCTTGCAACACAAGCCCTCTGTTCTGCTGATCAGTAGTGGTCCTTACAGTACGATCAACATAGAGCTATCAATTATAATGTATCCAGTGGGAGTTCAAGAGTCAATTCCAAAAGCGTATTCAGGAACTAAGCCGAGTCAGAACCACAGATGCCAATAATAACACAATAAGATAGTATACTATACAATAAATGACACTCGCGGGGAGTGAAGTGGAAATATATAGGGCACTCTGTAGTCCCATTGGCCACCAAACCTGCCCTCTGTTTAGTCACCTATGTTTGGCCATTAGACCTTTTTACGTTATATGGATGGCTCAAACGGCATCCAGTATCAATGGAGGCATCAAGCCCACCAGGAATAGAGCATGACATTACGACGCTAATATCATAACTTAATTCAAAAATGTTACTCTACTCCCTGACTGGAGTAGCATTTCTGGCAAGGCGCATGCCCCGTGACGAATTTGGCACATCTTACCCCACCACGACGCTTTATTAAGACTGAATAGGATGGACATATTTCAAAAATAAGAATACATCTTTTTAAATACTTCTACTCATGGTTCTTATTGTCTGCTATGGAAAAAAAAGAAAGAAACAGAATCAAAACTTTCTTGATTACACGGGGTCTTCTGTTCTGACCGCACTCCATGTGACCAATGCATAAACCACCATTTAGTGACCTCTTTAGATGGCCGATTTTTATCTCTGGTCTAACAATTGTTTTGTCATGTTTATGTGAAAAAAAAAAAGTTTACTATACAGTATATAAAATATAGATACTATATTATGGATATTCAGATGGCGATTTCATGCAAGATTGTTCAATTATTGTTTAAAAACAGTTGCTTCTATAGAGGACAGAAGAAGAAGAAAAAAAGCAGCTCTTACACCATAAATTGCTCATATGATGCTAAAAAAAATGAATAAGCGATCGTGCATTTCTTCCTATGAAGAAGCTTTCTCTGTGAAATCTTTATATCACAAGAATAACGCCATGTGTCAGCATATTATTCCCATAGTAACCGAATTATTATGCTGGAGTGGCCATTCCAACATCCAAGTATTGTTCCCGTGCGATTGAGCCCTCGTGATGTATGGTCCTTTTAATTAACACTTGAAGTTTCAGTGCTGATTCCACGCTGTGTTCTTGAGCTTTCACAAGAGTGATATATGACACAGGCGGAAAACAGCACACAGCAATTTCCACTGCAGGAAAATGCACAAATCTGATCGGGTGAGAATCCAGCACCCAGAGAATGAGATGATGCTAGAAAATAAAGAAAATGCCAACTGCATACTGAAGTCCCCAATGACATTGAAGGCATGCACAGATATACACCCCCAACTGGCAGCAATTAGCCTCTCCCCCATAGGCAGCATTCATGCCGCAGGGTAATGCACACAGCCATGTGCACATGCCGGGTTTATCCCTAGAAAGCTGGGTAGCCATGCATGACATTCAGCCTCCCCAAGCACCTTGGAAGGACAGTCCGCTATAAATGGAGCAAGAACACTAAGATCAGACAACTCCTACCAGTATTTAGAAAAACCGCATTTAATCTCTGCATCAGCTCTTCTATGGCCATCTCTACGAATGTCGACGTTCACTTGAAGGAGAAACGGTCCACAGAAAGCATTTTCTTCCTTCGTCTGCTGAAGAAGCAGCCAGGCTACAGCAGAGCTCCCCAGCACTGCATTTCAATTAGCTCCAGGTCCTTGCTTGACACAAAAGGAGGTGGTAAGAGAGCACAGGCTCCGCAACACACAGGCGGCTCGCTCACCATTGGAGGTGCTGTCATTATGAGTCTTCATCACGTCAGGATCAGTTCACACTAATCAGTATTATTTCCCCTTTTCTGTGCTCACCGTAATAAAACACAACATAGTAACGCCATACATCGGTGCCTTACAGAGAAAAAAATATTACATGATGACAATTTTTTTTTTGTAAAACATCTGATGTGTGTAACCTTCACTATTCTTCTTTCAGACCATTTTTACATATGGAAACAATGGTAAGGCTGCAAAGATGTCTGACCTGACCTCCCTCTCCAAAAAAACAAAACAAAAAAAACCAAACCTTTTTTTGTAGAGATATGATGTGCCAGTCATGAGAAATCAGGATTAGAAGCCATATGCAAATCAAGCTTGAGGTGCAACAGGGGCGTGTCAGTACAGGACTGCTTCTTACAGTGTTTACCACGACCCCAATACTGCATCAGTCTGATTTGCATATGGCTTCTACGTTAGATTTCTCAGTACTGGCACATCAGATTAAAAAAAAAAAATGATATTGTTATTGGGGGGAAAATGTCTATACAGTCACACCACTACTTCCATATGTAAAAGCGTGCCAATAGAATCCCTTTAAGCATCAGTCAACACTACAGCCATATTACTTAAGTCATACCCCTATACAGCCATACTACTACTACCATATGTAAAAATGTGTGACTGGTTCACCTTTAAAAGGACTAGTTCTGTTAGCACAGCGGCCAACCACGTACATACACCTTCCCGCAATCTCCACACACCCTCTTTGATTGACAACTCTGATTTCATAGAGCCAGTGATGGAAGGAGATAGATGGAAACCAAGCAGGTGGTAAGGTGTATGTAAATGATTGGTTCCGCCATGAAGCGCCAAGCACCTGTACTTGGCTTCAAAAGTCATTCAACAGACCCTTTAAGCTGTGCCTATTGTATTCAGATTGTCACTATATAGGTGTGTGATTGCTACTGTATGCAACACTCCAACAATGGAAGGCTAAAGCAAAACTACAGTATATCAATATTAGAAAAAATAGTAAATAAAAATGGATTATTTATTGGCCCAATAAGTTTTTTCGCCATTGGTATCTACTTTGTGTGAACACATTCTGAATGGAAAAAAGTGCCCACGAGGTGCAAATACTGTTAGCAGGGAAAACACTATTTAAAAGAGATATTTTCGTTACCATAAAATTTCTCTCGGGGCCTTCATTGGGGGACACAGGTAACTATAGGTAACCATGGGTGTGTGCTGCTTCCGCTAGGAGGTTGACACTAGGCAAAAAAATAATTAGCTCCTGCTCAGGGGTATACACCCACCGACTGGCACAAAACTCATCAATTAGTGGCAAAGCAGTAGGAGATGCAATAATAACACAACAATGAACAAGCCCAACAAAAGGCACATAGACCCAACATAGGCACAAACCAGGGAGGGGGCTGTGTCCCCCAATGAAGGCTCTAAGAAAGAGATTTTACGGTTAGTACCAAAAATCCCTCTTTATTGCTTCATTGGTGGACACAGGTAACTATGGGACATCCTAAAGCAGCCCCCAAGGGAGGGAGCAGAATAAGTAGGACAAGTTAAGTTGGATGGCAGGCGACCGCTGCCTGCAGCATCTTTCTGCTCAAGCCAGCATCAGCCGAGGCATGGGTATGAACCCTGTAGAATCTCGTGAAGGTGTGCAAAGATGACCAGGTCGTGTCCTTGCAAATCTGAGATGCAGAGACCGGGTGGAAAACAGCCCAGGAGGCCCCCACCGCCCGGGTGGAGTGAGCCCTCATCCACGTAGGAGGATGTCTGTCCTTAACTCGACATGGCTCCAGTATCGCCGAGCGAATCCAGCGAGCGATTGTGGATTTGGAAGCTGAACAACCCTTATGACAACCCTCAGAGATGACAAACAAGGTGTCAGATTGTAGGATAGAAGCAGTTCTTGAGCGGCAGAAGTGAAGAGCTCTGACTAAATCCAGCATGTGGAGAGACTTCTCCAGGGGATGAAATGGAGAAGGAAAGAGAGACGGGTTGAACTTTCTCTTCATTAATGTGGAAGGAAGATACTACCTTAGGCAGGAAAGAACAGGCCTGAGAACCACTTTGTCCTGATGTAGAACAAGGAACGGGGAACGGCAAGAGAGCCTCTAGCTCAGAAACTCTCCTGATGGATGTGCTGGCTATCAAAAAGGCAACGTTCCATGAAAGGAGGGAAAATAGAATGTCCTTAATGAGTTCGGAAAGAGGTTAATGCAGAACTCATAGAACAAGATTCGGCCCTACTGATGGAGACCTTGGTGGCCATTCAACTGGCCCACGACGACCATCATGATTATGTGTTGCCCTCTTTATGCACTGAAGATGGCACGTTCCCTGAGTTTTTCCAGCAAGATGGTGCACCACCACAATATGGGTGTCAGGTCCGAGCATTCCAACATGAACAGTTTCATGGAAAGTGGATTGGTCGTCGTGGGCCAGTTGAATGGCCACCAAGGTCTCCCGATCTGATGCCCTTTTATCTTTGGGGTCATCTGAAGGCAATTATCTACGCTGTGAAGATACGAGATGTGCAGCATCTGAAACAACGGATACTGGAAGCTTGTGCTAGCATTTCTTCTGCGGTGTTGCTATCAGTGTGTAAAGAGGGTTTCATTGACAATCCAAAACAATGGGCAACACTTTGAACACATTTTATAAGTGGTCATAAACTTGTAAATAACTCACGAAAGAATAAAGCTATGTTAAAACTAAGCACACCATTGATTTAGTTGCGAAATTCTCAGTAAGTTTGATGTGTCACATGACCCTCTTCCCATTGGAAAAAATAAAGTTGGATCCAAAATGGCTGACTTCAAAATGGCCGCCATGGTCACCACCCATCTTGAAAGGTTTTTCCCCCTCTCATATACTAATGTGCCACAAACAGGAAGATGATATCGCCAACCATTCCAATTTTATTTAGGTGTATCCATATAAATGGCCCACCCTGTAGTTATGTAGACAAGTATGCAACTCTGCACTGGCACTTTTGTTATTTAGTCTTTGATGGTATATTAATACTCTATAAATTGAACTTATGTACTGTGTTGTTTACACTCTTTTTGTGATTTTGACTGTGTACTTCTGCTATTGGTGACTTTTGGATACCAGATAATTTTAAACTTTAATGCTACACTCTTTTGCATATTGTTTGAGCCTTGCTCATTGGTGTATGACTGGCCTACTATTGTTGTTTCTGTCAGATGTTCCCCACACTCTGAGGCATTTTGTTTATGTATCTACTTTTTAATCATTTTTTCTAATAAAATATTGTTCTTAAATCTATTGGATTGACACTTGTATCCCTATTATCACAAGAGTGATTTGCTGGTGGTGGTACTGTTGATTCTTTATGTAAACAAGCAACAGAATCATTGGCCAGTCTCGCATATGCTAATACTATCAGCCAATGAACAGGGAAACTAAAGAGCAAAGGCTGAAACATCATAGGCATGTACTTATCAACTTCTAGCAAATGTATCCAAAGCAGACCACAAATGAAACCGCAGTAATGTTAAAGAAGCACTCTCATCAAAGATTATATCCTCATAATATATTGCAGTCATCATATTATACAGCACTGTGTACTTACAATTGCTCATTTTGCCTTTCTAACCAACTAATTCTTCTCATCATAATTCTCATCATAATTTTAATGATAAAGGCACTGAAGTGGATGCAACCCCACTGGCAATCATTAGATGCAATGTTGCGATTGACGCTGCAAGTTTCAGGTTACGTGATAACGGTTTGAGATCTAACCTTTTTCTTTCAGTGCTTATTACCTTTTCTTCCTCTTAAAACTTTTAGGCTATGTGCCCATGTTCAGGATTTTTCGCTTTTTTTCAGCGGTTTTCCACTGCAAAAATGCTTAAAAAACACTTACATTAAGCATCCCATCATTTTAATGCATTCCGCAATTTTTGTGCCCATGCTGCGCTTTTTTTCCACAAAAAAACGCATTGCGGAAAAAAATGCAGCATATTCATTCATTTTGCGGAAAATCTGCGGACTTGACGCTATATTATTTTATTGGGAACCTCCGGAAAAAAAAAACGCGAAAAAGCCACAAAAAAAGACCAAAAAAAACGCAATAAAAACGTGAATAAAAAGGGAGCGGATTTCCTGCGAAAGGAGTCCGGATTTGCTCAGGAAAATTCTGCAAACATTCCTGAACGTGGGCACATAGCCTAAGGATTACTCCCAGAATCCAAGGTTTTATCAGATCTTGAGAACGGGGCGCTGAAACACAGGATCATAGCTTTGCAGTGCCCCATCATAAATGGAACAGAGTTGCAAAAGCTTGACCATTCATGGTCTTTGGGACTGCCGAAATAGCCTCATACTGTCTTTGGCTTTCCCACTGACAATAAATGAAGGACATGTTGAGAATCTGCCCATCTGCTCCATTCACGACAGGGCTCTGGAGGACAGGGACACCTGAGCACTATAATCAGAATCACCCCCAGCAAATAGTAAGTTATCACCTATCCTATCAATAGAAGACACCTTTTTATTCTTAAAATAACCATTTAGCTGCTTCCTGGATTCAGCCTTAGTATTTGTATCCATTAAGAGGCTAAGGGAACATAGTACTACTTGATTCTTCTATATTAATTGTTGATTTGGCAGAGATTGTGAACTCTATTGGGGAGAGACTACAGGAGCGAAGATTTACAAGACAAAATATGGGAGAATTTAGTTGCAAATGGAACAACCCGCCTCCTCCCCACCCAGCAACGCTGTGAAAAAGACCCAGGTCGAAACGTTGAATATCATTGTCGCATTTCTCCCTGGACCCTGATGTATTTTTACATGTCTGCACATAAATAATTCTTTGCATCTTTGGAATAAGAGTGTGCAGTGAATTACTCTCTACATGAGATCAGCAAACTGCAGGAAAAATTGGGACGTCAAAGTGCAAACTATAAGTACAACAGTATTTTCCTCAAACTACAATACATGAGTTTGGGTGTTAAGGGGTGCAAAACCCGTGCCTTGCCCTGGGCACTGGCAACCCATGCTTTGCCACTGACATGGAGTGCACTAAATAATGTGGAGCTTTTCGTTGTTTGGGATGTGGAATTTAAGGCATTTCTGGCCTTCTTGCCTGCCACAAGGAAGGTACGAACCGGCTGCAGAATAGTCCCAAAGTTGAGGCCCCCAAAATAGTTACCTATTGGTGGAGAAAGCATAGCTGGAAGATGGAATGGTATAGAATACCAATAAACAGGAGTGATGATGAAGGGTCGGGACAGTAGAAAAGTCACGAAAAGTGGAAAGTGATTGGAGACTAAAAGCTGAGCACTACCATGAGTCCTGTGTCATCTCAACAGTAAAGCATCAGGAGACCATTCATCAGTGGAGCTACTTTTCATCCAATGCCCACTTACAATTTTGCACTGCCATGAATAAATAACGGTATCTAAACATCCTCCAAGAGCAACTTCTCCCAATGATCCAAGAACAATTTGTGATGAACAACTCTTTTCCCAGCATTATGGGCAACCATGACTTGAGGCAATAAACAACTAAATATTGAAATTTTGTGTCCGGGCAGAAAAACGCCCAGATGTCCATTCTGTGGTCAATCCTCACAGCAGATGGACAAAGAAAACACTGAAATTGTGATAAACTTCAAGCAGGGATTAGGCAAGAATGGATTGCCATAGGTCAGGCTTTGTCCCAGAAGCTGGTATCCAACCTACCAAGGGGAATTAGGGAGGTCTTGAAAAATAATGATCAACACTGTAAATATTGAGTCTTTACAAAAACTTCATATATTTGTCAATAAAAGTGTAAAAACCTGTGAAATACTTATAGTTGTACTTCAGTAACTCTAGAAACATCTGACTCCTGCAACCTCCTGCTCTGTGGCCTCCCCTCGAACACTCTTGCACCCCTCCAATCTATTCTAAACTCTGCTGCCCCACTAATCCACCTGTCCCCCCGCTATTCCCCGGCCTCTCCCCTCTGTCAATCCCTGCAGTGGCTCCCCATGGCCCAGAGACTCCAGTACAAAAACCTAACCATGACCTACAAAGCCATCCACAACCTGTCTCCTCCATACATCTGTGACCTTGTCTCCCGGTACTTACCTACACGCAACCTCCGATCCTCACAAGATCTCCTTCTCTACTCCCCTCTTATCTCCTCTTCCCACAATCGTATACAAGATTTCTCTCGCGCATCCCCATACTCTGGAACCCTCTACCCCAACACATCAGACTCTCGCCTACCATCGAAGCCTTCAAAAAGAGCCTGAAGACCTACCTCTTCCGACAAGCCTACAACCTGCAGTAACCACCGATCGACCAAACCGCCGCATGACCAGCTCTATCCTTACCTACTGTATCCTCACCAATCCCTTGTAGATTGTGAGCCTTCGCGGGCAGGGTCCTCACTACTCCTGTACCAGTTATGACTTGTATTGTTTAAGATTATTGTACTTGTTTTTATTATGTATACCCCTCCTCACATGTAAAGCGCCATGGAATAAATGGCGCTATAACAATAAATAATAATAATAATAATAATAATAATAATAATAAACATCTAACTAAAAGATATAAGAACATAGAAAAATAAGCAGCCTACGCCCAATAAATGAAACGGAGTGAAACTTTATTGTATTACAAAAAAGACAAACATAAGCACATTAAAAAGAGAATATGTGCAGAGAAACAACATATAGCTGCGTGTACAGTAAAATATTTATACAAAATGTGATTTTATTCCCTCATTCCCTAAGTTCAGAAATATTTCAGACTGTGTATCACACTGCTGTATCTCAGCTGCTATATACTGTACATCAGGGGTGTCAAACTGCATTCCTCGAGGGCCTCAAACCATGCGTGTTTTCAAGATTTCCTTCTCATTGCACAAGGTGCTGGAATCATTCTGTGCAGGTGATTAAATGATCACCTGTGCAATACAAGGAAATCCTGAAAACATGACCTGTTTGTAGCCCTTGAGGAATGCAGTTTGACACCCCTGCTGTTCATAGATACTTACAAGTATGGAAACAAGAACATTGAAATATTTATTAAAAGTCAACAATCATTACGAGGGTATGTGCACACGTTGCGGATTTGCTGCGGATCCGCAGCGTTTTTTGCGGTGCAGAAACGCTGCAGATCCGCAATTGATTTACAGTACAATGTAAATCAATGAGAAAAAAAAAAATGCTGTGCAGACGGTGCGGAAAAATCGGTGCAGAAACGCTGCAGATTAAAAGAAGTAGCATGTCACTTCTTTTTTGCGGATCTGCAGCGTTTTTGTACCCATTCCATTATAGAAATCCGTAGGGGTAAAAAATGCAGAAAATCCGCAAAAAATCCGCAGCAAAAACGCACAAAAAACGCTGCGGATCCGCACAAAAAATGCGACAAATCTGCAGCTGTGTTTTCTGCCAGGAGAATCCGCACCAGAAATTCCTAAGGCTAATCCGCAACGTGTGCACATAGCCTAAAATGGAGTCTAATCCAATGGTCTGCAAACTAGGGAGGCGTGGATATATGCGGACAGCTTGCTACATGAGGTTTGGTCTGAATGCACGGGCAATCAAGCACCTGTACCCCTCAATGTTTGGAAAGCCTTCACAGACAGCAGCATAAAATATGCAAAGCAGGAATACCCAGTTGTAGCTTTCTTGTATTTAGGCAACATATATCAGATATATGGCAGGTAAGGTTTTACTTATATATAAACTGCACTCAAAACACTAAAAGAATAAAATTAGGATAGAAATTGTACTTCCTGCATTCATCGCACACAATCAAAGCCCTCAGTTCTGGGGTTTGGAGTTATAGGGGTTGTCCAATCCAAATCGATAAGTCTGCAGTCACTCTGTGTGGCTGAATCCCCCCAGTGTTACTCACAGCCAGAGCCCATCCGGTGGGCATGGCCTCGCTTCTATACATTTGTCCGATCAGATAGATGCACCTGCGCAGTAGCATCGATCGATCGCTGATAGATAATACTGAGACAGAATGCTATTTTGAGACAGAATGTTTTTTTTCTGAATAAATTTATATCAGCAAATAAAACAATTTAATACATATTATACGGGTGTCTGCCTGCTGAATGTAATTTATTTTTCAATACATGTAATATTCAGTATGTAAACTAGGGGGCAGGTCAGTGAGGGATCAGTGATCTGCCAGAAGTATGAATAGGTAAGCAGAGCACCCCATGAAGACCCCCATAGTCCTGCCCTGGAGCACAAGCATATCATTAAAGGGAACCTGTCACCCCAAAATCGATGGTGAGGTAAGCTCACCGTCATCAGGGGCTTATCTACAGCATTCTGTAATGCTGTACATAAGCCCCCAATGTTACCTAAAAGAGGAGAAAAAGAGGTTAGATTATTCTCACCCAGGGGCGGCGCCTGCGCACTGCAGTACTTTGCTCTGCCCACAACAGGGCATTTGTTTGTTCACTTTACATTTTTGTTAAATGATAAAAAAAAAAAAAATGAACACTTCTCTTTTTGAAAGAATTCTTATTTTACAGCATTTTTTAATATGTCCAGTACATCACCATAAAATTAACATGATTTAATTATGCAGGTCTAACTTTTTGGATTAATAAGTGGGACATGTGGAATTCCGGCATCCAGGAAGGCTACAGTGCGTCCAAAAAGGTGGCACAGGGAATATATCTATCGTCTCTACAAATATGGACAGAAAATGTACCAAAAATCTCACAAGATACTGGTCTCTATTAAGCATTATTTGTATGTAATTAGCCAGTGGTGTTCATATTTAACACGGTTAATGCCAATATTAATACATTATATGGAAATACCGATCTGACACTAAAGAAACCACCGGAGACTAGACGGAGGTGGACATGACTTGGGGATGGGTGGACCGAGAACTCCTGAAGCTTTTGTTTGTATTGCGGTGTAGATTTTAAACAAGAGTGTTGTTGCTTTAACCCCTTTACCCCCAAGGGTGGTCTGCACGTTAATGACCGGGCCAATTTTTACAATTCTGACCACTGTCCCTTTATGAGTTTATAACTGTGGAACGCTTCAACGGATCTTGGGGATTCTGACACTGTTTTCTCGTGACATATTGTACTTCATGATAGTGGTGAAATTTCTTCGATATAACTTGCGTTTATTTGTAAAAAAAACGGAAATTTGGCGAAAATTTTGAAAATTTCGCAATTTTCCAACTTTGAATTTGTATGCCCTTAAATCACAGAGATATGTCACACAAAATACTTAATAGAAGACACAAAAGAGCACAGTGAGGTCAAAAATATTTTTGACCTCACTGTGCTCTTTTGTGTCTTCAAGTTTTCTGGTGGTGTGAACAGGTTCCTACAGACTTGTTCAATGTGCAAGTGGCCCATGTGTTTCTGGTTCTATAATTGTTCTCTTGTTTCTACAAGACTGGGGAGTCCTCCACTCCTCTGTGGGTCATTTGCATTTAAACTGTTCCATCCTGCATGTCCACATGGATAGTCCTTCTCTGAACCCTGCTTATACAGGTACTATACATATGATCAGGTTTTAAATACATCAGATAGGGATTCTATACATTAGTTAGGACTGCTCTATAAGGGTATACCTTGACGATTTGGTGGAGCAGCTTAGTATACATTTTTTTGCAAAAAAACGTATCAACTAAATACCCTGTTTTCTTTACATCTTTTGATTAGCACTTGCTGATTACTGTGATTTTTTTACAACAGAGTATTTTTGACCTCTCTGTGCTCTTTTGTGTCTTCAAGTTTTCTGGTGGTGTGAACAGGTTCCTACAGACTTGTTCAATGTGCAAGTGGCCCATGTATTTCTGGTTCTAAAATACTTAATAGGTAACATTTCCCACATGTCTACTTTACATCAGCACAATTTAGGAACCAAATTTTATTTTTGTTAAGGAGTTATAAGGGTTAAAAGTTGACCAGCAATTTCTCATTTTTACAACACCATTTTTTTTTAGGGACCACATCTCATTTGAAGTCATATTGAGGGGTCTATATGATGGAAAATACCCGTGTGACACCATTCAAAAAACTGCACCCCTCAAGGTGCTCAAAACCACATTCAAGAAATTTATTAACCCTTCAGGTGTTTCACAGGAATTTTTGGAATGTTTAAATAAAAATTAACATTTACATTTTTTTTTTACACAAAATTTATTTCAGCTCCAATTTGCTTTACCAAGGGTAACAGGAGAAAATGGACCCCAAAAGTTGTTGTGCAATTTGTCCTGAGTACGCCGATACCCCATATGTGGGGGTAAACGACTGTTTGGGCGCATGGCAGCTCGGAAGGGAAGGAGCGCCATTTGACTTTTCAATGCAAAATTGACTGGAATTAAGATGGGACGCCATGTCGCGTTTGGAGAGCCCCTGATGTGCCTAAACATTAAACCCCCCCACAAGTGACACCATTTTGGAAAGTAGACCCCCTAAGGAACTTATCTAGATGTGTTTTGAGAGCTTTGATCCATCAAGTGTTTCACTATAGGTTATAACGCAGAGCCGTCAAAATAAAAATTCCTTTTTTTTTTTCACAAAAATGATTTTTTAGCCCCCAGTTTTGTATTTTCCCAAGGGTAACAGGAGAAATTGGACCCCAAAAGTTGTTATCCAATTTGTCCTGAGTACTCTCATACCCCATATGTGGGGGGGAACCACTGTTTGGGCGCATGGCAGAGCTCGGGAGGGAAGGAGTGCCATTTGGAATGCAGACTTAGATGGATTGGTTTGCAGGCGTCATGTTGCATTTGCAGAGCCCCTGATGTACCCAAACAGTAGAAACCCCCCACAAGTGACCCCATATTGGAAACTAGACCTCCCAAGGAACTTATCTAGATGTGTTGTGAGAACTTTGAACCCCCAAGTGTTTCACTACAGTTTATAATGCAGAGCCGTGAAAATAAAAAATATTTTTTTCCACAAAAATGATTTTTTAGTCCCCAGTTTTGTATTTTCCCAAGGGTAACAGGAGAAATTGGACCCCAAAAGTTGTCCAATTTGTCCTGAGTATGCTGATACCCCATATGTGGGAGGGAACCACTGTTTGGGCGCATGGCAGAGCTCGGAAGGGAAGGAGCGCCATTTGGAATGCAGACTTAGATGGATTGGTCTGCAGGCATCACGTTGCATTTGCAGAGCCCCTGATGTACCCAAACAGTAGAAACCCCCAAAAGTGACCCCATATTGGAAACTAGACCTCCCAAGGAACTAATCTAGATGTGTTGTGAGAACTTTGAACCCCCAGGTGTTTCACTACAGTTTACAACGCAGAGCAGTGAAAATAAACAATCTTTTTTTTTCCCACAAAAATGATTTTTAGCCCCCCAAATTTATATTTTCCCAAGGGTAACAAGAGAACTTGGACCCCAAAAGTTGTCCAATTTGTCCCGAGTACGCTGATGCCCCATATGTTGGGGTAAACCCCTGTTTGGGCGCACGGTAAAGCTCGGAAGGGAAGGAGCACTGTCTTACTTTTTCAATGCAGAATTGGCTGGAATTGAGATCGGATGCCATGTCGCGTTTGGAGAGCCCCTGATGTGCCTATACAGTGGAAACTCCCCAATTCTAACTGAAACCCTAATCCAAACACACCCCTAACCCTAATCCCAACGGTAACCCTAACCACACCCCTAACCCTGACACACCCCTAACTCTAATCCCAACCCTAATCCCAACCGTAAATGTAATCCAAACCCTAACTTTAGCCCCAACCCTAACTTTAGCACCAACCCTAACCCTAACTTTAGCTCCAACCCTAGCCCCAACCCTAACCCCAGCCCTAACCCTAATGGGAAAATGGAAATATATTTTTTTAATTTTATTATTTTTCCCTAACTAAGGGGGTGATGAAGGGGAGTTTGATTTACTTTCATAGCATTTTTTTATAGCGGATTTTTATGATTGGCAGCCGTCACACACTAAAAGACGCTTTTTATAGCAAAAAAGTTTTTGCGTTTCCACATTTTGAGACCTATAATTTTTCCATATTTTGGTCCAGAGTCATGTGAGGTCTTGTTTTTTGCAGGACGAGTTGACGTTTTTATTGGTAACATTTTCGGACAAGTAACAGTTTTTGATCGCTTTTTATTCTGATTTTTGTGAGGCAGAATGACCAAAAACCAGCTATTCATGAATTTCTTTTGGGGGAGGCGTTTATACCGTTCCACGTTTGGTAAAATTGATAAAGCAGTTTTATTCTTCGGGTCAGTACGATTACAGTGATACCTCATTTATATCATTTTTTTATGTTTTGGCGCTTTTATACGATAAAAACTATTTTATAGAATAAATAATTATTTTGGCATCGCTTTATTCTGAGGACTAACTTTTTTATTTTTTCTTTGATGATGCTGTCTGGCAGCTCGTTTTTTGCGGGACAAGATGATGTTTTCAGCGGTACCATGGTTATTTATATCCGTCTTTTTGATCGCGTGTTATTCCACTTTTTGTTTGGCGGTATGATAATAAAGCGTTGTTTTTTGCCTCGTTTTTTTTTTCCTTACGGTGTTCACTGAAGGGGTTAACTAGTGATATAGTTTTATAGGTGGGGGGAATAATATATATATTTTTTTTCTTTATTTAGGATTTTTTTTTAATTTTTTTTTACTTATGTGGAAATTTTTTTTTTAACTTTTTTACTTTGTCCCAGGGGGGGACATCACAGATCGGTGATCTGACAGTTTGCACAGCACTCTGTCAGATCACCGATCTGACTTACAGCGCTCCTGGCTTACCAGTGCCTGCACTGAGCAGGCACTCGGTAAGCCACCTCCCTCCCTGCAGGACCCGGATGCCGCGGCCATCTTGGATCCGGGCACCTGCAGCGAGGAGGAGGTAAGAGACCCTCGCAGCAACGCGATCACATCGCGTTGCTCCGGGGGTCTCAGGGAAGCCCGCAGGGAGCCCCCTCCCTGCGTGATGCTTCCCTGTACCGCCGGCACACCGCGATCATGTTTGATCGCGGTGTGCCGGGGGTTAATGTGCCGGGGGCGGTCCGTGGCCACTCCTGGCACATAGTGCCGGATGTCAGCTGTGATAATCAGCTGACACCCGGCCGCGATCGACCGCGCTCCCCCCATGAGCGCCGCCGATTGCGCTGGACGTACTATCCCATCGGTGGTCATACGGGCCCACCCCACCTCGACAGGATAGTACGTCCAATGTCAGAAAGGGGTTAAGAGGAAGTTTAGATGTTTGTGCCTGGTGTATTACTGTGAGGAGGGTGGGGCTTATATAGGGGAGGCAACTCTGGCTCTCCCTCTCACAGGATGGACAGGGGGAAACATTACCCGCCCTCCCGCCCTGTTTATAATCTTTGTCCTTAAACTTTTTAATTATTGCTTGTATAATGATAAATGTTTTATTGTATTTTTGAATTTGTCATTGTATATCTTGTACCAGGTTCAATTGTATATTGGCTATAAAAAGTTATTATTTGCGGTAACCTTCTAAGCCCAAGGGAAGGGCAGTCTTTCAGCCATGGTTCCCTGGAGGTTTCCTCCACAGGGGTTTTTTCCTCTCCTGAGCGCTGTAGGATGACTCTTTGTGAGTCGGGGGTTTGCCGAGTTTGGTCCCATTAATGCTTTTGCAGGGACTTCTAGTTTTTAAGTTTACAAAAATGATTCAATTATTAAAAAAAAGAAAAAAGTGTCAAATGAGACTTGGAATTTATAACCCGTCACGGCTTTGCGGTTTAGGAGTCAGGTGGAAGTTGCAGACAAGTTAAGGTGGACTCATTTTAACTAATAGAGGATGTAAAACCTCATGGTGGTGAGCAGGCTCGGCTTTGGTGGCCAGCCTCAAGGACGTTGTAATGGTAACATCAATCAGGGGCGGACACAGTGGTTCAGCACAGGAGTGAGGATAATAGGGTCATTGGTGCCCTGAAAGTTTACTGGCTCTGCTTGAATGGCAAGCCAGTGCGTGCCGCCCCTTTATGGCTGTCTGTCCTGGTGCTGTATGTCAGACAGCTGGGGATATCGCAGTACTTGTGAATCCCAATGTACTAACACTCCACCTGACTCCTACTGTGATTATTTAATCCTGTGATTTGAATAAAAGCTGTGGCCATTTTGACAACCAAAATAATGTGTTTTGTGTATTTATTTTAGTACCTAGGTTTACAGTAGTTATGGTGGTTTTAAGAAGGAGTGGGGTCCATCCCATATCCAAAAGTCATGACTTTCCCAATTGTTTATTTTTTTTCCATCATAATTTTAGAGGCAAAACCAGCAGTGGCTCATACATAAAGAGCACAGCATAAGGAACGATTTGTGTTTTTGATTTGGACCCATTGCTGGTTTTGGCTCCAAATACTCATCAGTACATGGCTACATGAACGAGGCGTTACTAGTCAGTTAAGGCTGGTTTCACATTTGCGGTTGTGTCCGCAGCGTTTCTACCGCATATATCTGCATGCGTTGTGTATTCCTATATTTAACATTAGGGACGCATGCGTTTTTTATTTTTCGCGTTTTGCCACGTTTGACGACGCATGCGTCGTTTCATCGTTTGCGGCTTGGCACAAAAATGCAACATGTAGTAGTTTTTAGAGGCGTCAATTTGCCGCCTGGAAACGCATGCGGTCGATTGAGCAAGGATTGCGGCAAAAAAACGCATTGCTGTCTATATGAACGCATGCGTTCACAAGCACATGCGTTTGCTTGCGTTCGTGAACGCATGCGTTTCAATAGAGAAAAACATGTCTAGACACTGATAAGCCACCCCCCACATACAAGGTGATAAAGGGAGGGAGTGGACACTTGCAGGTCACTACTCAGCAGACACTGAAGCAGACGAGACACAGGCTACATCTTGGAGGAAAACAAGACCCTGAACAATGTGAGTATATCCTATCCAATGCCTTTATTTTCTATTTTCTGTCTCTACATGTCCTAATTTCTTGCATTTCTTTCTTTCTGCATGCATCAGAATGTCTTCTGCTTTTTTATCTGATGAGGAGTTTCGTCCTGGGCAGTCGGAAGTGGAGCATGTCAGTGAGGTGAGTACTTGCCTCGTCAGATTGGTAAGTATTCACTGTCACATCTACACATGTGACAATTTGAATTTTTCATTTTTTTAGGAGCTCTTCTTCAACTGCGGCAGACTGGGCAGGAGCAGCGGACTCAAGGTCGGGTGGAAAGATGGCAGCGGGTACGTATACATGGCTGACTGTTTACTGTATCCTCAGTCTAATATTCTTTAATCTTTTCTTTCCATTCCTATTTCTTAACTTTTTTCTTCTGGAATCCTTTTGTATGTTGACTTTCCTATTCATGCCATTTCTCAGCATCTTTTTTCTTTTTTTTCCTTATGTTAATTCACTAAACTTTAATGACTTTATTTAATTTTTAGGTTCCACAACGGGAGGATGACCTAATTGAAAATGACCTCCTCATCTCCCTGGTCCAGGAGCGAGTCCCGTTGTGGGACACCCGGGATCCACTGCACTCAAACAACGTGACGATCCGGCGCCTATGGAATGAGGTGGCTAAAGAGATGTGGGATGGCTGGGACATCGCCCCGACTCGGGTCTGAACTGCATTTGGTAAGTATTGCACTGCAGTGTGAAGCAGCAGAGACCTTGGCCGTGCTCACTCGACTGTGTGTGATGAAAGAAACTCTCAGGAGTTTCTCTCATCACACACAGTTGTGTGAGCACGGCCAAAAGTCCATTTTCTGACCATTTTTTTTTTTTTAACAGTGGCCAAAGTCAAAACACGTTGGCGTTCGATGAAGGACCGCTTCAACAAGGACCTGCGTCAAGAGAGCCGTGTTCCCAGTGGTTCAGGAGCAAGGATCAGAAAATACAAATACCATCGCGTTCTCGCATTTTTAAGACCGGTCCTTGCCCAGAGAACGTAAGTATTTTTCCCTTGCATTAGGTTGAATTGTATTGCCATAATCTGTATATTTCTATTCCACAGGATTTTGCGTCTGGTTAATTTTCGGTATTAATTTTTTTTCCTTTTTTCACAGCACATGGAGCACAACTGTTGGCCCAGGTTCTGGAGCGGTCCTTCATCCGACAGCCACGGACCCGTCCCAGCCATCCAGCAGCAAGTGGGCCTGCCACACAAACTGGAGACCAGGGAGCTGGTCCATCAGGTGTTCCCCTTTCCCAGTCCTCTGCCACTGCCCCTTTTTTGGGGGGCTCCTCCCGGCAGCAGCAGAGGGCATCGGACAGGTCACTCATGCCCGAGTTTTTGCACTTGAGCTTGGTTTTACACGACGCAATCAAGGCTTTGAGTGACCGAATGGATATTTCACATAAACTCTTGAATGCACATATCCAGGAGGTCACCAAATGCCTTGACCAAGTGAAAGCCGACCTCCAGAGGCCAGCACATAATTTTTTTAACCAAATTGAGCAGGGCATGTCGGAACACCTTACTCCTGATCTCCAGCTGAGTGTCATGCAGGCCTGCAATGCTGCTTACGTGCAGGCTATGCAGCAGAGTCGGTATTTCCAGCAGACAGTGTCGGCATATCCACCTGTGCCTTCACTGTCACGATTAACCTCAATGCCGACCTCTGCTGCATACCGGTGCACGGCCACCTCAATTCCTAGCACTGCCGGACACCACTACAGCACCACCACCATGCCAAGTGCAGTTGGACATCCCACCGCCACCACCTTGACAACCGCTGCTCCTGCTTGGACCTCCTCCACTGACACCACGATGCAGCAGGACCCTGGCATGGCCTTCCGTACCACCACCACGATGCAGCAGGACCCTGGCATGGCCATCCGTACCGCCACCACCACGATGCAGCAGGACCCTGGCATGGCCTTCCGTACCGCCACCACCACGATGCAGCAGGACCCTGGCATGGCCTTGCGTACCGCCACCACCACGATGCAGCAGGACCCTGGCATGGCCTTGCGTACCGCCACCACCACGATGCAGCAGGACCCTGGCATGGCCTTACGCTCTACGAGCACTATGGATTCTGGCATTGCTGCACGCTCTACGAGCACTATGGACTCTGGCATTGCTGCACACTCTACGAGCACTATGGACTCTGGCATGGCTGCACGCTCTACGAGCACTATGGACTCTGGCATGGCTGCACGCTCTACGAGCACTATGGACTCTGGCATGGCCTTATGCTCTACGAGCACTATGGACTCTGGCATTGCTGCACGCTCTACGAGCACTATAGACTCTGGCATGGCTGCACGCTCTACGAGCACTATGGACTCTGGCATGGCTGCACGCTCTATGAGCACTATGGACTCTGGCATGGCTGCACGCTCTACGAGCACTATGGACTCTGGCATGGTGCAGCCGGTCCCTGACAGGTCACCCACTACTACGCCACGCCATATGAGCCCACCAAGGCTTCCCAGAACCCGGCAAACCCCCCCCCAAAAAAAAACAAAAACAAAAAAAAAACAGAGGACTCTTAGTATTCCTCCCCCTTCACCTCCCAATGTGTCTGTAATGTCAGGTTTGTCTCACCCTTCCAGTGCGTCTCAAGCCTCTCATGTGTCAAGCCCCATCCCCGAACTTCCAGACCCTACTAGTTTCATTGCCCCTTCTCCTGCCACCTCTGCGTCCTCCACGGTTAGCCAGGCCTCAGTGCTTCACACCCCCTGTTTACGTCACTCTACCCCAAGCCGGCGCAGTTAAATACATTTTTTGGTTGTTAAAAAATAAAAAAATTGATTTGCCCCAATTATGTTTGGTGTCTTCCGCCGCCGGCAACACACACCGTGCGCCAAATAAGAAACTTCGCCACACACTTTATTTTTTGGCCACATCATATCTCCAGTAGTTATAAAAAAAAAAAGACTGCAGTTTTGTGTCTTTAGTATAGAGATATGAGGTGGGCCAAAAAATGTATACTTGTATTATCTCCATAATCTCTTCTTTCTACTTTGCCTGTGACTAGTGTTGCAGTCAAAAGAGAAAATGGCGGACATACAGTGCAGAACTCTACTGAACAGGTCAGGTGTCAAAAAACTCATTAGTTAGGACACCTGACCTGGTGAGTAGAGAACTGCCTTGTATAACCACCATTTTCTCTTCTTTGTACATAATCTATTACACACAAATTGAAGGGACGATGGTGATCACACACGGCATATCTATGCTCACCTGTACAGGTGTCAGAAGTAGTGAATTCATGAAGCTGTTATATGTGCATCATGAATTCATTATTTCTGACACCTGACTTGATGAGTATAGATCTCTTTAGAGCAGGGGTGGGCAATTAATTTTGCCATGGGGCCGCATGAGAAATTGGGATGGTTTTAGAGGGCCGGACTAATATAATTACTGTATTTTTCGGACTATAAGGCGCACCCCAAATTTGGGGTGAAAATTGCAGAAAAAAAGATTTTTTTATAAGATGGGGTCAGTCTTATTGTCCGAATGTACAGTGTCTTACCTGAAGGCTGGCGGTGGCAGAACAGGGTCACAGGAGGCATGGTGTCGGCAGAGGTGGGGTGATGCGGTGTGGCGTGCACCTGAGCAGGGTCCCTTCCTGCTTAGGTGGGCGACGCCACGGCCTGGTGTCCATGGGGGGGTTGCAGCAGTGGTGTGGCGACGGCAGAGGTGCGGCATGGCGTGCGCAGGGTCCCTTCCACCGGTGAGGTGACGCAGTGGCCCGGAATGCAATGTGAGCAGCAGAGCCGGGTTGAATATCGGTGGCGGCGGCCATCTTCCCGAGGCCACGCGTGCGCAGATGGAGTGCTCTGCTTCACGGGGCTTCAGGAAAATGGCGGCGGGAGGCCGCGCGAGCGCAGATGGAGATCGCGGTGGCCATTTTCCTGAAGCAGAGATCTAAATCTGCAAACTCGGCTTCAGGAAAATGGCCGCCGCGATCTCCATCTGCGCACGTGCGGCCTCCCGTGGCCATTTTCCTGAAGCCCCGTGAAGCAGAGCACTCCATCTGCGCACGCGCGGCCTTGGGAAGATGGCCGCAGCCACCGATATTCAACCCGGCTCTGCTGCTCACATTGCACGTGACGTACAGGGCTGATGCGTATGAGTTCAGGGCCTTCACTCCAGCCGCCAGCGGTCCTCCTCACAAGCATCTGGCGGCTGGCCGAGCGGTGCCGGGGGCGGCTGTCAGAAGTGACAGCTAGCTGGCGGGCCGTTTAAAATCATCAGGCGGGCCGCATCTTGCCCAGGTCTGCTTTAGAGTGACAGTCATTGTCTCTTCAGTCTGTGTCCAATGGATACAGCAGAACAGAATCAGGACGCAATGACGTCAACAAGCTTACCAATAAAGCAAAATGGCTGCCATAACACTAGCAGAATGTGGCCAGTGTTTTATATCAGTATTTGTAAGCCAAAACAAGGAGTGGAACAATTAGAAGTAAATTATGATATTAATAGAATAACTATCACCTCTGCCTTTATCACCCACTCCTGGTTTTGGATTACAAATACTGATATTAAATACAGACCAAATACTGCTAGTTTTAGGACAGCCTTGGTTTGTAGAGGAAATACATAGGAGACACGGTCAACACAACCAAAGCTAAAGTTTATTAATGAGAAATATTATTATCATTGTAGAAAATTACTGGTACAGATGTAATTACAACAGGACATTTACACAACATTGTCCTGCCATGACACACGTCCAATATCTGAATCAAATAAGGCAGCAAATTGGTCCCGCATGTGACCAATTGCTGCAGTTGACCGCAGCGGGTGATGCTGGAAATCGGGCAGTGGGTGTGCAACTGCTTCATCCAGTTCAATGTTGGGTTGCTCCTTAGCCTTTATATAGTTATGCAGAACCACACATGCTTTGACCACCTCGTCGACTGTTTCCACTTTTAGATTTATGGCTGATGCAAAAATGCGCCATTTAGCGACCAGAATGCCAAAGGTACACTCTACTGTTCTTCGGGCCCTGGTCAGTCTGTAGTTAAAGATCCTTCTAGTGTGGTTCAAGTCCCGACTGGAATAGGGCTTCAGTAGGTTTTCACACATCTGAAAGGCCTCATCCCCAACCATAACAAATGGCATCGGTGGACCTTGAGTGTTGGGGAGAGGTTGTGGCGGGGGAAAATTGAAATTTTTGCCATACACACGGCGGCCCATATCCGAGTTCTTGAAAGTCTGGGAATCGTTGCCACGGCCAAAAGCTCCAATGTCCAGGGCGATGAAGCGACAGTTCGCATCAGCTATTGCCATGAGCACAACAGAAAAATATTTTTTATAGTTGAAATACTCCGATCCTGTTCTGGCAGGTTTGATAATGCGGATGTGCTTTCCATCCACCGCTCCTAAACAGTTGGGGAAATCACACACACTCCAGAATTTTTCCGCAATTTCAAGCCACATGTCCAAGGTGGGTACGGGTATAAACTCATCCCGGAGTACATTCCACAAAGCCCGACAGGTGTCCGCAACTATTCCGGACAGGGTGGATATTCCAAGCCGGTATTGGAAGTGGAGGGATGATAAACTCTCTCCGGTTGCCAGAAATCTGTAAGAAAAACAAACCCAAAAAACATTACAATCTGTTCTATTTATGGTGTGGTTACGCTAAAGAAAGAAAGGAAAATACCCAAAACATACATGTCAGAAAACACTAAATTTGGACTGTCATTGTTTTAGATTTGGAACGTACCTTAATGTAACCAGCAGACGTTCCTCCGGTGGAATCGCTCTACGGAGCTGGGTGTCCTGTCTCCGTATGGGTACCGTCACACAGTGCAATTTTGATCGCTACAACGGCACGATTCGTGACGTTCCAGCGATGCATTTACGATATCGCTGTGTATGACACGCTACTGCGATCCGGATCCCCGCTGAGAATCGTACGTCGTAGCAGATCGTTTGAAACTTTCTTTCGTCGTCTAGTGCCCCGCTGTGGCGGCATGATTGCATTGTGTGACACAGGTTGTATACGATGTGCGCACAGTAACCAATGGCTTCTACATCGCAAATACGTCATGAAATTATCGCTCCAGCGCCGTGTATTGCAATGTGTGACCGCAGTATACGACGCTGGAGCGATACTTATACGACGCTGCAACGTCACGAATCGTGCCGTCGTAGCGATGAAAATGGCACTGTGTGACGGTACCCTATGGCTCCTTGGACACGACCAAGCAAATCCCGGAACGAGTCTTGCGACATCCTTGTATATTCATGGAATTTCTCTGGGTTGGCATTAAGCTCGGCATACAGTGTGTGATAGACTCCACGGCTCTCACGTAGTTCGATAATGGGGTGTCTCCAAAAACGCCTACGTTGTCTCCTTCTCCATCTTTGGCGATTTCTGTCTTGCTCCCAAGCAAAAGCACAGGCAAGAAACAGCTTGATGCTTAAATCCAGGTTGAAATAAAAGCTCACCATGCGAAGATCCATCATGACACAGGATACAGGAGCAAAATCTGAAGATTCCAGCTGTTCAGGGGTCTATATAAAGAAATCCCATAATACACGCCCTCTGTAGTCCCATTGGCGGTGTCTGGTTATCTTGATTTTTCTCTTGTGAAATTTCTCATCATGCGCACCAAAAACGCAAACGCATTAAAAAACGCATATAAACGCGTACAAACGCGGCATTTTTTTTACCGCATGCGGTAACGCATGCGTCTAAACAACGCCACGTTTGTACGCGTTTATATGCGTTTTTTCCACCACCTGCGTATGCGGATTAAACGCTGCGGATTTAAACGCTAATGTGAAACTAGCCTTAGTTATTTTCAGATGTGAAAATGCAACGATACCACAATAAAGAGAATTCTTTCCAAGGTATAACATTTGTAGACAAACACTCACAAAATCAAGAAATTTGGACATCTTACCCTTCTGCTGGATGTCTTCCATAATTACTGCTCTGCTGACACCTAGTGGCTACAAACAGCATAACAGGCTGCATACAACCACGCAGGGAAGAAAATCAGATCAATTCATTCACTTACGGTAACTTGTATTTAAAAATATATAAAAAGCAGCATAAAAGCCCAACAAAATGGAAAAAAAAATCATCAAACTACCACCCTGAAAGCATGAGGCAATATAGAAAAAAAGACCTGCCATAAAAGTGCAGTAGAGCAAGGATGAAAAACGTGTTTCCCAAGACTAGTGAGTAGTGCTACATATATATTACTAGATGGTGGCCCGATTCTAACGCATAAAATATGCAAAGCAGGAATACCCAGTTGTAGCTTTCTTGTATTTAGGCAACATATATCAGATATATGGCAGGTAAGGTTTTACTTATATATAAACTGCACTCAAAACACTAAAAGAATAAAATTAGGATAGAAATTGTACTTCCTGCATTCATCGCACACAATCAAAGCCCTCAGTTCTGGGGTTTGGAGTTATAGGGGTTGTCCAATCCAAATCGATAAGTCTGCAGTCACTCTGTGTGGCTGAATCCCCCCAGTGTTACTCACAGCCAGAGCCCATCCGGTGGGCATGGCCTCGCTTCTATACATTTGTCCGATCAGATAGATGCACCTGAGCAGTAGCATCGATCGATCGCTGATAGATAATACTGAGACAGAATGCTATTTTGAGACAGAATGTTTTTTTTCTGAATAAATTTATATCAGCAAATAAAACAATTTAATACATATTATACGGGTGTCTGCCTGCTGAATGTAATTTTTTTTTCAATACATGTAATATTCAGTATGTAAACTAGGGGGCAGGTCAGTGAGGGATCAGTGATCTGCCAGAAGTATGAATAGGTAAGCAGAGCACCCCATGAAGACCCCCATAGTCCTGCCCTGGAGCGCAAGCATATCATTAAAGGGAACCTGTCACCCCAAAATCGATGGTGAGGTAAGCTCACCGTCATCAGGGGCTTATCTACAGCATTCTGTAATGCTGTAGATAAGCCCCCAATGTTACCTAAAAGAGGAAAAAAAGAGGTTAGATTATTCTCACCCAGGGGCGGCGCCTGCGCACTGCAGTACTTTGCTCTGCCCACAACAGGGCAGATAAAGTACGCCTGCGCCGCAGAGTGAAGACCAGAAGAGGACGTCATCTGATGAAGATAGGAGGCTCTGGACCGGACCTGAGACGCCCATCGCACCGCACCGCACCGCAGCGGGACCGCCCCTGGGCGAGTATAATCTAACCTCTTTTTCTCCTCTTTTAAGTAACATCAGGGGCTTATCTACAGCATTACAGAATGCTGTAGATAAGCCCCTGATGACGGTGGGCTTACCTCACCATCGATTTTGGGGGTGACAGGTTGCCTTTAACTCCAAACACTTATATTGATTTTACTTACATTACTCATTTGTTCGTTCACTTTACATTTTTGTTAAATGATAACAAAAAAAAATGAACACGTCTCTTTTTGAAAGAATTCTTATTTTACAGCATTTTTTAATATGTCCAGTACATCACCATAAAATTAACAGGATTTAATTATGCAGGTCTAACTTTTTGGATTAATAAGTGGGACATGTGGAATTCCGGCATCCAGGAAGGCTACAGTGCGTCCAAAAAGGTGGCACAGGGAATATATCTATCGTCTCTACAAATATGGACAGAAAATGTACCAAAAATCTCACAAGATACTGGTCTCTATTAAGCATTATTTGTATGTAATTAGCCAGTGGTGTTCATATTTAACACTGTTAATGCCAATATTAATACATTATATGGAAATACCGATCTGACACTAAAGAAACCACCGGAGACTAGACGGAGGTGGACATGACTTGGGGATGGGTGGACCGAGAACTCCTGAAGCTTTTGTTTGTATTGCGGTGTAGATTTTAAACAAGAGTGTTGTTGCTTTAAGAGGAAGTTTAGATGTTTGTGCCTGGTGTATTACTGTGAGGAGGGTGGGGCTTATATAGGGGAGGCAACTCTGGCTCTCCCTCTTTCTCTCACAGGATGGACAGGGGGAAACATTACCCGCCCTCCCGCCCTGTTTATAATCTTTGTCCTTAAACTTTTTAATTATTGCTTGTATAATGATAAATGTTTCATTGTATTTTTGAATTTGTCATTGTATATCTTGTACCAGGTTCAATTGTATATTGGCTATAAAAAGTTATTATTTGCGGTAACCTTCTAAGCCCAAGGGAAGGGCAATCTTTCAGCCATGGTTCCCTGGAGGTTTCCTCCACAGGGTTTTTTTCCTCTCCTGAGCGCTGTAGGATGACTCTTTGTGAGTCGGGGGTTTGCCGAGTTTGGTCCCATTAATGCTTTTGCAGGGACTTCTAGTTTTTAAGTTTACAAAAATGATTTAATTATTAAGAAAAAAGAAAAAAGTGTCAAATGAGACTTGGAATTTATAACCCGTCACGGCTTTGCGGTTTAGGAGTCAGGTGGAAGTTGCAGACAAGTTAAGGTGGACTCATTTTAACTAATAGAGGATGTAAAACCTCATGGTGGTGAGCAGGCTCGGCTTTGGCGGCCAGCCTCAAGGACGTTGTAATGGTAACATCAATCAGGGGCGGGCACAGTGAATAAGCACAGGAGTGAGGATAATAGGGTTATTGGTGCCCTGAAAGTTTACTGGCTCTGCTTGAATGGCAAGCCAGTGCGTGCCGCCCCTTTATGGCTGTCTGTCCTGGTGCTGTATGTCAGACAGCTGGGGATATCGCAGTACTTGTGAATCCCAATGTACTAACACTCCACCTGATTCCTACTGTGATTATTTAATCCTGTGATTTGAATAAAAGCTGTGGACATTTTGACAACCAAAATAATGTGTTTTGTGTATTTATTTTAGTACCTAGGTTTACAGTAGTTATGGTGGTTTTAAGAAGGAGTGGGGTCCATCCCATATCCAAAAGTCATGACTTTCCCAATTGTTTTCATCAAACTACCACCCTGAAAGCATGAGGCAATATAGAAAAAAAGACCTGCCATAAAAGTGCAGTAGAGCAAGGATGAAAAACGTGTTTCCCAAGACTAGTGAGTAGTGCTACATATATATTACTAGATGGTGGCCCGATTCTAACTCATCGGGTATTCTAGAATATGTATGTATGTATGTATGTATGTATGTATGTATGTATGTATGTATGTATGTATATAGCAGCCACATAGTAAATAGCACAGGCCACGTAGTATATAGGAGCCATGTAGTATATAGCAAATACTACGTGGCCTGTGCTATATACTATGTGGCTGCTATATACATACATACATATTGTAGAATACCCGATGCGTTAATAGAGGCCACGCAGTATATATCAGTGGCCACGCAGTATATAATACAGCCCACATAGTATATAACACAGCCCACATAGTATCTAACACTGGCCAGGTAGTATATAGCAGCCACGCGGTATATAACACAGCCCACGTAGTATTTAGCAGTGTGGGCACCATATCCCTGTTACAAAAAATAATTAAATTAAAAAATAGTTATATACTCACCCGCCGGGATCCAGCGAAGCTGTGCTGATGCGCGCCTGGCTGCCGCCATCTTCCGTTCCCAGGATGCATTGCGAAATTACCCAGATGACTTAGCGGTAGGGAGGGACTAATTCTCGGCCGGCTGTGCCTGTCGCTGATTGGTCGCGGCAGCCAGGACTGGCAGCAGGCGAGACCAATCAGCGACGCGGGATTTCCGTGACGGCAGTTGCTGACAGACAGACAGACAGAAGGACAGACAGAAAGACGGAAGTACCCCTTAGACAATTATATAGTAGATAGAGCCATTTTTTCTCTATCTTATAGTGTTATTAGACGGGTCTTTAAGGATTCTACATTTTTAGTTCCCTGGTTTTACCAATGTAAAGGAAACAAAAACTGTTGGCACCCACAACGAGGCCAACGCTGCCTCTTCACCACTGGTCCCAGTCCTTGTTGATCGCGTTCACTGGTGACAGCACACTGCAGGCAATCCCTGGGTATAGCGGTAATCCCAAGGCAGTTGGCACACGCAAGCAGCAGTGCACAATAGCTGTGATGTCACCACTGCAACCTGGACAATAACAGATACCACTGGACCTGTCATGGGAGAGTATGGATAATTTGGTACTTTTACATACAGTAAACCACAGAACTAAGAATAATCCTGGAAAATCCCTCCAAGGCCAGGTTCACATCACGTTTTGGCAACTTGCCTGTGGCTACGTGAGAGATTCCATATGAAGCCCTGATACATAGAATTTAGTTGTATCCACCGACGGGGCCATTGACTTTAATGAAGCTTTGTGCTCCGTCTGACATCATTTTTGGCAGTATCCTTCTTTCAGGTAGAAAATGCAGTCAACCATGTCTCAGAAAGGTAGACACTGCCAAAAGTAAGATCAAACAGAGCATAAAGTGTCTCCGTGTCTCCTTCATTAAAGTCAATGGCCCCTAATGGATATGCCCAAATCCTGTTTCCAGTGCTTCAGACAGAAGCCTTGATGGAACCACTGATGTGTGGCTAAAACAAGATGGATTGCTGCATCCACTAGGTGGCACTACATTTCAAGCGCTCTGCCTCTCAGAAGAGGCTATTTGCACCTTTTAATTCTCAGACTGCATGGCCTAGAAGTCTCCTTACGCAGACATGGCACCCTCCACAAGGAGACACTCAATTTATTCATACATTTTTAAGAGGAGTAATAAAGTAACCAGACAGGGTCCCAGAAAAAGTGCTCCAGAATCATTGTTTCATGTGGAATAATAATAATAATAATAATTTTATTTATATAGCGCCAACATATTCCGCAGCGCTTTACAACTTATAGAGGGGACTTATACAGACAATAGACATTACAGCATAACAGAAATCACAGTTCAAAACAGATACCAGGAGGAATGAGGGCCCTGCTCGCAAGCTTACAATCTATGAGGAAAAGGGGAGACACGAGAGGTGGATGGTAACAATTGCTTTAGTTATTTGGACCAGCCATAGTGTAATAAAATAATTACTACAACCGATATGTCAGCTGAGCTGCCAGGTGATCCTTAAAGGGATTTTCGTACTATACACACATTTCTGAAGTCACTATGTGACTCTATACTTAGCAACTTATATGGCAAATTTTCATGGTAACAAGTAATAAAACAGCAATCTGTACCCATAGATTTAAAGGACATAAAGAACCATCATCAGATTAACATTTGCAACAAAGAAGAAGAAGATACTAGGTCAAGAAATATTATATCAAAATAATCACTTTATTAATCATTAATAAAAGCAAAGACAACAAGCGTAAGAAAGGTGATGACAACAATGAGGGTGTTGTACAGATAGCAGGAGGCACGCACCCAGGAGGCATAAATCCACAAAACCCTATTATAACATACTAATAATCATGTCTAATCCTCAGTTATTGCCCATGAGATGTATCTACAAGATATAGAAAGCAAAATAGTTGGCGGTAAAGGATTTTCTCTGCAGGCGGGATCTGAGGAAAATCACTAGAAACCATGAACCACAGTCACAAAGGAGGCTGCATTCAGCTCAACAATCAATAATGTCATAATGACGATAGTATACAAGACCAGTGGAAAAAAACAGTATCACCTAACAGATCATGTTATGGTATGAATCGCCGCATAAATTACCCACCGCAATGTAGTCAATCCTGGGGACGCGCCTCCGCCCCAACGGTTGGGAGGAGGCATGCAACAATTGTTCTAATACATTGATGAAATTGTTGAGTGACTATAATAAGGGAGTGATCGCTCAGTTGGATATATCCATTAAAACAGCAGAAGATGATTTGAAATCGTGGGACCATGGAACAGATTAGTACATTTAACGGCCAAATGGACAAAATTCTTGATAGTGTTGTTAAGAAAATCCAGGAAACTCAATCCACCAAACTGAATAGAGATCGCCATGACTATGACAGTAAGAGAGTGTATCTCTGGAAAAAGGGTAGACAGCTGGGCGATCAGATAAGACGTACACCATCACAAACTTCGATTTCATCTGTCAGTGATATTTCAGATAGATCAGGTTCTTCAATGACCACTAGGTCAAGAATGACAACGCGGAATCAAAGAGACTTCACATTTCACCCTTATAGACGTGATGATTACCCTTCAGAGTCCAGAAAACGCAATAACATGGTAATTAACTTGAGTACACATAATTTTACGGCTACGGATTTGACATTGTTAGAAAAAGGTCTCTCCTTCTCACCTGCAGCACCCTTTGATGTGTTTGGGGCAGTTAAAGATCTACATCTGTTCGCCAGGTCATTAGTTTTTAAAAAACATTTTTTTGATGGTAATCTGGCTACGTTATTCCCTACAGAGGAAGAACAGATAGCCTTGCGTACATTAGAAGAGTTGGCTATTGAACACAACACTCCTGAAGGAGGTATGATCCCTAATTCCATTCGCCCCAAATCTAAAAAATTCCCTCCCCTCGCTAGCTGTCCTAGTGTTGATTTATTTGTGCAGATAGTGACAAAAGAATTTCTTGAGATTCCTCGATATATTTATAGACATAATCTCACGAGGGAGGAGAGGGGGCGTCTCCATGTCCTGCAGAATCTTACTGATGTAGTGTTCAAACCAGCGGACAAGGGGGGAAACGTAGTTATCTGGCCGAAGACTCTTTATGAAAAGGAAACCTATCGACAACTTAACAACCGTACATGCTGTAAAAAAACTTACGTTTAACCCCTTGTCCACTTTCTCTCAACAACTAATTAATATCATCAAAAATGCGAAGGAGGTGGGGACAATTACCGGTGAATTGGCATCGGCATTAATTGTGGCCGAACCTACCATCCCGACTTTCTACCTCCTTCCTAAGGTTCACAAGGACATGCAGACGCCCCCTGGTCGTCCAATAATTTCTGGAAGGGGCAATTATCTCGAGAAGGTCAACCAATGGATTGATTCGAAACTACAACCGTTGGTTGAAGGTTTGCCGTCGTTCCTTAAGGATACTGGTGAGCTCCTTAGGAGAATGGATGGTATACACCTGGAGGAGGATGAGATTTACACCAGCATTCGACATCAGGACGGCCTTCGGGCCATTGAGTTTTTCTTGGATACATCAAATTTACCTGGAGAAATTAAGGGTTTGATCTATAAATTATTGGATTTTTCACTAACACATAATAATTTTTTTGTGTTCAAGGGGTCCTTCTTCCTGCAGCTCCAGGGAACAGCTATGGGGGCTCCTTTTGCCCCTGCCTACGCTAACCTGTTCCTGGGGCTGTGGGAGAGGGACCTCTCCCTGCCGGATCACCCGGGGTCAATGTGCCGCGTCCTTTCTTGGACGCGGTACATTGACTATATCCTGTTGATCTGGCAGGGGTCCATTGAAAGTCTGCAGGACTTCATGGCATCACTAAACAACAACGGATGTAATATATTATTAACATACAAATTTGATAGGGATACCATTGAATTTTTAGATGTTACCCTGAAACGTGATGTCCATGGCGAGCTGCAGACGGATATCTATCGTAAACCTACATCCACAAACTTATTGTTGCATGCCTCCTCCTCCCACCCTGGCCATATTATTCAGGCTATTCCAACGGGACAATTCCTTCGCCTCCGTAGACTATGTTCTACTGAAGCTGATTTTTGTATTCAGGCGGAGGACTTAAAAGACTAACTGCTCGTGGGTATAGTAACCGGAGTATCAAAAAAGCCTTCAATAGAGCTAGATATACATCGAGACATTCGTTATTGTATGAGACTAAAAGTAAACAGGAACGTGATGTTGTCCGTTTTGTCACCAACTATCATTCCCACTGATGAAAAGGATTCTGGCCAAGTCCTGGCATGTTCTAAGGGCTGACCCCGTTATCTCGCGGTATCTCCCTGAGAGGGCTGGCATTGCGGTCAGACGGTCCAGGAATCTTAGGGACATTCTAGTCCATAGTCACTATACAGGCGAGCGGGTGACCACTTTTTTGGACTCTATGGCAGTCCAGGTGGGGTGCTTTCCCTGCGGCCACTGTGTCGCATGCCCAAACATTGAGCGGATTGGGTTTTTTTCCAATTCAGATGGGTCCCGTGAATTTACAATTAGAAAAAGAATTACGTGTACTAGTAGGAATGTTATCTATATTGTGACATGCCCGTGTAATAAAAGATATGTTGGGATGACTACACGCCAATTAAAAACACGTATTAGAGAGCATGTTTTGGGCATCGGCGCAGCGGCTGCGGAGAAGGACATCTCCACATTAACAACACTGCCACGCCATTTTAAGAGATTCCATGACTGCGATGCCAGTCTCCTCAGGGCAAGGGGTATTGATCTATTGGAGGTGGGGATTCGTGGTGGGGGTACTTTCCAGCATTTGGCCCGCATGGAGTCTAGGTGGATCTGGACTTTGAACACAGTCCACCCTGCGGGTTTAAATGATAATATTAGCTATGCCCCTTTTTTGTGATGATTGGTCAGTGCTGATGCTAGGGCGTCACTTTGCGGCTGTTGTATTGGTTTTAATACTAATTTTGTTTTTATCTATTCGTTTAATGTCGTTTTTAGCTATTTTGACTCCGATATTGGACACCGGTTTGAAGGTATCACATCGTGATTTTCTTCTATCAAGCTTTCATAGGATGAGTCCACTGGGATCCGTTATAGACTATGATTCATCTAAGCATTTTTGGCACTTTGGATTGATATGGACCTTTCTCTATTAATTAGCACTAATTAGGGGTTTGTAGTGGTGGTTGCTGTAATGTATGACACCAATGTGCTGAACAATATATAATATATTATATATTCGGGTTGCTAATAGTCATTAAGTGGGTGTGATTATCGTTTTAGATTAGATCACTTATGTATTTATGTATTATTCCCCAGTGATTGCTTCCCATTTGACATTGTGCCTCCTTCTATATTATTAGTATGTATCTGGGTTTTTACTTAGTACTGAGCGCGTCCTCTGGCTCCTCTGCACCTGCGTGTCTCCGTGATTGTGGTTGGACGGTTGCGATCACGTGGGGCCCCCGTGGTCTCTCTCGTTTCTCCACTGCTCGGGGATTTTGCCGGCGTTGTGGTTGCAATGACGGCGCGCTACTACTTCCGGTGCTCAGACGCAATACATTTCCGGAGTCAAACCTACTTAAACCACTTTTTATTATGGATTGTATGCCCCCTGACGAAGGTTGTTTTCCGAAACGCGCGTTGGGGCGGAGGCGCGTCCCCAGGATTGACTATCTACATTGCGGTGGGTAATTTATGCGGCGGTTCATATCATAACATGGTCTGTTAGGTGATACTGTTTTTTTCCACTGGTCTTGTATACTATCGTCATTATGACATTATTGATTGTTGAGCTGAATGCAGCCTCCTTTGTGACTGTGGTTCATGGTTTCTAGTGATTTTCCTCAGATCCCGCCTGCAGAGAAAATCCTTTACCGCCAACTATTTTGCTTTCTATATCTTGTAGATACATCTCATGGGCAATAACTGAGGATTAGCTATGATTACACAGGTCAACAAAAAAAAATTTTTTTTTTCTGGTGTCCAAAATATTTTAATGAATTTGGGGTATTTTTGGGGTGCGGATTCTGAATATGCTATCAGTTTTGCCAGATTGGCTCAAGTTTTTGACATTTTTGGTATCTTATTTATAGCACTTGTTGGTAAATGCGAAGCATCATCTCATTAATTTCTTTGGATTAGTACTTGAACTGAGCAGTTCTCAATATAGTTTTGTGTTAATTAGTGTTCTAAAAGTTTGTTCATAGCTTGGTTTTTGCACTAACTTTATGTTGTTGTCTGTTTTCCAGTGAAAAGCATGAACTCATCAAGAAGAAGTTGTCTTAACGATCCAGACTCATTCTGTTACATTTGTGGTGAATACACACTGCCAAAACATAGAAGAAACATAACAGACTTCGTAAAAAAAAAGTGTATTTTGCCTATTTTGGGGTTATGCTTGGGGACCAAGACAAGTTTTGGGCACCACACATAGTGTGCAAAGCATGTATCGAATTATTACGAAAATGGAGCAAAGGACAAAGAAAAAGCTTCAAATTTGGTGTTCCAATGGTGTGGAGAGAGCCAAAAAATCATCATGATGACTGTTATTTCTGTGCAGTGCAAGTGCAAGGATTCAATAAGCATAAGAAACGAAAATGGGAGTAACATGGAATCTGCAAGAAGGCCTGTCCCTCATTGTGAAGATGTGCCTGTACCTGTGTTTACCATAAATAACAGTCATCATGATGATTTTTTGGCTCTCTCCACACCATTGGAACACCAAATTTGAAGCTTTTTCTTTGTCCTTTGCTCCATTTTCGTAATAATTCGATACATGCTTTGCACACTATGTGTGGTGCCCAAAACTTGTCTTGGTCCCCAAGCATAACCCCAAAATAGGCAAAATACACTTTTTTTTACGAAGTCTGTTATGTTTCTTCTATGTTTTGGCAGTGTGTATTCACCACAAATGTAACAGAATGAGTCTGGACCGTTAAGACAACTTCTTCTTGATGAGTTCATGCTTTAAAACTGGAAAACAGACAACAACATAAAGTTAGTGCAAAAATCAAGCTATGAACAAACTTTTAGAACACTAATTAACACAAAACTATATTGAGAACTGCTCAGTTCAAGTACTAATCCAAAGAAATTAATGAGATGATGCGTCGCATTTACCAACAAGTGCTATAAATAAGATACCAAAAATCTCAAAAACTTGAGCCAATCTGGCAAAACTGATGACATATTCAGAATCAGCACCCCAAAAATACCCTAAATTCGATGAAATATCTTTGGCACCAAAAATGCTGTTGACCAGTGTTATTAGTATGTTATAATAGGGTTTTGTGGATTTATACCTCCTGGGTGCGTGCCTCCTGCTGTCTGTACAACACCCTCATTGTTGTCATCACCTTTCTTACGCTTGTTGTCTTTGCTTTTATTAATGATTAATAAAGTGATTATTTTGATATAATATTTCTTGACCTAGTATCATCATCTTCTTTGTTGCAAGTGACTCTATACTTGCAGTCACATGTCTGCCCACTTGTGATGAGAATACAGGGAAAGAATCATTTTTAGGGTAAGGATGCTTTCACGTTGTGCTATTCTCCCCTTTCATGGGTCCAGTTGGGACTTGAGCCTGAATCCCGATTTGTGGGGGGCTTCAGACACCAACGGGGCCATAGACTATAATGGTGCCGGCAGAGCGAACGTGCGCTGCGATGTGAATCATTTCCAAGGCTTGTACGCCTACCGAAGGCTGTCCTGTATATATACACTGCACAGTTCCACTCCTCCTGTCCTGTATATATACACTGCACAGTTCCACTCCTCCTGTCCTGTATATATACACTGCACAGTTCCACTCCTCCTGTCCTGTATATATACACTGCACAGTACCACTTCTCCTGCCCTGTATATATACAATGCACAGTATCACTCCTCCTGTATATATACACTGCACAGTACCACTCCTCCTGTATATATACACTGCACAGTATCACTCCTCCTGTATATATACACTGCACAGTACCACTCCTCCTGTATATATACACTGCACAGTACCACTCATCCTGTATATATACACTGCACAGTATCACTCCTCCTGCCCTGTATATACAGGTCCTTCTCAAAAAATTAGCATATAGTGTTAAATTTAATTATTTACCATAATGTAATGATTACAATTAAACTTTCATATATTATAGATTCATTATCCACCAACTGAAATTTGTCAGGTCTTTTATTGTTTTAATACTGATGATTTTGGCATACAACTCCTGATAACTCAAAAAACCTGTCTCAATAAATTAGCATATTTCACCCGTCCAATCAAATAAAAGTGTTTTTTAATAACAAACAAAAAAACCATCAAATAATAATGTTCAGTTATGCACTCAATACTTGGTCGGGAATCCTTTGGCAGAAATGACTGCTTCAATGCGGTGTGGCATGGAGGCAATCAGCCTGTGACACTGCTGAGATGTTATGGAGGCCCAGGATGCTTCAATAGCGGCCTTAAGCTCATCCAGAGTGTTGGGTCTTGCGTCTCTCAACTTTCTCTTCACAATATCCCACAGATTATGTGGTTCAGGTCAGGAGAGTTGGCAGGCCAATTGAGCACAGTAATACCATGGTCAGTAAACCATTTACCAGTGGTTTTGGCACTGTGAGCAGGTGCCAGGAAGCATGAAGTGCTCCAAAATCTCCTGATAGCTAGCTGCATTGACCCTGCCCTTGATGAAACACAGTGGACCAACACCAGCAGCTGACATGGCACCCCACACCATCACTGACTGTGGGTACTTGACACTGGACTTCAGGCATTTTGGCATTTCCTTCTCCCCAGTCTTCCTCCAGACTCTGGCACCTTGATTTCCGAATGACATGCAAAATTTGCTTTCATCAGAAAAAGTACTTGGGACCACTTAGCAACAGTCCAGTGCTGCTTCTCTGTAGCCCAGGTCAGGCGCTTCTGCCGCTGTTTATGGTTCAAAAGTGGCTTTACCTGGGGAATGCGGCACCTGTAGCCCATTTCCTGCACACGCCTGTGCACGGTGGCTCTGGATGTTTCCACACCAGACTCAGTCCACTGCTTCCTCAGGTTCCCCAAGGTCTGGAATCGGTCCTTCTCCACAATCTTCCTCAGGGTCCGGTCACCTCTTCTCGTTGTACAGCGTTTTCTGCCACATTGTTTCCTTCCAACAGACTTACCATTGAGGTGCCTTGATACAGCACTCTGGGAACAGCCTATTTGTTGAGAAATTTCTTTCTGGGTCTTACCCTCTTGCTTGAGGGTGTCAATGATGGCCTTCTTGACATCTGTCAGGTCGCTAGTCTTACCCATGATGGGGGTTTTGAGTAATGAACCAGGCAGGGAGTTTTTAAAAGCCTCAGGTATCTTTTGCATGTGTTTAGAGTTAATTAGTTGATTCAGAAGATTAGGGTAATAGGTCGTTTAGAGAACCTTTTCTTGATATGCTAATTTATTGAGACAGGTTTTTTGGGTTATCAGGAGTTGTATGCCAAAATCATCAGTATTAAAACAATAAAAGACCTGACAAATTTCAGTTGGTGGATAATGAATCTATAATATATGAAAGTTTAATTGTAATCATTACATTATGGTAAATAATGAAATTTAACACTATATGCTAATTTTTTGAGAAGGACCTGTATACACTGCACAGTACCACTCCTCCTGTATATATACACTACACAATACCACTCATCCTGTATACACTGCACAGTACCACTCCTCCTGTATATATACACTGCACAGTATCACTCCTGTATATATACACTGCACAGTACCACTCATCCTGTATATATACACTGCACAGTACCACTCCTCCTGCCCTGTATATATACACTGCACAGTACCACTCCTCCTGACCTGTATATATACACTGCACAGTACCACTCCTCCTGACCTGTATATATACACTGCACAGTACCACTCCTCCTGTCCTGTATATATACACTGCACAGTACCACTCCTCCTGCCCTGTATATATACACTGCACAGTACCACTCCTCCTGACCTGTATATATACACTGCACAGTACCACTCCTCCTGTCCTGTATATATACACTGCACAGTACCACTCCTCCTGTCCTGTCTATATACACTGCACAGTACCACTCCTCCTGCCCTGTATATATACACTGCACAGTACCACTCCTCCTGACCTGTATATATAAACACTGCACAGTACCACTCCTCCTGTATATATACATTGCACAGCACCACTCCTCCTGCCCTGTATATATACACTGCACAGTATCACTCCTCCTGTATATATATATACACTGCACAGTACCACTCCTCCTGTATATATACACTGCACAGTACCACTCATCCTGTATATATACACTGCACAGTATCACTCCTCCTGCCCTGTATATATACACTGCACAGTACCACTCCTCCTGTATATATACACTACACAATACCACTCATCCTGTATACACTGCACAGTACCACTCCTCCTGTATATATACACTGCACAGTATCACTCCTGTATATATACACTGCACAGTACCACTCATCCTGTATATATACACTGCACAGTACCACTCCTCCTGACCTGTATATATACACTGCACAGTACCACTCCTCCTGTCCTGTATATATACACTGCACAGTACCACTCCTCCTGTCCTGTATATATACACTGCACAGTACCACTCCTCCTGCCCTGTATATATACACTGCACAGTACCACTCCTCCTGACCTGTATATATAAACACTGCACAGTACCACTCCTCCTGTATATATACACTGCACAGCACCACTCCTCCTGCCCTGTATATATACACTGCACAGTATCACTCCTCCTGTATATATACACTGCACAGTACCACTCCTCCTGCCCTGTATATATACACTGCACAGTACCACTCCTCCTGTCCTGTATATATACACTGCACAGTTCCACTCCTCCTGTCCTGTATATATACACTGCACAGTTCCACTCCTCCTGTCCTGTATATATACACTGCACAGTTCCACTCCTCCTGTATATATACACTGCACAGTGCCACTCCTCCTGTCCTGTATATATACACTGCACAGTTCCACTCATCATGTCCTGTATATATACACTGCACAGTACCACTCCTCTTGTCCTGTATATATACTGCACAGTACCGCTCCTCCTGTGCTGTATATATACAATGCACAGTACCACTTCTCCGGTCCTGTATATATACACTGTACAGTACCACTCCTCCTGTCCTGTATATATACACTGCACAGTACCACTCCTCCTGACCTGTATATATACACTGCACAGTACCACTCCTCCTGTCCTGTATATATACACTGCACAGTACCACTCCTCCTGTCCTGTATATATACACTGCACAGTACCACACCTCCTGCCCTGTATATATACACTGCACAGTACCACTCCTCCTGACCTGAATATATACACACTGCACAGTACAACTTCTCCTGCCCTGTATATATACACTGCACAGTACCACTCCTCCTGCCCTGTATATATACACTGCACAGTTCCACTCCTCCTGTCCTGTATATATACACTGCACAGTTCCACTCCTCCTGTATATATACACTGCACAGTGCCACTCCTCCTGTCCTGTATATATACACTGCACAGTTCCACTCCTCATGTCCTGTATATATACACTGCACAGTTCCACTCCTCCTATCCTGTATATATAAACTGCACAGTTCCACTCCTCATGTCCTGTATATATACACTGCACAGTACCACTCCTCCTGTCCTGTATATATACTGCACAGTACCGCTCCTCCTGTGCTGTATATACAGGTCCTTCTCAAAAAATTAGCATATAGTGTTAAATTTCATTATTTACCATAATGTAATGATTACAATTAAACTTTCATATATTATAGATTCATTATCCACCAACTGAAATTTGTCAGGTCTTTTATTGTTTTAATACTGATGATTTTGGCCTACAACTCCTGATAACCCAAAAAACCTGTCTCAATAAATTAGCATATTTCACCCGTCCAATCAAATAAAAGTGTTTTTTAATAACAAACAAAAAAACCATCAAATAATAATGTTCAGTTATGCACTCAATACTTGGTCGGGAATCCTTTGGCAGAAATGACTGCTTCAATGCGGCGTGGCATGGAGGCAATCAGCCTGTGACACTGCTGAGATGTTATGGAGGCCCAGGATGCTTCAATAGCGGCCTTAAGCTCATCCAGAGTGTTGGGTCTTGCATCTCTCAACTTTCTCTTCACAATATCCCACAGATTCTCTATGGGGTTCAGGTCAGGAGAGTTGGCAGGCCAATTGAGCACAGTAATACCATGGTCAGTAAACCATTTACCAGTGGTTTTGGCACTGTGAGCAGGTGCCAGGTCGTGCTGAAAAATGAAATCTTCATCTCCATAAAGCATTTCAGCCGATGGAAGCATGAAGTGCTCCAAAATCTCCTGATAGCTAGCTGCATTGACCCTGCCCTTGATGAAACACAGTGGACCAACACCAGCAGCTGACATGGCACCCCACACCATCACTGACTGTGGGTACTTGACACTGGACTTCAGGCATTTTGGCATTTCCTTCTCCCCAGTCTTCCTCCAGACTCTGGCACCTTGATTTCCAAATGACATGCACAATTTGCTTTCATCAGAAAAAAGTACTTGGGACCACTTAGCAACAGTCCAGTGCTGCTTCTCTGTAGCCCAGGTCAGGCGCTTCTGCCGCTGTTTATGGTTCAAAAGTGGCTTTACCTGGGGAATGCGGCACCTGTAGCCCATTTCCTGCACACAGTGGACTCAGTCCACTGCTTCCTCAGGTTCCCCAAGGTCTGGAATCGGTCCTTCTCCACAATCTTCCTCAGGGTCCGGTCACCTCTTCTCGTTGTACAGCGTTTTCTGCCACATTGTTTCCTTCCAACAGACTTACCATTGAGGTGCCTTGATACAGCACTCTGGGAACAGCCTATTTGTTGAGAAATTTCTTTCTGGGTCTTACCCTCTTGCTTGAGGGTGTCAATGATGGCCTTCTTGACATCTGTCAGGTCGCTAGTCTTACCCATGATGGGGGTTTTGAGTAATGAACCAGGCAGGGAGTTTTTAAAAGCATCAGGTATCTTTTGCATGTGTTTAGAGTTAATTAGTTGATTCAGAAGATTAGGGTAATAGGTCGTTTAGAGAACCTTTTCTTGATATGCTAATTTATTGAGACAGGTTTTTTGGGTTATCAGGAGTTGTAGGCCAAAATCATCAGTATTAAAACAAGAAAAGACCTGACAAATTTCAGTTGGTGGATAACGAATCTATAATATATGAAAGTTTAATTGTAATCATTACATTATGGTAAATAATGAAATTTAACACTATATGCTAATTTTTTGAGAAGGACCTGTACACAATGCACAGTACCACTTCTCCGGTCCTGTATATATACACTGTACAGTACCGCTCCTCCTGTCCTGTATATATACACTGCACAGTACCACTCCTCCTGTCCTGTATATATACACTGCACAGTATCACTCCTCCTGTCCTGTATATATACACTGCACAGTACCACTCCTCCTGTCCTGTATATATACACTGCACAGTGCCACTCCTCCTGTCCTGTATATATACACTGTACAGTACCGCTCCTCCTGTCCTGTATATATACACTGCACAGTACCACTCCTCCTGTCCTGTATATATACACTGCACAGTATCACTCCTCCTGTCCTGTACAGGTCCTTCTCAAAAAATTAGCATATAGTGTTAAATTTCATTATTTACCATAATGTAATGATTACAATTAAACTTTCATATATTATAGATTCATTATCCACCAACTGAAATTTGTCAGGTCTTTTATTGTTTTAACCCCTTCCCGACATGTGACGGTATAGTACGTCACATGTCGGGACCCCCGCTTTGATGTGCGCTCCGGCGGTGAGCGCACATCAAAGTCGCGACATGTCAGCTGTTTCTTACAGCTGACATGTGCGCGCAATAGCGGCGGGTGAAATCGCGATCACCCGCCGCTATTAACTAGTTAAATGCCGCTGTCAAACACAGACAGCGGCATTTAACTACCGCATCCGGCCGTGCGGCCGGATATGAGCGCATCGCCGACCCCCGTCACATGATCGGGGGTCGGCGATGCATCAGGACAGTAACCATAGAGGTCCTTGAGACCTCTATGGTTACTGATTGCCGGTGGCTGTGAGCGCCCCCCTGTGGTCGGCGCTCACAGCACACCTGCAATTCTGCTGTGTAGCAGCGATCTTATGATCGGTGCTGCATAGCAGAGCCGATCGGGCTGTGCCTGCTTCTAGCCTCCCATGGAGGCTATTGAAGCATGGCAAAAGTAAAAAAAAAAAGTTTTTAAAAATGTGAAAAAAAAAAAAAAAACATAAAAGTTTAAATCACCCCCCTTTCGCCCCAATCAAAATAAATCAATAAAAAAAGCGCCCAACCTACACATATTTGGTATCGCCGCGTTCAGAATCGCCCGATCTATCAATAAAAAAAAAGCATTAACCTGATCGCAAAACGGCGTAACGAGAAAAAAAATCGGAACGCCAGAATTACGTTTTTTTGGTCGCCACGGCATTGCATTAAAATGCAATAACGGGCGATCAAAAGAACGTGTCTGCACCAAAATGCTATCATTAAAAACGCCAGCTCGGCATGCAAAAAATAAGCCCTCACCTGACCCCAGATCACGAAAAATGGAGACGCTACGAGTATCGGAAAATGGCGCAATTTTGTTTTGTTTTGTTTTTTGCAAAGTTTGGAATTTTTTTTCACCACTTAGGTGAAAAATAACCTAGTCATGTTAGGTGTCTATGAACTCGTACTGACCTGGAGAATCATAATGGCAGGTCAGTTTTAGCATTTAGTGAACCTAGCAAAATAGGCAAGCAAAAAACAAGTGTGCGATTGCACTTTTTTTGCAATTTCACTGCACTTGGAATTTTTTTCCCGTTTTCTAGTACACGACATGCTAAAACCAATGATGTCGTTGAAAAGTACAACTCGTCCCGCAAAAAATAAGCCCTCACATGGCCATATTGACGGAAAAATAAAAAAGTTATGGCTCTGGGAAGGAGGGGAGCGAAAAACGAAAACGGAAAAACGGAAAAAGCTCCGGGGGTGAAGGGGTTAATACTGATGATTTTGGCATACAACTCCTGATAACCCAAAAAACCTGTCTCAATAAATTAGCATATCAAGAAAAGGTTCTCTAAACGACCTATTACCCTAATCTTCTGAATCAACTAATTAACTCTAAACACATGCAAAAGATACCTGAGGCTTTTAAAAACTCCCTGCCTGGTTCATTATTCAAAACCCCCATCATGGGTAAGACTAGCGACCTGACAGATGTCAAGAAGGCCATCATTGACACCCTCAAGCAAGAGGGTAAGACCCAAAAAGAAATTTCTCAACAAATAGGCTGTTCCCAGAGTGCTGTATCAAGGCACCTCAATGGTAAGTCTGTTGGAAGGAAACAATGTGGCAGAAAACGCTGTACAACGAGAAGAGGTGACCGGACCCTGAGGAAGATTGTGGAGAAGGACCGATTCCAGACCTTGGGGAACCTGAGGAAGCAGTGGACTGAGTCTGGTGTGGAAACATCCAGAGCCACCGTGCATTCCCCAGGTAAAGCCACTTTTGAACCATAAACAGCGGCAGAAGCGCCTGACCTGGGCTACAGAGAAGCAGCACTGGACTGTTGCTAAGTGGTCCCAAGTACTTTTTTCTGATGAAAGCAAATTTTGCATGTCATTCGGAAATCAAGGTGCCAGAGTCTGGAGGAAGACTGGGGAGAAGGAAATGCCAAAATGCCTGAAGTCCAGTGTCAAGTACCCACAGTCAGTGATGGTGTGGGGTGCCATGTCAGCTGCTGGTGTTGGTCCACTGTGTTTCATCAAGGGCAGGGTCAATGCAGCTAGCTATCAGGAGATTTTGGAGCACTTCATGCTTCCATCGGCTGAAATGCTTTATGGAGATGAAGATTTCATTTTTCAGCACGACCTGGCACCTGCTCACAGTGCCAAAACCACTGGTAAATGGTTTACTGACCATGGTATTACTGTGCTCAATTGGCCTGCCAACTCTCCTGACCTGAACCCCATAGAGAATCTGTGGGATATTGTGAAGAGAAAGTTGAGAGACGCCAGACCCAACACTCTGGATGAGCTTAAGGCCGCTATTGAAGCATCCTGGGCCTCCATAACATCTCAGCAGTGTCACAGGCTGATTGCCTCCATGCCACGCCGCATTGAAGCAGTCATTTCTGCCAACGGATTCCCGACCAAGTATCGAGTGCATAACTGAACATTATTATTTGATTGTTTTTTTGTTTGTTATTAAAAAACACTTTTATTTGATTGGATGGGTGAAATATGCTAATTTATTGAGACAGGTTTTTTGGGTTATCAGGAGTTGTATGCCAAAATCATCAGTATTAAAACAATAAAAGACCTGACAAATTTCAGTTGGTGGATAATGAATCTATAATATATGAAAGTTTAATTGTAATCATTACATTATGGTAAATAATGAAAATTAACACTATATGCTAATTTTTTGAGAAGGACCTGTATATATACACTGCACAGTGCCACTCCTCCTGTCCTGTATATGTACACTGCACAGTACCACTCCTCCAGTCCAGTATGTATACACTGCACAGTACCACTCCTCCTGTCCTGTATATATACACTGCACAGTGCCACTCCTCCTGTCCTGTATATGTACACTGCACAGTACCACTCCTCCAGTCCAGTATGTATACACTGCACAGTGTCACTCCTCCTGTCCTGGATATATACACTGCACAGTACCGCTCCTCCTGTCCTGTATATAAACACTGCACAGTTCCACTCCTCCTGTATATATACACTGCACAGTACCACTCCTCCTGTCCTGGATATATACACTGCACAGTACCGCTCCTTCTGTCCTGTATATATACACGGCACAGTATCACTCCTCCTGTCCTGTATATATACACTGCACAGTCCAACTCCTCCTGTCCTGTATATATATACTGCACAGTACCACTCCTCCTGTCCTGTATATATACACTGCACAGTTCCACTTCAACTGTCCTGTATATATACACTGCATCATACCACTCCTCCTGTCCTGTATATATACACTGCACAGTACCACTTCTCCTGCCCTGTATATATATACACTGCACAGTACCACTCCTCCTGTCCTGTATATATACACTGCACAGTACCACTCCTCCTGTCCTGTATATATATACACTGCACAGTACCACTCCTCCTGTCCTGTATATATACACTGCACAGTTCCACTTCTCCTGTCCTGTATAGATACAGAGCACAGTATCACTCCTCCTGTACTGTATATATACACTGCACAGTACCACTCCTCCTGTCCTGTATATATATACACTGCACAGTACCACTCCTCCTGTCCTGTATATATACACTGCACAGTTCCACTTCTCCTGTCCTGTATAGATACAGAGCACAGTATCACTCCTCCTGTCCTGTATTTATACACTGCACAGTACCACTCCTCCTGTCCTGTATATATACACTGCACTGTACCACTTCTCCTGTCCTGTAGATATACACTGCACAGTATCACTCCTCCTGTCCTGTATATATAAACTGCACAGTACCACTCCTCCTGTCCTGTATATATACACTGCACAGTTCCACTCCTCCGGTCCTGTATATATACAGAGCACAGTACCACTCCTCCAGTCCAGTATATATACACTGCACAGTACCACTCCTCCTGTCCTGTATATATACACTGCACAGTTCCACTCCTCCTGTCCTGTATATATATATATACACTGCACAGTACCACTCCTCCTGTCCTGGATATATACACTGCACAGTACCGCTCCTTCTGTCCTGTATATATACACGGCACAGTATCACTCCTCCTGTCCTGTATATATACACTGCACAGTCCAACTCCTCCTGTCCTGTATATATATACTGCACAGTACCACTCCTCCTGTCCTGTATATATACACTGCACAGTTCCACTTCAACTGTCCTGTATAGATACAGAGCACAGTATCACTCCTCCTGTCCTGTATATATACACTGCACAGTACCACTCCTCCAGTCCAGTATATATACACTGCACAGTACCACTCCTCCTGTCCTGTATATATACACTGCACAGTGCCACTCCTCCTGTCCTGTATATATACACTGCACAGTGCCACTCCTCCTGTCCTGTTTATATACACTGCACAGTTCCACTCCTCCTGTCCTGTATATATACACTGCACAGTTCCACTCCTCCTGTCCTGTATATATACACTGCACAGTTCCACTCCTCCTGTCCTGTATATATACACTGCACAGTTCCACTCCTCCTGTATATATACACTGCACAGTGCCACTCCTCCTGTCCTGTATATATACACTGCACAGCTCCACTCCTCCTATCCTGTATAAACTGCACAGTACCACTCCTCCTGTCCTGGATATATACACTGCACAGTACCGCTCCTCCTGTCCTGTATATATACACGGCACAGTATCACTCCTCCTGTCCTGTATATATACACTGCACAGTACCACTCCTCCTGTCCTGTATATATACACTGCACAGTACCACTCCTCCTGTCCTGTATATATATACACTGCACAGTACCACTCCTCCTGTCCTGTATATATACACTGCACAGTTCCACTTCTCCTGTCCTGTATAGATACAGAGCACAGTATCACTCCTCCTGTCCTGTATTTATACACTGCACAGTACCACTCCTCCAGTCCAGTATATATAAACTGCACAGTACCACTCCTCCTGTCCTGTATATATACACTGCACAGTGCCACTCCTCCTGTCCTGTATATATACACTGCACAGTTCCACTCCTCCTGTATATATACACTGCACAGTGCCACTCCTCCTGCCCTGGATATATACACTGCACAGTACCGCTCCTCCTGTCCTGTATATAAACACTGCACAGTTCCACTCCTCCTGTATATATACACTGCACAGTACCACTCCTCCTGTCCTGGATATATACACTGCACAGTACCGCTCCTCCTGTCCTGTATATAAACACTGCACAGTACCACTCCTCCTGTCCTGGATATATACACTGCACAGTACCGCTCCTCCTGTCCTGTATATATACACGGCACAGTATCACTCCTCCTGTCCTGTATATATACACTGCACAGTCCCACTCCTCCTGTCCTGTATATATACACTGCACAGTACCACTCCTCCTGTCCTGTATATATACACTGCACAGTTCCACTTCTCCTGTCCTGTATATATACACTGCACTGTACCACTTCTCCTGTCCTGTATATATACACTGCACTGTACCACTTCTCCTGTCCTGTATATATACACTGCACAGTACCACTTCAACTGTCCTGTATATATACACTGCATCATACCACTCCTCCTGTCCTGTATATATACACTGCACAGTAACACTCCTCCTGCCCTGTATATATACACTGCACAGTTCCACTCCTCCTGTCCTGTATATATACACTGCACAGTTCCAGTTTTCCTGTCCTGTATATATACACTGCACTGTACCACTTCTCCTGTCCTGTATATATACACTGCACTGTACCACTTCTCCTGTCCTGTAGATATACACTGCACAGTATCACTCCTCCTGTCCTGTATATATAAACTGCACAGTACCACTCCTCCTGTCCTGTATATATACACTGCACAGCTCCACTCCTCCTGTCCTGTATATATACAGAGCACAGTACCACTCCTCCAGTCCAGTATATATACACTGCACAGTACCACTCCTCCTGTCCTGTATATATACACTGCACAGTTCCACTCCTCCTGTATATATACACTGCACAGTGCCACTCCTCCTGTCCTGGATATATACACTGCACAGTACAGCTCCTCCTGTCCTGTATATATACACTGCACAGTTCCACTCCTCATGTATATATACACTGCACAGTACCACTCCTCCTGTCCTGGATATATACACTGCACAGTACCGCTCCTCCTGTCCTGTATATATACACGGCACAGTATCACTCCTCCTGTCCTGTATATATACACTGCACAGTACCACTCCTCCTGTCCTGTATATATACACTGCACAGTACCACTCCTCCTGTCCTGTATATATATACACTGCACAGTACCACTCCTCCTGTCCTGTATATATACACTGCACAGTTCCACTCCTCCTGTATATATACACTGCACAGTGCCACTTCTCCTGTCCTGTATAGATACAGAGCACAGTATCACTCCTCCTGTCCTGTATATATACACTGCACAGTACCACTCCTCCAGTCCAGTATATATACACTGCACAGTACCACTCCTCCTGTCCTGTATATATACACTGCACAGTTCCACTCCTCCTGTATATATACACTGCACAGTTCCACTTCTCCTGTCCTGTATAGATACAGAGCACAGTATCACTCCTCCTGTCCTGTATATATACACTGCACAGTACCACTCCTCCAGTCCAGTATATATACACTGCACAGTACCACTCCTCCTGTCCTGTATATATACACTGCACAGTGCCACTCCTCCTGTCCTGTATATATACACTGCACAGTTCCACTCCTCCTGTATATATACACTGCACAGTGCCACTCCTCCTGTCCTGGATATATACACTGCACAGTACCACTCCTCCTGTCCTGTATATAAACACTGCACAGTTCCACTCCTCCTGTATATATACACTGCACAGTACCACTCCTCCTGTCCTGGATATATACACTGCACAGTACCGCTCCTCCTGTCCTGTATATATACACGGCACAGTATCACTCCTCCTGTCCTGTATATATACACTGCACAGTCCAACTCCTCCTGTCCTGGATATATACACTGCACAGTACCACTCCTCCTGTCCTGTATATATACACTGCACAGTGCCACTCCTCATGTCCTGTATATATACACTGCACAGTTCCACTTCTCCTGTCCTGTATATATACACTGCATCATACCACTCCTCCTGTCCTGTATATATACACTGCACAGTACCACTCCTCCTGTCCTGTATATATACACTGCACAGTTCCACTCCTCCTGTATATATACACTGCACAGTGCCACTTCTCCTGTCCTGTATACATACAGAGCACAGTATCACTCCTCCTGTCCTGTATATATACACTGCACAGTACCACTCCTCCAGTCCAGTATATATACACTGCACAGTGCCACTCCTCCTGTCCTGGATATATACACTGCACAGTACCGCTCCTCCTGTCCTGTATATATACACTGCACAGTTCCACTCCTCCTGTATATATACACTGCACAGTGCCACTTCTCCTGTCCTGTATAGATAGAGCACAGTACCACTCCTCCTGTCCTGTATATATACACTGCACAGTGCCACTCCTCCTGTCCTGTATATATACACTGCACAGTACCACTCCTCCAGTCCAGTATATATACACTGCACAGTACCACTCCTCCTGTCCTGTATATATACACTGCACAGTTCCACTCCTCCTGTATATATACACTGCACAGTACCACTCCTCCTGTCCTGGATATATACACGGCACAGTATCACTCCTCCTGTCCTGTATATATACACAGCACAGTCCAACTCCTCCTGTCCTGTATATATACACTGCACAGTTCCACTCCTCCTGTATATATACACTGCACAGTGCCACTCCTCCTGTCCTGGATATATACACTGCACAGTACAGCTCCTCCTGTCCTGTATATATACACTGCACAGTTCCACTCCTCATGTATATATACACTGCACAGTACCACTCCTCCTGTCCTGGATATATACACTGCACAGTACCGCTCCTCCTGTCCTGTATATATACACGGCACAGTATCACTCCTCCTGTCCTGTATATATACACTGCACAGTACCACTCCTCCTGTCCTGTATATATACACTGCACAGTACCACTCCTCCTGTCCTGTATATATATACACTGCACAGTACCACTCCTCCTGTCCTGTATATATACACTGCACAGTTCCACTCCTCCTGTATATATACACTGCACAGTGCCACTTCTCCTGTCCTGTATAGATACAGAGCACAGTATCACTCCTCCTGTCCTGTATATATACACTGCACAGTACCACTCCTCCAGTCCAGTATATATACACTGCACAGTACCACTCCTCCTGTCCTGTATATATACACTGCACAGTGCCACTCCTCCTGTCCTGTATATATACACTGCACAGTTCCACTCCTCCTGTATATATACACTGCACAGTGCCACTCCTCCTGTCCTGGATATATACACTGCACAGTACCACTCCTCCTGTCCTGTATATAAACACTGCACAGTTCCACTCCTCCTGTATATATACACTGCACAGTACCACTCCTCCTGTCCTGGATATATACACTGCACAGTACCGCTCCTCCTGTCCTGTATATATACACGGCACAGTATCACTCCTCCTGTCCTGTATATATACACTGCACAGTCCAACTCCTCCTGTCCTGGATATATACACTGCACAGTACCACTCCTCCTGTCCTGTATATATACACTGCACAGTGCCACTCCTCATGTCCTGTATATATACACTGCACAGTTCCACTTCTCCTGTCCTGTATATATACACTGCATCATACCACTCCTCCTGTCCTGTATATATACACTGCACAGTACCACTCCTCCTGTCCTGTATATATACACTGCACAGTGCCACTCCTCCTGTCCTGTATATATAAACTGCACAGTACCACTCCTCCTGTCCTGTATATATATATATACACTGCACAGTACCACTCCTCCTGTCCTGTATATATACACTGCACAGTTCCACTCCTCCTGTCCTGTATATATACACTGCACAGTTCCACTCCTCCTGCCCTGTATATATACAGAGCACAGTACCACTTCTCCTGTCCTGTATATATACACTGCATCATACCACTCCTCCTGTCCTGTATATATACACTGCACAGTACCACTCCTCCTGACCTGTATATATACACTGCACAGTTCCACTCCTCCTGTCCTGTATATATACAGAGCACAGTACCACTCCTCCAGTCCAGTATATATACACTGCACAGTGCCACTCCTCCTGTCCTGGATATATACACTGCACAGTACCGCTCCTCCTGTCCTGTATATATACACTGCACAGTTCCACTCCTCCTGTATATATACACTGCACAGTGCCACTTCTCCTGTCCTGTATAGATACAGAGCACAGTACCACTCCTCCTGTCCTGTATATATACACTGCACAGTGCCACTCCTCCTGTCCTGTATATATACACTGCACAGTACCACTCCTCCAGTCCAGTATATATACACTGCACAGTACCACTCCTCCTGTCCTGTATATATACACTGCACAGTTCCACTCCTCCTGTATATATACACTGCACAGTACCACTCCTCCTGTCCTGGATATATACACGGCACAGTATCACTCCTCCTGTCCTGTATATATACACAGCACAGTCCAACTCCTCCTGTCCTGTATATATACACTGCACAGTACCACTCCTCCTGTCCTGTATATATACACTGCACAGTTCCACTTCTCCTGTCCTGTATATATACACTGCATCATACCACCCCTCCTGTCCTGTATATATACACTGCACAGTACCACTCCTCCTGTCCTGTATATATACACTGCACAGTTCCACTCCTCCTGTCCTGTATATATACACTGCACAGTTCCAGTTCTCCTGTCCTGTATAAATACACTGCACTGTACCACTTCTCCTGTCCTGTAGATATACACTGCACAGTATCACTCCTCCTGTCCTGTATATATAAACTGCACAGTACCACTCCTCCTGTCCTGTATATATATATATACACTGCACAGTACCACTCCTCCTGTCCTGTATATATATATACACTGCACAGTACCACTCCTCCTGTCCTGTATATATATACACTGCACAGTACCACTCCTCCTGTCCTGTATATATACACTGTACAGTACCACTCCTCCTGTCCTGTATATATACACTGCACAGTTCCACTCCTCCTGTCCTGTATATATACAGAGCACAGTGCCACTTCTCCTGTCCTGTATATATACACTGCATCATACCACTCCTCCTGTCCTGTATATATACACTGCACAGTACCACTCCTCCTGACCTGTATATATACAGAGCACAGTACCACTCCTCCAGTCCAGTATATATACACTGCACAGTACCACTCCTCCTTTCCTGTATATATACACTGCACAGTTCCACTCCTCCTGTCCTGTATATATACACTGCACAGTTCCACTCCTCCTGTATATATACACTGCACAGTGCCACTCCTCCTGTCCTGGATATATACACTGCACAGTACCGCTCCTCCTGTCCTGTATATATACACTGCACAGTTCCACTCCTCCTGTCCTGTATATATACACTGCACAGTACCACTCCTCCTGTCCTGTATATATACACTGCACAGTTCCACTCCTCCTGTCCTGTATATATACACTGCACAGTACCACTCCTCCTGTCCTGTATATATACACTGCACAGTACCGCTCCTCCTGTATATATACACTGCACAGTACCACTCCTCCTGTCCCGTTATACACTGCACAGTGCCACTCCTCCTGTCCTGTATATATACACTGCACAGTACCACTCCTCCTGTCCTGTATATATACACTGCACAGTACCACTCCTCCTGTCCTGTATATATACACTGCACAGTCTCTCCTCCTGTATATATACATTGCACAGTACCACTCCTCCTGTCCTGTATATATACACTGCACAGTGCCACTCCTCCTGTACTGTATATATACACTGCACAGTACCACTCCTCCTGTCCTGTATATATACACTGCACAGTTCCACTCCTCCTATCCTGTATATATACACTGCACAGTTCCACTCCTCCTATCCTGTATATATAAACTGCACAGTTCCACTCCTCCTTTCCTGTATATATACACTGCACAGTACCACTCCTCCAGTATATATACACTGCACAGTACCACTCCTCCAGTATATATACACTGCACAGTACCACTCCTCCTGTATATATACACTGCACAGTACCTCTCCTCCAGTATATATACACTGCACAGTACCACTCCTCCTGTATATATACACCGCACAGTACCACTCCTCCTGTCCTGTATATATACACTGCACAGTTCCACTCCTCCTGTCCTGTATATATACACTGCACAGTGCCACTCCTCCTGTCCTGTATATATACACTGCACAGTACCACTCCTTCTGTCCTGTATATATACACTGCACAGTTCCACTCCTCCTGTCCTGTATATATACACTGCACAGTTCCACTCCTCCTGTCCTGTATATATACACTGCACAGTACCACTCCTCCTGTCCTGTATATATACACTGCACAGTACCACTCCTCCTGTATATATACACTGCACAGTGCCACTCCTCCTGTCCTGTATATATACACTGCACAGTACCACTCCTTCTGTCCTGTATATATACACTGCACAGTTCCACTCCTCCTGTCCTGTATATATACACTGCACAGTTCCACTCCTCCTGTCCTGTATATATACACTGCACAGTACCACTCCTCCTGTATATATACACTGCACAGTGCCACTCCTCCTGTCCTGTATATATACACTGCACAGTACCACTCCTCCTGTATATATACACACTGCACAGTACCACTTCTCCTGTCCTGTATATATACATTGCACAGTACCACTCCTCCTGTGCTGTATATATGCATTGCACAGTACCACTTCTCCTGTCCTGTATATATACACTGCACAGTACCACTCCTCCTGTCCTGTATATATACACTGCACAGTTCCACTCCTCCTGTCCTGGATATATACACTGCACAGTACCGCTCCTCCTGTCCTGTATATAAACACTGCACAGTACCACTCCTCCTGTATATATACACTGCACAGTACCACTTCTCCTGTCCTGTATATATACATTGCACAGTACCACTTCTCCTGTCCTGTTCTCAGAGAGGTGACAGACTTTGGAAAGGTCAATACTGGTTTATTATTTTCAGTATTCCTATGGGAAATTGTTTTTAAAAAGGAAACCCATTTAAATGGATTATCCCAAGTAATCCCCTATCCTGAGAACTTTCCAATAGCTGGGGTCCAACCGCTGGGACCCCCATGAACCCAAGAACTGGATCTCTAAAGACCTACATGTAATGGAGGTCACTGTGGCACCATTCACATGTGGCTTTTCAAATAACTCCTTTAGAGGAGTGTTGAGGGGCACGACAAAGTATAGCAAAATTCACTGATCCTGGAGGGTTATAGTATGTGGGCTGGTAGGGTTTGTGTGGCAGGGCTGCTTTTTTTGTCCCAGTCTAGCCCTGCCCATCATATACTGTATGGAACAATATATAGGTCTCATTATACTGTATGGAACATTATAAAGTACAGACCAAAAGTTTGGACACACCTCATTTAAAGATTTTTCTGTATTTTCATGACTATGAAAATTGTACGTTCACACTGAAGGCATCAAAACTATGAATTAACACATGTGGAATTATATACTTAACAAAAAAAGTGTGAAACAACTGAAATTATGTCTTATATTCTAGGTTCTTCAAAGTAGCCACCTTTTGCTTTGATGACTGCTTCGCACACTCTTGGCATTCTCTTGATGAGCTTCAAGAGGTAGTCACCGGGAATGGTCTTCCAACAATCTTGAAGGAGTTCCCAGAGATGCTTAGCATTTGTTGGCCCTTTTGCCTTCACTTTGCGGTCCAGCTCACCCCAAACCATCTCGATTGGGTTCAGGTCTGGTGACTGTGGAGGCCAGGTCATCTGGCATAGCACCCCATCACTCTCCTTCTTGGTCAAATAGCCCTTACACAGCCTGGAGGTGTGTTTGGGGTCATTGTCCTGTTGAAAAATAAATGATGGTCCAACTAAACGCAAACCGGATGGAATAGCATGCCGCTGCAAGATGCTGTGGTAGCCATGCTGGTTCAGTATGCCTTCAATTTTGAATAAATCCCCAACAGTGTCACCAGTAAAGCACCCGCACACCATCACACCTCCTTCTCCATGCTTCACGGTGGGAACCACGCATGTAGAGTCCATCCGTTCACCTTTTCTGCGTCGTACAAAGACACGGTGGTTGGAACCCAAAGATCTCAAATTTGGACTCATCAGACCAAAGCACAGATTTCCACTGGTCTAATGTCCATTCCTTGTGTTCTTTAGCCCAAACAAGTCTCTTCTGCTTTTTGCCTGTCTTTAGCAGTGGTTTCCTAGCAGCTATTTTACCATGAAGGCCTGCTGCACAAAGTCTCCTCTTAACAGTTGTTGTAGAGATGTGTCTGCTGCTAGAACTCTGTGTGGCATTGACCTGGTCTCTAATCTGAGCTGCTGTTAACCTGCGATTTCTGAGGCTGGTGACTTGGATAAACTTAGCCTCAGAAACAGAGGTGACTCTTGGTCTTCCTTTCCTAGGGCGGTCCTCATGTGTTATGACCCCAATGGCGAGGGTCTCAGAGGAACGTGGAAGTCTGCAGAATACAAAAATCCAGCTCATAGGGCAGTGGTAACTGGGTTGACCATATATCTACTCCTAACGCCAACACTAGAAGTAGCCGGGGATCATTCCTACGTTGATTCTAGATAACACGCGCCAGCCGGAGAATCTAGCTACCCCTAGTAGAGGAAAACAAAGACCTTTCTTGCCTCCAGAGAAGGGGACCCCAAAGCTGGATAGAAGCCCCCCACAAATAATGACGGTTAGGTAAGAGGAAATGACAAACACAGAAATGAACCAGGTTTAGCACAGAGAGGCCCGCTTACTGATAGCAGAATAAAGAAAGGTAACTTATATGGTCAACAAAAACCCTATCAAAATCCACACTGGAAATTCAAGAACCCCCGAACCGTCTAACGGTCCGGGGGGAGAACACCAGCCCCCTAGAGCTTCCTAGCAAAGGTCAGGATATAGATTTGGAACAAGCTGGACAAAAATACAAAAACAAAACAAATAGCAAAAGCAAAAGGCAGACTTAGCTGATATAACTGGAACCAGGATCAGTAGACAAGAGCACAGCAGACTAGCTCTGATAACTACGTTGCCAGGCATTGAACTGAAGGTCCAGGGAGCTTATATAGCAACACCCCTAACTAACGACCCAGGTGCGGATAAAAGGAATGACAGAAAAACCAGAGTCAAAAAACTAGTAACCACTAGAGGGAGCAAAAAGCAAATTCACAACAGTACCCCCCCCTTAGTGAGGGGTCACCGAACCCTCACCACGACCACCAGGGCGATCAGGATGAGCGGCATGAAAGGCACGAACTAAATCGGCCGCATGAACATCAGAGGCGACCACCCAGGAATTGTCCTCCTGACCATAGCCCTTCCACTTGACCAGGTACTGAAGCCTCCGCCTGGAGAGGCGAGAATCCAAGATCTTCTCCACCACGTACTCCAACTCGCCCTCAACCAACACCGGAGCAGGAGGCTCAGCAGAAGGAACTACAGGCACAATGTACCGCCGCAACAAGGACCTATGAAATACATTGTGAATAGCAAACGACACAGGAAGATCCAGACGAAAAGATACAGGATTAAGGATTTCCAATATCTTGTAAGGCCCAATAAAACGAGGTTTAAATTTGGGAGAGGAGACCTTCATAGGAACAAAGCGGGAAGAAAGCCATACCAAATCCCCAACGCGTAGTCGGGGACCCACACCGCGGCGGCGGTTGGCAAAGCGCTGAGCCTTCTCCTGTGACAACTTCAAGTTGTCCACCACATGATTCCAGATCTGCTGCAACCTATCCACCACAGAATCCACCCCAGGACAGTCAGAAGGCTCCACATGACCCGAAGAAAAGCGAGGATGGAAACCAGAGTTGCAGAAAAAAGGCGAAACCAAGGTGGCGGAACTAGCCCGATTATTAAGGGCAAACTCAGCCAACGGCAAGAATGTCACCCAATCGTCCTGATCAGCAGAGACAAAACACCTCAAATAAGCCTCCAAAGTCTGATTGGTTCGCTCCGTCTGTCCATTAGTCTGAGGATGGAAAGCAGACGAAAACGACAAATCAATGCCCATCCTACTACAAAAGGATCGCCAGAACCTGGAAACGAACTGGGATCCTCTGTCTGACACAATATTCTCAGGGATGCCGTGCAAACGAACCACGTTCTGGAAAAACACAGGAACCAGATCGGAAGAGGAAGGCAGCTTAGGCAAAGGAACCAAATGGACCATCTTAGAGAAGCGATCACATATCACCCAGATAACGGACATGCCCTGAGATAGCGGAAGATCAGAAATGAAATCCATGGAGATATGTGTCCAAGGTCTCTTCGGGACAGGCAAGGGCAAGAGCAAACCGCTGGCACGAGAACAGCAAGGCTTAGCTCGAGCACAAGTCCCACAGGACTGCACAAATGACCGCACATCCCTTGACAAGGAAGGCCACCAAAAGGACCTGGCCACCAGATCTCTGGTGCCAAAAATTCCCGGATGACCTGCCAACACCGAGGAATGAACCTCGGAAATGACTCTGCTGGTCCACTTATCCGGGACAAACAGTCTGTCAGGTGGACAAGACTCAGGCCTATCAGCCTGAAATCTCTGCAACACACGTCGCAGATCCGGAGAAATAGCTGACAAGATAACTCCATCTTTAAGAATACCAACAGGATCAGCGACTCCAGGAGCATCAGGCACAAAGCTCCTAGAAAGAGCATCGGCCTTCACATTCTTTGAACCTGGTAAATACGAGACAACAAAATCAAAGCGGGAGAAAAACAATGACCAGCGGGCCTGTCTCGGATTAAGGCGTTTAGCAGACTCGAGATACATCAGATTTTTGTGATCAGTCAAGACCACCACACGATGCTTAGCACCCTCGAGCCAATGACGCCACTCCTCAAATGCCCATTTCATGGCCAACAACTCCCGATTGCCCACATCATAATTTCGCTCGGCAGGCGAAAACTTCCTAGAGAAAAAGGCACAAGGTTTCATAACAGAGCAACCAGGGCCTCTCTGCGACAAAACGGCCCCTGCCCCAATCTCCGAAGCATCCACCTCAACCTGAAAGGGAAGTGAGACGTCAGGCTGGCACAAAACCGGCGCCGAAGTAAACCGGCGTTTCAACTCCTGGAAAGCCTCCACGGCAGCAGGAGCCCAGTTAGCTACATCGGAGCCCTTCTTGGTCATATCCGTCAAAGGTTTCACAATGCTAGAAAAATTAGCGATAAAACGACGGTAGAAGTTAGCGAAGCCCAAGAACTTCTGAAGACTCTTAACTGACGAGGGCTGAGTCCAATCAAGAATAGCTCGGACCTTGACTGGGTCCATCTCCACAGCAGAAGGGGAAAAAATGAACCCCAAAAAGGGAACCTTCTGTACACCAAAGAGACACTTTGAGCCCTTGACAAACAAAGAATTTTCACGCAAAATTTTAAAGACCAACCTGACCTGCTCCACATGCGAATCCCAATTATCAGAAAAAACCAAAATATCATCCAGATAAACAATCAAAAATTTATCCAGATACTTCCGGAAAATGTCATGCATAAAGGACTGAAAAACTGAAGGCGCATTGGAGAGCCCAAAAGGCATCACCAAGTACTCAAAATGACCTTCGGGCGTATTGAATGCGGTTTTCCATTCATCACCTTGCTTAATGCGCACAAGGTTGTACGCACCACGAAGGTCTATCTTGGTGAACCACTTGGCACCCTTAATCCGGGCAAACAAGTCAGACAACAGCGGTAAAGGATACTGAAATTTGACAGTGATCTTATTTAAAAGCCGATAATCAATACAAGGTCTCAAAGATCCGTCCTTTTTTGCCACAAAAAAGAATCCCGCACCAAGAGGGGAAGAAGACGGACGAATATGTCCTTTCTCCAGAGACTCCTTGATATATGAACGCATAGCGGTATGTTCAGGTACCGACAGATTAAACAGTCTTCCCTTAGGAAATTTACTGCCTGGGATCAAATCTATAGCACAGTCACAGTCCCTATGAGGAGGCAGTGCACTGGACTCAGACTCACTGAAGACATCCTGATAATCAGACAAATACTCCGGAACTTCCGAAGGCGTAGAAGAAGCAATAGACACAGGCAGGGAATCCCCATGAATACCACGACAGCCCCAACTTGAGACTGACATAGCCTTCCAGTCCAGGACTGGATTATGGGTCTGTAACCATGGCAGCCCTAAAACAACCAAATCATGCATTTTATGTAAAACCAGGAAACGTATCACCTCGCGGTGTTCAGGAGTCATGCACATGGTAACCTGTGTCCAATACTGCGGTTTATTTGCTGCCAATGGTGTAGCATCAATACCCCTAAGAGGAATAGGATTTCTGATAACATAGTCTTGTATGCCCTGCACACGAGTAGCCAGCTGGTCCACACTTGTAATCAAGGTCTGGACATTCATGTCTGCAGCAAGCATAGCCACTCTGAGGTAAAGGGGAAGAAGAAAAAAAAAAAAAAAACCTCAGAATCTTCTTTCTTATAATCCCTCTTCTGCAATGCATTAAACATTTAATACTGGCCTGGCAAACTGTTATGACCCCAATGGCGAGGGTCTCAGAGGAACGTGGAAGTCTGCAGAATACAAAAATCCAGCTCATAGGGCAGTGGTAACTGGGTTGACCATATATCTACTCCTAACGCCAACACTAGAAGTAGCCGGGGATCATTCCTACGTTGATTCTAGATGACACGCGCCAGCCGGAGAATCTAGCTACCCCTAGTAGAGGAAAACAAAGACCTTTCTTGCCTCCAGAGAAGGGGACCCCAAAGCTGGATAGAAGCCCCCCACAAATAATGACGGTTAGGTAAGAGGAAATGACAAACACAGAAATGAACCAGGTTTAGCACAGAGAGGCCCGCTTACTGATAGCAGAATAAAGAAAGGTAACTTATATGGTCAACAAAAACCCTATCAAAATCCACACTGGAAATTCAAGAACCCCCGAACCGTCTAACGGTCCGGGGGGAGAACACCAGCCCCCTAGAGCTTCCTAGCAAAGGTCAGGATATAGATTTGGAACAAGCTGGACAAAAATACAAAAACAAAACAAATAGCAAAAGCAAAAGGCAGACTTAGCTGATATAACTGGAACCAGGATCAGTAGACAAGAGCACAGCAGACTAGCTCTGATAACTACGTTGCCAGGCATTGAACTGAAGGTCCAGGGAGCTTATATAGCAACACCCCTAACTAACGACCCAGGTGCGGATAAAAGGAATGACAGAAAAACCAGAGTCAAAAAACTAGTAACCACTAGAGGGAGCAAAAAGCAAATTCACAACATCATGTGAGCCAGTTTCTCTGTAGCGCTTGATGGTTTTTGCCACTGCACTTGGGGACACTTTCAAAGTTTTCCCAATTTTTCGGACTGGCTGACCTTCATTTCTTAAAGTAATGATGGCCACTCGTTTTCCTTTACTTAGCTGCTTTTTTCTTGCAATAATACAAATTCTAACAGTCTATTCAGTAGGACTATCAGCTGTGTATCCATCAGACTTCTGCACAACACAACTGATTGTCCGAACACCATTTATAAGGCAAGAAATCCCACTTATTAAACCTGACAGGGCACACCTGTGAAGTGAAAACCATCCCCGGTGACTACCTCTTGAAGCTCATCAAGAGAATGCCAAGAGTGTGCAAAGCAGTCATCAAAGCAAAAGGTGGCTACTTTGAAGAACCTAGAATATAAGACATAATTTCAGTTGTTTCACACTTTTTGTTAAGTATATAATTCCACATGTGTTAATTCATAGTTTTTATGCCTTCAGTGTGAATGTACAATTTTCAGAGTCATGAAAATACAGAAAAATCTTTAAATGAGAAGGTGTGTCCAAACTTTTGGTCTGTACCGTATGTGGCCCATTATACTGTATGGAGCAATACATGGGGCTCATTATTCTTTATGGAGCAATACATGGGGCTCATTGTTCTTTATGGAGCATTATATGGGGCCCATTATAGAGTATGGTGCAATATATGGGGCTCATAGTTCTGTAAGAAGCAATATATGTGGCTCATAATACTGTATGGAGCATTATATGGGGAACATAATTCTGTATGGAGCAATATATGTGGCTCATAATATTGTATGGAGCATTATATGGGGCTCATAATTCTGTATGGAGCAATATATGTGGCTCATAATACTGTATGGAGCAATATATGTGGCTCATAATACTGTATGGAGCATTATATGTGGCTCATAATACTGTAGGGAGCATTATATGGGGCCCATAATACTGTATGGAGAACTATACTGTCTGGTTTCTGAGCTATAGTAGAATTTACAATAGATAACACTCATTTAAGAAGTAAGTGAAATCTTTGAATCTTTGGCATTGTACTATAACTACGGTATATTTCTCTGCCGTATGTGTGCATCATGAATTGTGGTATGTGTTAAAAGGGCCCGCTGAGACTCTTTCGCCCGGGGCCCATGAAAACCTGGAGCCGGCCCTCGCTATGAATAAGTTCTGTATTTATGTTATTGGGGCTGCTTTGTAGGTCGTGATTTGGGTGTATTCATTCTATATGCATGTGTATTTTCTGGATTATCGATTAATATATAAACTTTACAGTGATCCAATCTGTGCATTTGTGGTAAGCCTCGGGAAGCCTCTCTGGCAGCTTAGGTCTATACTGAGAACAATCACCGCTTGTGTCTGGTCCTTGTACCAGTCTGGGAAATCATTGTATTGGCTCCCACTGTTCTCAGATATAAATTGCCTGTTATCATAAGTACAATTATTACTAAAACGTACCCTCTATTCAACTCTTGCATGCATTAAAACATTAATACTAATATTCATTACCATGTGAATCTTGATCAGGAGAATTACAAGAAGTGGCTTCTAAACAGGTTACAGTGATAAATCAGACATTTTTATGCTAGTGATTCTTGTGACATTTTACCATGTTGAAGCAGAAAGCCATGAGATAAGCATATACATGAATGCACTGTGTATATTAGATAACAGGTTACTTATTTACCGCAAGTCACGGGCAACTAGACGGAAACCGCCCCACTGATTCCCCCTCACCAACGCTTCTTTATTCAGAAAGAATGCAGTGTTCCTCGAAAGAAGCCAACTTACCTCGCTAAGCCGTTCTCCTCCTCAAGAAACAGCAGGCGTCTAAGAGCCTGAAGAATATTACCAGAATGTTATTTGCGGTCATCAATTGGAATGTTTTCTTCTTTGCAGATTTTTTTTATTTTATTGGGAACAATTCCTACTATCTATAAAAAAAAAATAAAATCAGGAAAACTCCCTCCCTATTTGTACCCAAAGAACGGGATATCTTCTGCTAAATCTGAAGTCCGCTCCTATTCATAAAGTCCCGAGCAGCCTGATGCACTGTGCTTTCAATGCATTCGTCGCCATGGAAACCACTCGCTGCAAAGTATGTCCCAGTCAAAGGGAATTTACATGATGGGACAAAAGTTGAAAAAAAAAAAAAGCCCTGCATTCAGATGACCTTATTCTACCGTACTCATAATAAAAAAAAAATCATACATCAATAATAATAAGTAACCGGGAAAAAAACAGCAAAGCATACGATTATACTGGGCAGTCATGGAAAAAGCTGGCAAGTTCAACTGATTGTCAAGGCCACGTCTACAATAAGCCAACAGCTGAGAGGAACAGTTGGGAAATCCTACACCTGACCTGATCTCTTCCCCGTCACACGCCGCTTTGGCATGCTGGCATCTCCTGTCCCACAGAGAAGCAGATAGCTACAAAGGAAATGACATGATATTATGTCACGGACAAGCAGAAACGATCTGCAGGACAACCTTGTAATGCCCCATAAGAATCCATGCTGCCAGAGCACGAATAATAAGCCAAAGAATCACACAATCCTCTAACCCCATGAAGGCAGGCAGCTGGGGTGACGGTCACAGTCATGGGGGGACAATATCAGGACAAGCTGGTCATACAATGGTTATTCTTGACAAAGTTCTTAGTATGCAACTCCGCATCACGGTAAGGTAGCAGTAAGAAGCCCCCACGGCACTCCGGGAGCCTTAAATCCAAGCTAGCTCCATTTTACAGTATTACATGTCCATTATTTTATTTTCCAAGCAACCTGTAATTTCACACTATGGTTCTATTTTCCTGCATTTCTTGAACAAAATTTTCTCACAGTTCTGGTGATAAATAAATATTTCTCCTATAGCATTTAATAGCCTACTGTATGTAAATTGTCTCTTCAGAGAGGAAGAGTGTTAGAACTATAGCGCCACCTATAGGAATTAGCGATCCGTGTCTATAAACTGAGATTATGGTTTGGCTTTTAACCTAAGTCATATTGCAAGGCTTGTTAAATAAAGAGTCAATATTGACTTTTAGGATCGCTACTTCAAGTAGGTGGCACTAGAGGAAAAGGGAGACCACACCTCAGCTTGAACAGAATGCAAAAATACAAACAAAAAAACCCAAAAATTTAGATTGGTTTGAGTTGGTATACATGCAATACATAAACACATGTTCACATTGGCCATAAAACATACAAACAGTTACAGCAGGGTTTTTGTTCATTTTGTTTCTTGTAGGTTTTGTGTGCTTTATGGCCAATGTGTTTATGAGCTGCATGTATACCAACTCAAACCAAGCTCAATTTTTGTGCTTTTTCTTTGTATTTTTGCATTCTGTGCAAGCCGGGGTGTGGCCTCCCTCTCCTGAGCTGGAAATTACACTTAAAGGCTTCCCCAGACTGGTGTCCACTGGTTGGGACGAGCTCCGTTTGTCTGCTCTTATTCACACACTGAGGTCAACTCTGACACATGGTAAGGTTTTTAATATTAGACAGTGTAGGACTGTCCCGACCAGAGTCACCTTGTCGATGGTGGGATGGCTTTTATGCTATTTTTTGATCAAAAACAGTATTACTAAGAAAACTGTGTTATTTACATGCACTTTTGCTTTTTACTTATTTAGTTACAGCAGGGTTTTTGCTCATTTTGTTTCTTGTAGGTTCTGCTGTAGCCAATGACAGGTCGACTTGGCCTTGTGTTTTGGATTATTGTCATGTTGGAATGTCCAAGTACATCCCATGCGCAGCTTCTGGGCTTTGCATTGTGTGTCTGCATGTGCCACCGTAAACATGGAGAACAGAGAGAAGAGAATGGTCTGAGGACTTTAGAAGCAAAATTGATGAAAAATATCAAAATGTCAAGGTTACAAGTCCATCTCCAGAGATCTTAATGTTCCTTCGTCCATGGTGCGCAACATAATGAAAAAGTTATAACAACCACCCATATATAAATAAATATGGGAAATAGGAAGAGATCCACGGATAATGTTAAAATGATTAATTTTTATTTAAATTTAATTAATAAAAAAAACAGTATAAAAAAGCAGAAATAGTGGGGGGGGGGGGCGCTGGGCAAAAACAAGGGGCAGTACAAACATAAGTAAATAAGAAGATCAATGGAAATCACCATTTTTGTGGCTAAAATGCAGCCCAGGTTTAGACGCTATAACCCAAGTGATGTCCTAGGTATGCTAACAAAATGCTAGGTAAATGCGGCAATGGCCACTAACACAATCCTATTAGCTAGACATCAGATATGGAAGGTGTAAATAAGGACAGTAATAGCTACAGAATGCCCCAGAAAGCTGGTGGCACATCTCCCGTGGCAGCCTAAGGCTATGTGCACACGTCCAGAATTGCCGCAGAAATTTCCATGGCAATTCCTGAACTCCCTGCCTTGGAAAAAACGCATGCGGAATTGGCATGTGTTTTCCCGCTAAACACTAGCGTTTTACAAGCGTAATTAGCTTGCAGAATGCTAGCGTTTTCCAAGTGATCTGTAGCATCACTTGGAAAACTGATTGACAGGTTGATCATGTTCATGTTGTCAAACATCGTGTTTGACAAGTGTGACCAACTTTTTACTATTGATGCTGGCTATGCAGCATCAATAGTAAAAAATCTAATTTTAAAAATAATTTAAAAAAATAAAAAATAGTGATATTCTCACCTTCCGGCATCCCCGGCAGTCTTCCCGCTCCTTGCGATGCTGCATTGCGAGAATAACCTGTTATGACATAGCGCTACATCATCACAGGTCATTGCCGCTAGGCATTATTGGGAACAGGAACATAGCGAGGAGCGGGAAGACTGCCGGGGACACGGAAGGTGAGAATATCATGATTTTTTATTTTAATTCTTTTTTTTTTTTTTAACAATTATTTGGTTCCCAGGGCCTGGAGGAGAGTCTCCTCTCCTCCACACCCGGGTACCAACCGCACATGATCCTCTTACTTCCCGCATGGTGGGCATAGCGAAAAAACGCAGAAAAAAAAAAAACAGAAATTCCTAAACGTGTGCACACAGACTTACTCTCAGGTAGCTATATATAATCAATATGAATATAGATATACAGATAGGTCCACAAATATCTGGACAATGACAAATTTTGTCATTTTAGTTGTTTTCCACAACATATGCAAGATACAATTATATAATATGTGCACAAGGACAGGATCCTCTCCCCTCTGTACCAGTCTGTCATTGTAAATTCGTTTACTGTAAATGATATCTATAACTCTGTATGTAACCCCTGCTCATGTACAGCACCATGGAATTAATGGTGCTATATAAATAAATAAATAATAATAATAATGATATAATCAATGTGGGCTTAAAGGGAACCTGTCACCCCCTAAATCGAAGGTGAGCTAAGCCCACCGGCATCAGGGGCTTATCTACAGCATTCTGTAATGCTGTAGATAAGCCCCCGATGTATCCTGAAAGATGAGAAAAAGAGGTTAGATTATACTCACCTGGGCGGGCGGTCCGATCTAATGGGTGTTGCGGTCCGGTCCGGGGCCTCCCATCTGCTTACGATGACTCCCTCTTCTTGTCTTCACGCTCCGGCACAGGCGTACTTTATCTGCCCTGTTGATAAGGGCAGAGCAAAGTACTGCAGTGCGCAAGTGCCGGGCCTCTCTGACCTTTCCCGGCGCCTGCGCACTGCAGTACTTTGCTCTGCCCTCAACAGGACAGAAAAAGTACGCCTGTGCCGGAGCGTGAAGACCAGAAGAGGACGTCATCGTAAGAAGATAGGAGGCGCCGGACCGCGACACCCATCGGACCGACCGCATGGGGACCGCCCCTGGGTCAGTATAATCTAACCTCTTTTTCTCATCTTTCAGGTTACATCGGGGGCTTATCTACAGCATTACAGAATGCTGTAGATAAGCCCCTGATGCCGGTGGGCTTAGCTCACCTTTGATTTTGGGGGTGACAGGTTCCCTTTAAAGTGCAGACACCCAGCTTCAATTTGAGGGTATTCACATCTTAATTTGAGTAAAGGTTTACTGGTTTAACTTAGACGTCCATGAAAGACAAAGACAACAGCGATGAATGGTGTCACTTGTGGGGGGTTTCAATGTTTAGGCACATCAGGGGCTCTCCAAATGCAATATGGCGTCCCATCTCAGTTCCAGTCAATTTTGCATTGAAAAGTCAAATGGCGCTCCTTCCCTTCCGAGCTCTGCCCTGTGCCCAAACAATGGTTTACCCCCACATATGGGGTTTCAGCGTACTCAGGACAAATTGCACAACAATTTTTGGGGTCCAATTTCTTCTCTTACCCTTGGGAAAATAAAAAATTGGGGGCGAAAAGATCATTTTTGTGAAAAAATATGATTTTTTATTTTTACGGCTCTGCATTATAAACTTCTGTGAAGCACTTGGTGGGTCAAAGTGCTCACCACACATCTAGATAAGATCCTTAGGGGGTCTACTTTCCAAAATGGTGTCACTTGTGGGGGGTTTCAATGTTTAGGCACATCAGGGGCTCTCCAAATGCAACATGGCGTCCCATCTCAATTCCAGTCAATTTTGCATTGAAAAGTCAAATGGCGCTCCTTTCCTTCCGAGCTCTGCCATGCGCCCAAACAGTGGTTTACCCCCACATATGGGGTATCAGCGTACTCAGGACAAATTGTACAACAAATTTTGGGGTCTATTTTCTCCTGTTACCCTTGGTAAAGTAAAACAAATTGGAGCTGAAATAAATTTTGTGTGAAAAAAAGTTAAATGTTTATTTTTATTTAAACATTCCAAAAATTCCTGTGAAACACCTGAAGGGTTAATAAACTTCTTGAAAGTGGTTTTGAGTACCTTGAGGGGTGCAGTTTTTAGAATGGTGTCACACTTGGGTATTTTCTATCATATAGACTCCTCAAAATGACTTCAAATGAGATGTGGTCCCTAAAAAAAAAAATGGTGTTGTAAAAATTAAAAAATTGCTGGTCAACTTTTAACCCTTATAACTCCGTCACAAAAAAAATTTTGGTTCCAAAATTGTGCTGATGTAAAGTAGACATGTGGGAAATGTTACTTATTAAGTATTTTGCGTGACATATGTCTGTGATTTAAGGGCATAAAAATTCAAAGTTGGAAAATTGCGAAATTTTCAAAATTTTCGCCAAATATTCATTTTTTTCACAAATAAATGCAAGTTATATCGAAGAAATTTTACCACTATCATGAAGTACAATATGTCACGAGAAAACAATGTCAGAATTGCCAAGATCTGTTGAAGCGTTCCAGAGTTATAACCTCATAAAGGGACAGTGGTCAGAATTGTAAAAATTGGCCCGGTCATTAACGTGCAAACCACCCTTGGGGGTGAAGGGGTTAAAATCATGGTTATTCCACAAAATATTGATTTCTGAACTCTTCCTGAGTTAAAACATTAGTATTGTTGTTTCTAAATGATTATGAACTTGTTTTCTTTGCATTATTTATCTGAAAGCACTGTTTTGATTTTTTTTTTTGAACATTTTTCTTTGTCAGAAAAAAGACAAAAATTATTGCTTGGAAATTCGGAGACATGTTGTCAGACGTTTATAGAATAAAAGAAAAAATTACATTTTACTAAAAAATATACCTATAAAGAGAAAAATCAGACAAACTGAACATTTCGCGGTCTCTTAATTTTTGCCAGAGCTGTATGCCCTTAGGATAGGCGATTACTTGTTTTCATCGCAGAGCCTTTCTGTCAGTATTTGGTCAGTATTTTACATTAGTATGTGTAAGCGTAAGCCAAAACCAGGAGTGGGTGAATAATACAGAAGTGGTGACGTGTTTCTGTTATACTTTCCCTCTGATTCGAACTCCTGATTTAGGCTTACAGATAAGCGATGTATAATACAGAACGTGGCCCAAGGATAAGTGATCAGTTATTGATCCATTCATTCCCTAAGGAGTTGCATTTGGCTTTTTCTGGAAGCCCCCAAAGAGGATGAATGGAGCGGTGGTCAGACATCTCATCTGCTGCTACATTTTAAAATGGGGATAAAAGTGCGCGGTCAGGTATAAAAGTTTCCCACTCTTCTTATGGCTTCGGTTTCCAATTGTCGGATTACACAGATCAATTATCAATTAAGTTATCACCTACCTAACCCTGTGAATCAGTGATAACTTATTTTCACCAAAGAATACCTTTAATGCAAACTACGGTAATTATACATCCCAGTTATAGTGCGTGCACAGTAGATGTGCAGGAGCCGCCTATGTTTTACAGTCAACGCTCCACTATATTGAGAATAATGCCTAACAGGTATTTGCATATAGCTGTAAGGTGGGCCCCTGGAGTCAATTCCTCCTGTGGGCCCCAGGCACCCCAGTCCGACACTATCTGGACCTATCTGTATACGTACGGTACATTATATCATCTTTTTATATATGGCTTGTTATCTTTTTGAAAAGACAACACCTAATCCAGATCAGATTTCCTGTTACAGATATTCAGTTTCACCATATTTTAGGCAAACTACCCATCTCCTCTAAAAAGATCTCCCCACTTATTCACTGCAATATTTGGTGGCAATTTCTAAAACTTTTCAGTGTGGGTGTGCTTTGGCAAAGTTAAATAATAAGAAAATAAAATACACAGCATTAATATATTAACCTAATTCCAAATCATATGAAATCTTGCTTGCACACGATGTTGAAGAAATTTGAGGCACAACTATATCTCACTGTGAATGCCCACCATGATGGAAGATTACAAAAACGTTCAAAACTAAATGCTGCCATCTGGTGGTAATCTATTGAATAAGAACAATACGGTATTCAGTAGATTTTTATGTACCAACAATAACCAGTTATACTAAATATTATATATACAGTTGTGCTCAAAAGTTTACATACCCCGGAAGAATTGTTGCTTTCTTGGCCTTTTTTCAGAGAATATGAATGATAACACCAAAACTTTTTCTCCACTCAAACCAAAACATCCAAATGACCCTGATCAAAAGGTCATATACCCCATTTCTTAAAACCGTGTACTGCCCCCTTTAACATCAATGACAGCTTGAAGTCTTTTGTGGTAGCTGTGGATGAGGTTCTTATTTTCTCAGATGGTAACGCTGCCCACTCTCCTTGGCAAAAAGCCTCCAGTTCCTGTAAATTCCTGGGCTGTGGAGCATGGACTGCACGCTTGAGATCGACATGCTAAGCATGCCGAGATGAGGAGACTTAAAGCCGCAATGCTCCTCTAGGTAATATGCTAATTATGCAAATTGTCTCTTCAAAGGAGGAAGAGAGCTAGAACTCTAGTGCCACCTATTTGATGTAGCAATCCTACAAGTCAATGTTGACCCTTTAACAAGCCTTGTCACATGACTTAGGATAATAGCCAAACCACAATCGAAGAGACAATTTGCATAATTAGCATATTACCCAGAGGAGCATTGCGGCTTTAAGTCTCCTCATCTCTGCATGCTTAGCATGTCAATCTCCGCAAGGAGAAAAGACACTTCTTAGGTAACGGTCTGACGCCTCTCACACAGCCAAAACAGATCTCCGCTTTGCACTGACGAGGGGCAGTACCCCGAAACACAGTGTCTGCAAATTGAGATTCTGGTTTGGCTATTATCCTAAGTCATGTGACAAGGCTCGTTAAAGGGTTGACATTGACTTGTAGGATTGCTACCTTCCAATAGGTGGCACTAGAGTTCTAGCTCTCTTCCTCTCTGAAAGGACAATTTGCATAATTAGCATAAAGAAAATGAACATGCACAACAACTTAAATGAAAAAAGTATATTTATATACACAAACATTTTAAACTTACAACATTAGATACAGCATGCTCTTGCCAGGGAGTAGCACCCTGAGGTGTCACATAATAATTAATGAAAATATCACGTTCTTTCAGTCTGGAAAGCGGACGACGCTGAGGGATCACACGTGGTCTAGGCCTACCCACATTGCCCAACACACCTTCAGCACCATCAGATGAGGAGCAATCATGAAGTCGGGTAAAGTTATGTAGGACCACACATGCTTTAATGATTTCATTTACGTTGGCTTCACTCAGCTGAATGGCTGACTGGAGGACCCGCCATTTGGCACAAAGAATGCCAAAGGTGCACTCCACCAGTCGCCGCGTGCGTGATAAGCACAAGCTAAAGATCCAACGCCAGTGGTCCAGGTTTCAACGGGGATATGGCCTCATTACATGCCTAGTTAATTGAAAGGCCTCATCTGCAACAAGGACATAATGCACAGAATCTTGATTGGAGCCTGGAAGCTGACGAGGTGGTGGTAGGTCCAACTGGTTATTGCGCAGCCGCCGACCCATAATGGAAGAATTGAAGACTCTAGAGTCTCCAGTTCTCCCATAGGCCCCAATGTCTACAATTATAAACTTGAAGACACAAAAGAGCACAGTGAGGTCAAAAATACTCTGTTGTAAAAAAATCACAGTAATAAGCAAGTGCTAGTCAAAAGATGTAAAGAAAACAGGGTATTTAGTTGATACGTTTTTTTGCAAAAAAATGTATACTAAGCTGCTCCACCAAATCGTCAAGGTATACCCTTATAGAGCAGTGACTTGTAGTGACTGTCAACCAGAGCCAACAACACTACAGAAAAATATTGTTTATAATTATAGAATTGGGACCTTGAGTTCGGCGACTTACGCAAAGGGATGTGCTTCCCATCAAGGGCTCCAATACAATTGGGAAATTGGCATTGTTCCTCAAATCCACAGGCAATCCGCAATCAGTCTTCCATCTTGTGCTCAGGCATGACCACTTGATGAAGTATGGACCATATTTCTGAACAGGTAGACCGGACTATGCCTGAGATTGTTGACTTCCCAATCAAAAATTCATGATGGAGTGCTGCATAGGATAGACCAGTTGTAAGGAAGCTAAAAGAAAGCAAATGTTGAAAAAAAAACAATAAAACTGGTTCAAGGTTTTAAACAATTTATATAGAGCACAAGTACTGTGTGGAACTAACAAGCCAGGCTATCACTACCTTAAAAACATTTACACTGGCTACGTGAATTTAACATAAATAACATATTCTTATTACTAAGAGTAGAGATTTGAGATATATTAAGAATAAAATAGCAGAAACTGGTAAGCAGAACTAGATAAGACATTTAGAGACATATCATCAACATAGAGTATGAGGAGGAGGAATACATACCGTAACGTAAGGAGAAGACGCTCCTCAGCAGATATACATTTATGCATCCTGGTGTCCTGAAAGGTGATCCTGGGGCGCACTGTCTCCAATGAAAGATCCAAGGCTGCAAAACTCATGTGACAATATTGATAAAACTTGTCGGGATGTGTCCGCAGAGATGCATACACCGTGTTCCAAATTATTATGCAAATTGGATTTAAGTGTCAAAGATTTAATTGTTTTGGTTTTCAAATAACTCGTGGATGGTATTGTGTCTCAGGGCTCAATGAATCACTGAAATCAATCTTAAACACGTGTAATAATTAGTTTTCCAGGTGATTCTAATTACAGGAAAACTACTTAAAAATGATTTTTCAAGTAACATGGGACAGAAAAAGGATCTCTCTGTTGCTGAAAAGCATCAAATAGTGCAATGCCTTGGTCAAGGGATAAAAACATTAGATATTTCCCGAAAACTTAAGCGTGATCATCGTACTGTTAAGAGATTTGTGGCTCAATCTGAGCACAGATGTGTTCGTGCTGATAAAGGCATAATGAGGAAGGTTTCTGCCAGGCAAGTTCATCGGTTTAAGAGAGCAGGTGCTAAAAAGCCATTACAAACCAGCAAACAGATATTTGAAGCTGCTGGTGCCTCTGGAGTTCCTCGAACCTCAAGGTGTAGAATCCTTCAAAGGCTTGCTGTGGGGCATAAACCTACTATTCGGCCACCCCTAAACAGTGTTCACAAGCAGAAACAGATGCAGTGGGCCCAGACATCCATGAAGACTAATTTTCAAATAGTATTGCTTACTGATGAGTGTTGAGCAACCCTGGATGGTCCACATGGATGGAGTAGTGGATGGTTGGTGGATGGCCACCATGTCCCAACAAGGCTGCGACGTCAGCAAGGAGGTGGAGGAGTCATGTTTTGGGCCGGAATCATGGGGAAACAACTGGTAGGGCCCTTTAAGGTTCCTGGAGGTGTGAAAATGACCTCTGCAAAGTATATAGAGTTTCTGACTGACAACTTTCTTCCATGGTATAAAAAGCAGAAAGGTGCCTTCAGGAGCAAAATCATCTTCATGCATGACAACGCACCATCTCATGCTGCAAAGAATCCCTTTGAGTCATTGGCTGCTATGGGCATAAAAGGAGATAAACTCATGGTGTGGCCACCATCTTCCCCTGACCTCAACCCTATAGAGAACCTTTGGAGTATCATCAAGCAAAAGATCTATGAGGGTGGGAGACAATTCACATCAAAACAGCAGCTCTGGGAGGCTATTCTGACTTCATGCAAAGAAATACAAGCAGAAACTCTCCAAAAACTCACAAGTTCAATGGATGCAAGAATTGTGAAGGAGATAAAAAAAGAAGAGGTCCTATGTTAACATGTAACTTGGCCTCTTAGGATGTTTTGGAGTTAAATAGCTTTTTTGTTCATGACTGTCATGAATGTGACCTCCTAATGCTGCAAATTCTACAAATGACCATTTTCAGTTCTTTAAAACATATCAAATGTTTAGAAATTCTACTGTGCCTAATAATTTGCAACAGTTCATTTTGAGTTTTTATTCATTTTGGAGATTATACTGTTATCATTGGGAGGTTTCTTCTATAAAATTCGATGTATTCTCTAACGGGTGATGACTTTTATTAGACTGACTGTCATTTGCACCGACCATTTAGGAAAATCCGAGAAAAATGTCATTTACATAATAATTTGGAACATAGTGTAGAGACGGTGGAAATGGCTTTTAGTGAGGCGTTGCCTCAAAAGCGGATGGACCCACAATCTTCTCCTCCTCCTCAGATCCACTATCACTGGGTATGGCTGCCCATAGCGGCGTGACAAAACCCAATTGTATAGGACACACTCAGTTGGGGTGAACCTAAGTCTGTCTGACATGTTGCCAACAAACCACCAATACATCAACACAAGCACAGCAACAAAATGGCCAGATTGGAGACTGCCACCTATTGTAGAGGCAATAAATAGGGTTGCTGATGATGATTTAAATTATTTGCAGGCCTGAAAACCGTTAAATGTCCATTTTGTAAGATTGCGAGAAAAAAATGCAGTACGGATGCCATACGGAGGATTACATGCGCAAAATACGCAGCAACACCTTGCCAACGGATGACATACGGATCACTGTTCAGGGAACATTTCTGCCTATTAGGCCCATAAAAAACAGACCGTATTTATATACTACTTCTGTGGTTACATGGGAGCTTCTGCCTAATTCAAGATTGCCTTATTTAGGGGTTATATTGGGCTTTCCTGAAGGAAGTCACAGAAAATCAGGAGATCACCAGGAAGGAAAGCAAATACTATAATAAATATGTAATGATAAGCAACAGTTGTCAGCAGAGAGATCATTCCATAGCGATTTCTTCTAAATATTAAACTGGCTTTCCTAGGTATTCTTTTATACAAAAGGGGTCACATTTTAACTGTTTTATAAGACATAAAACACAATTTTCGAATCTCATATAAACAAATCTATAAATACCCCTCACACTTTTCCTGCCACAATAAATGTATACATTCTACAGTTCTACAATTATAAATATCCAAGCCTTTTTTGGATTGAGTTATAGATCAGATAACTCAAATTTCAAAATCTGTAAAGCATCCTCCTCTGTGTTTAACTAAAATTAGTGACATTTTCTGGAAAAGCAAACTGTGTACTTCCTCATTATCAAATAGGTGCTCCATCATATTTGCCCATAAGGCAGACTGCACATCTCCACTTGACCAGGGACATCACATGGCCAAAATGAATGCCCTATTTTCCAGCCATAACTATAAAAATCAGATGTCCAAATGATCCAGTGAGATATCTGTGTTCGGAGAACCTAATTGCTTCGGTGGCTGAAAGCACAATGATTTTTGGCCTTGGGAAATAACAGGAATATAATAACCCGAATTATGGATATATCTATCATAGTCGTGTTTGGTATGTCTATGATGGTGAAAGTTTATATTTGCCAAAAATATTGGCAGAAATATTGTGGTCATAGTATTCCAATGGGAGTTTCCTGTGAGAAAATATGACAATTTAGTATCCTCATCTTACCTGACCAAGAGAAGTGGTGAGATGTGTGGAGGAGTCCCTTTATAATATCTCATATAGAAAAGCCAGATCAAGGAGTCCAAATTCCCAATTTCAGGGTGATCTCCTCTACCAGAAGGTCTCACAGATTCCATAAGACATTTCTGTAATTAACCCATTTATTTTTGTACTGTTATTGCTTTGTGTGTCTTTTTATTTCTTTTTTTTTGTCATTATGTATTGCTCTTCTTCTTTATATATCAAATCTAAAATTAGTAAGTTTGTTACTTGCTGGTCTAACTGTACCTACATCGTCAAAGAGGGAAATTATAGCCTGTTTGTGTTACCCTATGCATGCTAGAATTCAAGAGGAGTACTTATTATAAAGTGCTTTGGAAAGCTGGGTGTGCATGTGTACCAGTGTGTCACCTATGGCAGGTATATCGGTGGCCTAACAAAACAGCGAGTGTATACAGTATATGTGTACTGGCTGAGGGATGTCCTAGCTCATGGCTAACCTATTGCAATAGCTGAGTGAATGAGTATGAGAAGTGGAGTGCCCCTCTACAGTCACATTCGGGTCACATGGGCAGCGACTGGGCAGTATGCATGACAGAGACCAACATAAAGTTACTTGTATCTTTGGGCCTTTAAACATCTCTATCTCCCCATTGTTGCATTCAGTTTCATACAGTGAAATGGGTTGCCATATTTTTATTTGCTAATGGAGCGCCCCCACACCGCCGCAGGGCCGAGGGGTACCCGGAGCCGGGCCTCTGGGTCTCAGTCCTGGGGTTGTCACAGTGGCTAGACCCGGTCCGTGGCCCTGTCTGTCAGTGGGGGACGTCCGGTGCAATAAGTGGTGTTGTAACGGTGCAGTTGTGGGGTGCAGGTCGCGGTAAATAACGAGGACACCAGGTTGCAGTCTCTTTACCTCTTTACTGAAGATCTCTGAGTCCTCAGTCCAGAATACGGCTCACCAGGCTGCGCAAGTCCGGCCGGTCCAATGGCACCTCCAGAGTTCTCTTCACAGGAGGAAATCTGTGCCTTCCCCCTAGCGCTATGTGTTGTAGTCCTTCCCTGCTGTGCTTACGGAAAGTACCCCACAACTGTTGTGTCTGTTTCTTAAGTTCCCTCACAACTCGACTAGATGATGTTCTGCTAATCCTCCGTCCCTCCCTGAGGTTCGGGTAGGTACGGCACCCGTTTGACGGGTAGGCCTGGAGTTCTTCCGGGACCCTAGAGACGCCCCTCTCCCACAATTGCCTCCCAAGACTTCATAGGTGATTTGAGTTAGACAGCCCGCCTGAGACTGACTGTCCTGCCGCTGTTTAGAGTATTGCTTGAAGCTGAATGTTATTCTACTCCCTCGGCGTTCCGGCCACCGGTAGTGCGCCTCAGTAGGACGTTGCTTCAGTCTTACAGCACGACTCCTACTGGTATTTCTCCTTTGCGTGATCCCGTTTCTCACTCAGCACAATCTATCTCTCTTCTAATCCTTTCTTGGGCACCGCCGCTACCCGGAGCAGGCACCGTCCCGTTACGTTCGTTCTCGTTGCCAAGCCTCTGTCAGGATCCCACCCCTGACAGAGACCCTACTGTATCTTCCCCTACAACACCCTCTGACACAAGGTGTTGCCTGGTTCCAACCCAGTCAGCTTCTGATCTAACTTCCTGCCTGACCCCCAGTTTACCCACTATGGTGGGGAGTGGCCTAATGAATAGCACCCTTAGCTCCCCCCGGAGGCCCGGCTGTGAAATGTATTGGTGTCTGTGATACCTGATCAGATGAACTCCTTCAGTGCCATCGGACGCACCATAGCTCCCCATAGTGGCGGAGCCACAGTACTGCAACGACCAGGACTCTGGGGCGCTGCACTCCCCCCTGGTTAAACACAGTACTCCGGGACTGGGAAGAAAACAACAATACAAGTTTAGCAAAAAGACATACAATTTTTGTTGAGTGCAAATAACAATACGTATACTTGAACAAGCTTCCCTTTATGGGAGGTGAGGACACTTGAACGTTACAAAACATGGTTAAACATTAAACATTATAAATTACAGGCTATAAATAACTCCTGTTACCCAACCGGGTATTCTACTAAGTGCAAAAATTGCTGAACAATACTTTAACATTGCCTTTAAGGACATACACTCTGTATCCACCAAAGACCTTCCTATAATCACATTATAAGGTAAGTTAACTTTTTCATTCTCCTTCTTTAAATCTGCAGGACCGCCTGTCCTATCGGCACCAGACCTACTGCCTCTCCTTTCGGTTACAGGACCGCCCCGTTCAGCCAGGGCCTACTGCCTTTTCGACTTCTATACACAGTACAGATCATAACATTACTTTCAGTTTTAGAAGCACTGAGCCATCTACGTATGGCTCCTAGGAGGACTCTCTACCTAACCCCTACGGGTTCACTTTCTGTCCTCTGTAACACATTATTAACTCTTTCTTTACAATAACCAACTTACTATGGAGGACTCAGGGTTTACCTTCTATCCCCAGTTTCTTATCAACATTATCACCTATCCCCTTATAACATCAATCCTCATTACTACTTTCTTTCTGAAAACATCATCTGCATTTCTTTACATTTAACCAATCAAATGCATATAACTTTTACATGTAAGAATTATCATCACTTTCGCTCATCAAGACATTATTGCTATCCATCAATCTTAAAGCAATACGGTTCTTCAAATATACACATGGATGTCCCCTTTAAGAAGGGACCAAGTCTTTAGGAGGTAGCATTTGTTCTCTAGCTACCAGTCCATACTCAGCAAAGGCTCCAGTGTGGTATCTTCACAAAGAGTCTCTTTCTAAGTAAAACCAGTAGGAAGCGCCTTTAATAAGGTGCGAACTATTTACAAGGAAAAGTTTGTATCATGCACGGTCCATGATTACTGCAGTTCTTAAGACTTGTGCAAAAACTTAGAAAAAATAAACAAAACAACAAGGATCCCGGTGTAACAGGCCAGATTATACCCCCAGGCCAGACTATACCCGGGGTTAAAGTGGCCTAGGCTAGATTATACCCCGGGTATACTTTGGCCTAGGCCAAACTATACCCCGGGGTATAAAATAGCCTAGGCCAAAGTATACCCCTCCAGGCCAGATTATACCCCCCAGGGTAAGCTGAGGGAAAGCTGCTCATTCTTCTAGGTCACAGCTCCCCCTCCCATCGGGCACTGCTCCTTTTCAAGCTCCTCCACCTCTGGTGACGCCAGGGATCTCCCTTTCTAAGCCCCACCCCCTCCCTATAGTCACATGTGACATGAAATCTTCAGCCCTGCTCGTGCCAGCTCGTTGTCTTGGCGCCTTGGATATGCTTGGAAAAGGGCTTTGTATACCTAGGGGGCACTGACGAGCACTGAGGGGTGGGTGGGGAACCCCTTTACTGGTTGCTATGGGATATAGCATGATCACTCTATCCTAGCAACACCTTGGATACGCTTGGAAAAGGGGTTTATCTATCTTGGGGGCACCATTGCAGCACTGCGGGTGGGTGGGGAAACCTTTTACTGGTTGCTGTGGGATTTTACATGATCACTCTATCCTAGCAACGCCTTGAATACGCTTGAAAAAGGGGTTTATCTACCTTGGGGGCACTCTCGCAGCACTTAAGGATAGGTGGTTAACCCCTTAGGTGGTTGCTATGGGATTTTACATGACCACTTTATCCTAGCAACGGCTTGTATACGCTTGGAAAAGGGGTTTATCTACCTTGGGGGCACCCTTGCAGCACTGTGGGGAAGCCGGGGAACCCTTTTACTGGTTGCTATGGGATTTTACATGACCAATTTATCCTAGCAACGCCTTGAATACGCTTGAAAAAGGGGTTTATCTACCTTGGGGGCACTCTCGCAGCACTTAAGGATAGGTGGTTAACCCCTTAGGTGGTTGCTATGGGATTTTACATGACCACTTTATCCTAGCAACGGCTTGTATACGCTTGGAAAAGGGGTTTATCTACCTTGGGGGCACCCTTGCAGCACTGTGGGGAAGCCGGGGAACCCTTTTACTGGTTGCTATGGGATTTTACATGACCAATTTATCCTAGCAACGCCTTGTATACGCTTGGAAAAGGGGTTAATCTACCTTGGGGGCACCCTCACAGCACTGCGGGGTGGGTGGGGAACCCTTTTACTGGTTGCTATGGGATTTTACATGGCCATTCTATCCTAGCAACGCCTTGGATACGCTTAAAAAATGGGTTTATCTACCATGGGGGCACCCTCGCAGCACTGCGGGGAAGCCGGGGAACCCTTTTACTGAGGAAGGAAACAGCACAAAAATTCAAAAGCTGACTTAGGCCATAGTATACCCCCGGGGGATAAACTTTATACCAGGGGGTATAAAATAGTTTTTATAGTATTTCTCTAGGCCATAATGTTATCACTTCACTGTTTTTCTCACCCTATTGCTTATTTGTTGAAAAGTGTGCAGATCTGAACTGACAGTAGATGGCGCTGTCCTGTCAGTGCATAGTTAATGATAACTTGTTTTGTATGTTCTCTATGACACCTCTCTGCTCTCTATGACACCAAATCTTTTCCAATTTTGACAACCATGGAAGATCAATTGTATGACCAGCTTTTGAGATTCTACACTGCAACAGAACAAAGGTACCCTCAGTATACCTACGATCTACCTCCTGAGAAACGTGCAAATGCCAAGTCCCAGTTTAGACAAACAGCAAAGCCATATCGAGCCCAAGGAGGAATTGTTTATCATAGGGAAAAGGAGGTTCTTACTAAAAGTCGACTGCCAAATATCCTGAAGGCCTGTCATGACAACCCAATATCTGGGGGCCATTTTGGCAGAGATAAAACTTTAGCCAAAATCTCTGACCGGTTTTACTGGAAGGGAATGAAAAATGACGTTCACCAGTATGTGAAAGCCTGTCAAAAATGTTTTGTTATAAATCCCAAAATCACAAAGGAAGCTCCACCACTCAACAGTATATCAGTGCCTGGAAAAGTATGGAGCTTAGTTGGGATTGATATGATTGGCCCTCTTCAGGAAACATCAAATGGCAACAAATATATAGTTGCTGCCACTGATCATTTCTCCAAATGGACTGAAGCAACAGCTGTCCCAGATAAGAGTGCCAAGTCAGTGGCAAATTTTTTGTACTCCGTTATCTGTCGCCTTGGCTGTATGGAGACTCTGATTAGCGACCAGGGACGAGAGTTTGTAAACTCGATCATTGACAACCTGATGGAACATTTTCAAACAGATCACCGTATTTCATCTGCATACCACCCACAAACAAATGGCCAGCGGGAACGTGATAATCGGACACTTAAAGAAGCTCTTAGTAAGCTTGTCAATGACCAAGGAAACAACTGGGATCAATTCATCCCTGGTGTTCTGTTTGCCTATCACACATCTGTGCATGCTTCAACCAAGGTTACTCCATTTGAGGTCATGTATGGACGGAAGGCCAAGCTTCCCATGGACCTTAATCCCTCAAAAGATGATACGGTGGATCCCATGCCCATTTCAGATCATGCCACCCCTGATGTGCTAAATACACTGTCAAGCATTCTTAAAAAGCTGCACTCAGACGTCAGTACCAACATCCACTCTGCTCAAGAACACCAGAAGTGTGCCTTTGATCGCCGACACAAAAGCAACAAAGAAATCACTGCTGGTACCATAGTTTATATCAAGAATCAGCGCCGTATTCAACGCATAGGTTCAAAGATGGAACCACGCTGGATTGGACCTTATTTAGTTGTGGAATCCTTGACCAAGGGACGAGTAAAACTTAAGAACAACAAAACTGGCAAGATATTAAGCAACACATACCACACCAGCAACCTAAAGATTTACCAGGATAAAGAGGCTTCTCCACCATCCGATGATGATTATTCCAGTGACTCTGCCACACAGAAAAATAAGCAAACTAAGGCTTTCAACCTACTACCAAGTTCAAGAAGGAAGTATCTTAGCACCACTCTTGGCCTTACGTTTAGTAAGGTTGTATACTGTGGATGCAGACGAGACCTTGAACAACCACGGCGTACATATAAAACCAAAGGTGATGGAAACTGCTTCTTCCGGGCCATCAGCTACATCTTGACAGGAACAGAGGACAACCATTCCCTTCTCAGAGATAAAGTCATCCACCATATGAAAACTGACTTGACAAAAAAACTACAGGACTACTTGAACCAAAATGTGAATGAATATGTGAACATCTCTGGAATCTCTCGTGATGGAGTCTGGGCAACTGATGCAGAGATCATGACCACGGCGAATCTGTTGAGTTGCGACATAATAATCTACACAAACGTCGGTGACTCCATGGATTGGTTGACATATCCTGCAAGCTTCAATCTGCAGTCAACAACTGAACATGCACTGTATCTTGAAAATAAGCACGATCATTTCAATGTTGTTATCAGTGTTTAGCTTTAAACGTTAATTTGGTAGCAAGGACATGCTAGACTAAATGTCATAATACACAGAATGACTGTTGGGCGATTTGTTGCCCCAGATAATTGCATTGCATGATAAGTGACTTATAGCTAATGAGAAATTATTGCCCCCCCTCCCACCGCTAGGTGGTGCTGGCTCTGCTTCTACAAGCTCCAACGGCACTAGCCAGGTGCCGCTCTCCTCTATGGCGCCTGGCTGTGACGTCGGCGCATGGAGAGGCAGCGCCACCTAGCGGCAGGAGGGGGACCCCGTCTACCAGGAGACGGGCAGCGGCGGTTAGCGAGGGGGGGTAATCGGGCAGCCCCCCTAAGGTAACTATAAAATGGGGGGGTATTTGTAATGCATATGCATTACAAATACCCCCCTTTACAACTACTTTTGCCATGGGCAAAAGTTTTGTATAGTGGGAGGTACTCTTTAAGAATTGTCAGTTTGGTTTCTCAATAAAATGTTGAAGCATTAAGTAATTCTTGTGTATATCACTCAATGCAAATGATTTCATTGGGGTATAATATGAGCTGAGAGGTATAAATTGGGCTAGGCAACTTTAACCCCAGATTAGTTACATAATCTGGCCTGGAGGGGTATAGTTTGGCCTAGGCTATTTTACACCCCGGGGTATAGTTTGGCCTAGGCCAGTTTATGCCCGGGTATACTCTGGCATAGACCAAATTATACCCGGGGTTAATCTGGGACAGGGTTACTTTGGCCTGTTACACCGAGGAACCCTTTTACTGGTTGCTATGGGATTTTACATGACCACTTTATCCTAGCAATGCCTTGTATATGCTTGGAAAAGGGGTTTATCTACCTTGGGGGCACCCTGCTTGCTATAGGGTTTTACATGGTGTAAGTACCTTAGATTGATCATTTGAAATCGCTTAGCAACCAGGAAAAGAGTTCCCCAGCCTCCATGCAATGCTGCGACAGTGCCCCCAAGGTAGATAAGCCCCTTTTCCAAGCGTATCCAAGGCGTTGCTAGGATAAAGTGGCCATGTAAAATCCCATAGCAACCAGTAAAAGGGTTCCCCGGCTTCCCCGCAGTGCTGTGAGGGTGCCCCCAAGGTAGATAAACCCCTTTTCCAACCGTATCCAGGGCGTTGCTAGGATAAAGTGGCCATGTAAAATCCCATAGCAACCAGTAAAAGGGATCCCCACCCACCCCGCAGTGCTGTGAGGGTGTCCTCCAAGGTAGATTAACCCCTTTTCCAAGCGTATACAAGGCGTTGCTAGGATAAATTGGTCATGTAAAATCCCATAGCAACCAGTAAAAGGGTTCCCCGGCTTCCCCGCAGTGCTGTGAGGGTGCCCCCAAGGTAGATAAACCCCTTTTCCAACCGTATCCAGGGCGTTGCTAGGATAAAGTGGCCATGTAAAATCCCATAGCAACCAGTAAAAGGGATCCCCACCCACCCCGCAGTGCTGTGAGGGTGCCCCCAAGGTAGATTAACCCCTTTTCCAAGCGTATACAAGGCGTTGCTAGGATAAATTGGTCATGTAAAATCCCATAGCAACCAGTAAAAGGGTTCCCCGGCTTCCCCGCAGTGCTGTGAGGGTGCCCCCAAGGTAGATAAACCCCTTTTCCAACCGTATCCAGGGCGTTGCTAGGATAAAGTGGCCATGTAAAATCCCATAGCAACCAGTAAAAGGGATCCCCACCCACCCCGCAGTGCTGTGAGGGTGCCCCCAAGGTAGATTAACCCCTTTTCCAAGCGTATACAAGGCGTTGCTAGGATAAATTGGTCATGTAAAATCCCATAGCAACCAGTAAAAGGGTTCCCCGGCTTCCCCGCAGTGCTGTGAGGGTGCCCCCAAGGTAGATAAACCCCTTTTCCAACCGTATCCAGGGCGTTGCTAGGATAAAGTGGCCATGTAAAATCCCATAGCAACCAGTAAAAGGCTATAGTCTGGCCTGAGGGTATAGTGTGGCCTGTTATAGTTTGGCCTAGGCTGTTTTACATCCTTAGGTATAGTTTGGCCTAGGCCAAAATATACCCAGGGTTAAATGTAGCCTAGGCCACTTTAACCCTGGGGGGTATAATGTGGCCTGGAGGGGTATAGTTTGGCCTAGGCTATTTTACACCCCGGGGTATAGTTTGGCCTAGGCCATTTTATGCCTGGGTATAGTTTGGCCTAGGCCAGTTTATACCCCGGGGTATACTCTGGCCTAGGCCAAATTATACCCGGGGTTAATCTGGGACGGGGTTACTTTGGCCTGTTACACCGGGTCAACAAAGAGATCCATAAGGAGTTAACCCTGGACGGGTTTAGCAGCAACAGTAAACAAACAGTTAAAGGAAAGAACTATTTACATTATCATGGTTTCGAGGTTTATTCTTACTCAGGTGGCCTTGGCTCCGGGCCCCCGACTACTGTGGCACGGATACCAGCGGCAGGCCCCGCAGGGACCACCAGGTCACCCGGTGTCTGAATTTGAAGACTGACCCTGCTGGCGAGTTCGGGAGCTACTACAAAGCGCACAGTGGAGACAGTCACGAGATCTGGCAAATCTGGATCAACCATAATTGGGGCCACAGGTGACACTCTCTCAGGCTCACATCGCTGAACATTCCGGGCACGCCATCCTTGTGCGTTCTGGTGACGGGTGTACGTCACCTGATCCCCTTCCCGTAATGGTTCGCCATCCCGATCACAGCAGGGAGTTTCCACGTCGTAACTAGCAACAAAGACGCCAGTCGATAGACCCGGTTCCTGTATAGAGCACCATCCTTTCCTGGGGTGGAAGGCCGACACAGTTCCCCGCCTTACCACGTCCTTCCCACCATGTACAAACTTCTTGCGTTGCGTCTCCCGTTGTTCAACTTCACCTCGCTGTTTCCAGTGCTGGAGCACGCATTGATTGTACTGGTCCCAGGTAAGTATTGCGATGGTGAGACCATCCACCGGAACCCCATCCTGCTCAACCCAGGGGGTGTCCCACCGGAACATCACTCCGTCCGGGCCCACATCTATGGGCTCCCCCCACCTGGTTGGTAGTGGCGGTAATAACTTCCCCATTGCACTGGGGCCGAGGACCACTCGCTCGATTGTGAACGAAGGATTACTGTTGCGGGGAGGATCGGTCACGGGAGCAGTATCGAACGGGGAGGCAGGAGTATCTTCCGTACCTGCACCTGTTGTGATTCCACCGATGTCGATCCGGTCCGCTGACAAGAACGCTGGAGTCAGCTGCTGCTCGGACCGCGGCTCTTCTAAGACGGTCCCCGAACGCGGCTCCGCTCGCTGTGGTCCCTCCTCCGCTGGCTCCAAGGTCGGGATTGGGGGACTCAGCTCCGCTATCTGTTCCAGGGGCTTCGGATCCTCCGGCTGCAGGGGACACGGGTCCGCCTCCGATAAACGAGGGTAAACCGGGACTGCTCCTTCCCCGTTCCGGCACTTGCTGTTCATCGTCAGGGTCCGATAATCGGTGGCAGTGCATGCATCGGACTCCGCCATTTCTCCAGGGCTGAGCTTCTCCGTCACCTGCTTCCCGCCGTTGCAAATCAGGGGGTGGTCTCGTACTCCGAGGCAGGTCATCGCTTTGCAGCAAGAGGCGCAGGGGGCGGTAGCCATTTCTCGCGCCACTCTGGTAGTCTCCTCCCATGGCACGCCCTCCTTCTTCTCTGGCGTAGCAATGGCGGCGGCTTTTGGCGGGAACTTCTCTGGGTCAATGGCAATACACAGTCTCTCAATAAAGTACAGTCCAAGCACAACAAATCACAGTTCCAAGGCACACATGACCTGATTCTTCAGGCTTAAGTAGATCCTGTTCGTGACGCCAAGTTGGAGCGCCCCCACACCGCCGCAGGGCCGAGGGGTACCCGGAGCCGGGCCTCTGGGTCTCAGTCCTGGGGTTGTCACGGTGGCTAGACCCGGTCCGTGGCCCTGTCTGTCAGTGGGGGACGTCCGGTGCAATAAGTGGTGTTGTAACGGTGCAGTTGTGGGGTGCAGGTCGCGGTAAATAACGAGGACACCAGGTTGCAGTCTCTTTACCTCTTTACTGAAGATCTCTGAGTCCTCAGTCCAGAATACGGCTCACCAGGCTGCGCAAGTCCGGCCGGTCCAATGGCACCTCCAGAGTTCTCTTCACAGGAGGAAATCTGTGCCTTCCCCCTAGCGCTATGTGTTGTAGTCCTTCCCTGCTGTGCTTACGGAAAGTACCCCACAACTGTTGTGTCTGTTTCTTAAGTTCCCTCACAACTCGACTAGATGATGTTCTGCTAATCCTCCGTCCCTCCCTGAGGTTCGGGTAGGTACGGCACCCGTTTGACGGGTAGGCCTGGAGTTCTTCCGGGACCCTAGAGACGCCCCTCTCCCACAATTGCCTCCCAAGACTTCATAGGTGATTTGAGTTAGACAGCCCGCCTGAGACTGACTGTCCTGCCGCTGTTTAGAGTATTGCTTGAAGCTGAATGTTATTCTACTCCCTCGGCGTTCCGGCCACCGGTAGTGCGCCTCAGTAGGACGTTGCTTCGGTCTTACAGCACGACTCCTACTGGTATTTCTCCTTTGCGTGATCCCGTTTCTCACTCAGCACAATCTATCTCTCTTCTAATCTTTTCTTGGGCACCGCCGCTACCCGGAGCAGGCACGGTCCCGTTACGTTCGTTCTCGTTGCCAAGCCTCTGTCAGGATCCCACCCCTGACAGAGACCCTACTGTATCTTCCCCTACAACACCCTCTGCCACAAGGTGTTGCCTGGTTCCAACCCAGTCAGCTTCTGATCTAACTTCCTGCCTGACCCCCAGTTTACCCACTATGGTGGGGAGTGGCCTAATGAATAGCACCCTTAGCTCCCCCCGGAAGCCCGGCTGTGAAATGTATTGGTGTCTTTGATACCTGATCAGATGAACTCCTTCAGTGCCATCGGACGCACCATAGCTCCCCATAGTGGCGGAGCCACAGTACTGCAACGACCAGGACTCTGGGGCGCTGCACTAAAATGACATTTCTCAAACAGCACTTGCTTCTCTTCAGCACAATAGTCCCCCCTCGTTCCCCTCTTGTCTGATCTGGACAAGACCCACCTCTCAAAGTTATCATCAAGCTAATTTAAGAGCCCAACTCTCCTGCATTCCTCCACATTGGTATTGCAGAGCTGTAATTGCTGCCTGCTAAACATAGATCAGTAATGTGAAACGGCAAATGCTGTTCTGTTGATGCATAAAGCAAAAGATAATCCTCTGATATATGCAGCAAAAGAGCAGCATTTGCAGCTGTACATCAAATGGTCTTACAGCAGCAGACAACAAACACAGCTTAACTTAATCTCAGCCACTGTACACAAAGCCCTATGCCCCATGCAATGTATCTCTCCTCTCAGCACCCCCGTATAAAGCAGATTCCTGCAGTATATCTCCACTCTCAGCCATCTGCCATGCTGAAGTATATTTCTCCTGTCATTCTCTTTACACAGCCCAACTTACAATATCTCTTTTTGTCCCCCGTATACAATATAATGCACATCCTGCAGTATATATCTGTGACAGTCCGCGACAATTGAATCGCATGCAAATGCCACTGGAGTGCTGTCCAATTTTTTCATGGACCCAAAGACTTGCATTGCCGATTCTGACCCGACACCTGGATCAAAATCAGACATATATCTACGATTTTGCATGGACCACTTAGACATACAAATTGTTCCACAGACTTTCACAGGTACAAGTAATATCCGTGAAAAACACAAATAGCATTCATACAAGGAAATCGGATGTCTGAATAAACTGTTACACTGGAATCACACATGCAGCTGTTATGTAGTTTGAGGTGCGTTTTTTTCTTTGTACTCAAAGTCAGGAGTAGATCCAGCAGTAAAAATAAGTCCTTGATTTATATTTCCCGTGCTTTTTTAATCCATTTCTATTTTCTGCTCAACACCTAAGACAATGTGGCCTCCACCTACTATATGGCATTTGTAGTACTGGTCTACTCGTATGGAGCACAAGGTACTTCTGTGTGACTGCAACCCTCTTAAAGGGAACCTGTCACCCCCAAAATCGTAGGTGAGCTAAGCCCACCGGCATCAGGGGCTTATCTACAGCAGTCTGGAATGCTGTAGATAAGCCCCCGATGTAACCTGAAAGATGAGATAAAGAGGTTAGATTATACTCACCCAGGGGCGGTCAGAGAGGCCCGGCGCCTGCGCACTGCAGTACTTAGCTCTGCCCTCAACAGGGCAAACAAAGTACGCCTGCACCGAAGCCGCAGCGTGAAGACAAGAAGTGGACGTCATCTGATGTAGATAGGAGGCGCCAAACCAGACCGCGACACCCATTGGACTGGACCGCAGTGGGGACCGCCCCTGGGTGAGTATAATCTAACCTCTTTTTCTCATCTTTCAGGATACATTACAGAATGCTGTAGATAAGCCCCTGATACTGGTGGGCTTAGCTCCCTTTGATTTTGGGGGTGACAGGTTCCCTTTAAGTTAAATGAGTATTCTCCGGTTTGAAAGTTATCCCCCATCCATTTGCTAGAGGATAACCTCCAGATTGCTGGTGGTCTACTGCTAGGACCACCATCGATCTAAAAAAACGGGGCTGTGAAGAGCCCTATGTGAATGAAGCGGCGGTTGATCTTGCTCACTGCATGTTCATTCATTCTTAATGGGACGGCAGGAAATAGCTGATGGCTTCGCTCAGCTGGTCTTCGGCACTCCCTTAAGAAGTAGTGGATCAGCAAAGCACATGATCAACCTCTGTTCCATTCACATAGGGTTCTTCACAGCCTCGTTTCTTGAGATCGGTGGCTGTCCCAGTCTCTTATCCCATGGAATCAGCAGAACAGAAGGGATAACCACGAAAGAACCCAAGGACAAATGATCACACATCACAAATGTTATATTTGAGTACAAAAGTTTATAGGACATAACCAGGTAGAGGGCGAGAAGGGATAAAGCATGCATGTGCAGAACACAGGGTGTCAGAGAATCTATATGGGTATACGAGTATATCCATTACGAGTATATCCATTATACCTGCAAGGGATGTGTACTACAGATGTTTTGGCTGTCTTCACATTTTGTTCCTCTACATGTAGTGTATGCCTGAGGAGTATCCTTTTAGCAAACATGGGAGCAATAAACATTCCCTATGATTACCTTTTTTTTTTACTGTAAAGTAAATCATATGCAATAAAAAAAAAAGTGTATATTGACTTTTGTCAAAAGTTAAATGTTCATATGTCCTCTCAATGCATACCTCTGGAATGGAATTAAAAAAAAGAAAAAATATGTGAAGGGCACATTGCACCATGTTTTCACATGTAAAAACTGCATTTTTCTGCAGGCTTCAGCACCAAAATACTATACAGCAATTTATTACGCTTATTGCGTTTTTGCTGGCTTTTTCTATGCCTTTTCCCCTATTTCTGCTGCAGACTAGAATCAGTTTTTTATTATGCATTTTTTAGTACAGAGGTGTTAGGATTCTGCACTTACACACTCAACTATGTTTTTTACATGTATACGGAAAAAAATGCAGCAATAAATGTGCAGTCCAACAGCCTCTTTAAACCCTTAGCGGGCATGAGTTTTCATTAAATCATGTCTATTTTGTTTGTTAAATCTCAGAAAATTTTCCACACAAAAAAAACCTAACGCAGCAGAAAAAAAAACAGCATCAAACTGCATGGGAACATTGCCATACTCTGAAATGGTATCAAACTCTCAGTTACATGAAATACTGGGACCTTTAAAGCATTCAGAGTATATATATATATATATATATATATATATATATATATATATATATATATATATATATATATATATATACGCACAGTGCAGACCAAAAGTTTGGACACACCTCCTCATTTAAAGATTTTCTGTATTTTCATGACTATGAAAATTGTACATTCACACTGGAAGCATCAAAACTATGAATTAATACATGTGGAATTATATACTTAACAAAAAGTGTGAAACAACTGAAAATATGTCTTATATTCTAGGTTCTTCAAAGTAGCCACCTTTTGCTTTACACACTCTTGGCATTCTCTTGATGAGCTTCAAGAGGTAGCCACCGGGAATGGTCTTCCAACAATCTTGAAGGAGTTCCCTGAGATGCTTAGCACTTGTTGGCCCTTTTGCCTTCACTCTGCGGTCCAGCTCACCCCAAACCATCTCGATTGGGTTCAGGTCTAGTGACTGTGGAGGCCAGGTCATCTGGCGTAGCACCCCATCACTCTCCTTCTTGGTCAAATAGCTCTTACACAGCCTGGAGGTGTGTTTGGGGTCATTGTCCTGTTGAAAAATAAATTATGGTCCAACTAAACGCAAACTGGATATTACACACACACACTCACAAATATATAATAGGGGTTCACTCTCTCTGATAATTGATAGCTTTCACACAGGCACACGGTTTGATGTCATAGTCGGAATAATGTTTACAAAAATAAATTCATAAACATAAATCCCTAGCACTGACCATGTGCTAACTAAACAGTATAGACCGCAACTACTTCAGACACCAATGAGGTAGCCCTAGTTTGGTCAAACAAAACTGCTAACATCCATAGCAACCACTGATACTTGCAGTTTGGTGCACACAGCCTTTGCAGACTCTTCTCAGAGAGATTTTGGCTTGTTTCTCTCTTCAACTTCAAGGCACATCCAGTCTGCTCAGCCTCCCCAGCAGACTGACTTAGGCTACTTTCACACTAGCGTCGTACGACGCAAACTGTGATTAGAAAACACAACGGTGGCAGCGGATGCAGTTTTACAACGCATCCGCTGCCCCATTGTGATGTCCGGGGAGGAGGGGGCGGAGTTCTGGCCACGCATGCGCGGTCGGACATGGCGGACACGACGCACCAAAAAACGTTACATGTAACTTTTTTTGTGCCGACGGTCCGATGCAACAGTCGCACGACGGTTGCGACGTGTGACAATCCATCGCAATGCATCGCTAATGCAAGTCTATGGAGAAAAAATGCATCCTGCAAGCAATTTTGCAGTGTCACGATATGGTATGAAATATCATAAGTTTAGTGCTCTTGTCAGCCCAGGATGTGGGCTAGGAGGCCCCCCTTGACTTTTGCTTCAGAGTTGAGCTTGCTTGCCAATGTAGATGGGGGAAGTGAGTTTTATTGACGAAAGGCATTTACGACCCCCAGTTCCTGTAGTAGTAAGTGCTCAGCTTTAACAGTTAGAGAAACTTCTAGAACCATGCGGTCCTTTGTTCGGTTATTGTGAGATATTAGACAAACTATTTAGGATAGTGGAATGATAAATACATACTCTTTATCTCCGTCGAAGCATCTACCCATCACTCTAAACACAGTCGCCTAACTCCATCGGGGGAAGAAGTAGGGATTGCTCTGTAAATAATAGGACATATTTGATCTCCTTAGAAAGCTCATGTTAATACAAGCTCTATGCTGGGTGTGATATGACTCTGATATGTACTGGGACGGAGTTATAAGCATTAGACCAATTTGTATCCAAGTTACTCAGACTGAAAGGTAGGAGGATCTGGAAAAGCCAGCCCTTTCTGTGAGGTCACAGACTGTAGATTATAAAGTTGTGGCCAGATCTCCCGGCTCAGTCTTCTTCTTCTCTTTTCCTGTGAGCCCTGAGCAGCACATCCAATGAGCTGGGATGTCTGGCTGACTGCCATGCAATGATCTGAGAAATGTGAGTGTTATCGTTTCTTCATTTAATCCTTTTATTTTCGTAATTACCTTGTACATATTTGCAATTGTCTCATTTGTAACATCTTTGTAAAATATTTTTATAAACACTGCCTAAAAATCATTTATGGGGTATATTATTTAATACTAGTTCGTTCTTCCTGCCCTAAACCGTACCCTGTCTCTGAAGGGAATTACGCTACTGTTTTTGGGGGTTTGCTCCAGACCCCTTCAATTGGAGCTGGTGGCAGCGACCGTGTGCCGGCTGTTGGGGGTCCCTGTAGCGACTGCGGCTTGATAATTATTGTTCCTGCCTGAGTGGGAGTAGTTATCGCATCGCTGCAGTGCACCCAATAGCCAGTACATAGCAGGCAGCGTTTCTGGCGACTAATTACCCCAGGTGCAGTACCTAATCTGACCTGAGAGTAAGGGGGGCGCCAGAGAGCTGCAAGTGTTAAGTGGAACTGTAAGCGGGATAGACCCAAATCCCTGCAGTTCATGGTATATTGAAGAGCAGTGGGATACCTAAAATAAGCCCCTGCTGTAAACTAAGAGGTCAATAACCTCGTGTGTGTTTTTTTTTTCATCACATTGTGGCAGTGGAGGGATAACTAGGATAACCCCCCTGCACATGTGATAGCCGTCTGTTGGTCTAAAGTCACCCCAATCCGTGACATATTGTAGGCAGCGGCTAACGGATCTTGACAATTGGTGACAGTCACGGTGTGAATCGTGACATATTGGTGGCAAGGCGGTGGGATATTAGAGCATTAGTGATTTGGTTTGAGCAATCATTCCTCTCACTAAAAACTTGCAGAAAGTTCTTGCGAGAACTCTGCGCAAATAAGTTTGGAGAACGAACTCAGTGTTTATTAGTTGTGAGACAATTGTGTACTGGTAATTATCCCTTCCCTTTCTTTTCGTTTTTCTATTCTATCTTTTATTTGGCAACCATGGCTGCGAAAGGAGAAGCCTGGTACACCCAGCAGAAGAAAGACACTCTTGCTGGGATATGCATGTACCATGGCCTGAAACCCCAGGACAAGTCCAAGGCTCAAATGGTCGCTGAACTGGTGCAATTTGAAGCAGACCAAGCCAGGCCACAGAGCCCAGAGGCCGCAGAAGCTGGCACAAGCGAGCATGGTGCTGCCGCAGAGGTCCAACCACTGAATACGGGCCCTACTGGCAACCAAGGGGGCGCAGACCTCCTCCTGCAGCTGGCTCTGCAACAATGCCCCGCAGATGATCTAGAGAGACGTCTGCAGCTGATTCAGCAATACCGGCAGGAGGCCGAGGCCCGAGCCGAGCGAGAGGCCCAGGCCCAGCGAGCCGAGCGAGAGGCCCAAGCGCAGCGGGAGTACCAGCTGCAGATGGCCCAACTGCAAATGCAGGGGTCGTCCCAGAGCCGTGAGCCCAGCAGCGCTCAGACACCAAAGCCCCGGCCCGACCACTTTCCGGTTATGGAAAAGGATGGGGACTTGGACACTTTTCTGCGGGCCTTTGAGAAAGCCTGCAGACAGTACCAGCTGCCTACACAAGAATGGGCACGGTACCTGACACCAGGGCTGAGAGGAAAAGCTCTGGAGGCGTTTGCTGCCCTCCCTCAAGAACAAGATGGTGACTATGAGGCCATCAAGCAGGCTCTGATAGCCAATTACCAGCTTACACCCGAGGTGTACCGTAAAAAGTTTCGGACCCTCCAACGTGGCCCACACGACAGTTACAGTGATGTGGTGCATGGACTGGGGACCCACTTTGACCAGTGGACCCAAGGACTGTCAGTGACCACCTTTGTACAGCTGCGAGACCTGATGATCAAAGACCAGTTCTTCCGTCTTTGCCCAACTGAGGTGCGACAGTTCGTGATGGACAGAGAACCCAAAGACGTGACAAAAGCAGCGCAGATTGCCGATGCCTATGAGGCCAACCGTAGATCGGAAGTGCGGAAGCCAGTCACCTCCAGCTGGAGAGGGGGTAAGCCTGCATCCAACGCCAGTACCCCTGCCAGCCAACACACCAGAGGTCCTGTCCCCGTGGCCAACAGCACCAGACCTACCACCGAACTTCGCCAGTGTTACCACTGCAGGCAGACTGGACACCTCAGTCACCAATGTCAAGCCAAGCAGAAGAACTCCTCATCCCAGGCCCCAGGGCCTAATGCAGCAGTTCTTTTGGTGGGTGGTGTGGCTGGGAGGGTGTGTGACAACGTACAGCCCGTCACTGTGGGAGGTCGTGTTGCTACAGGCCTCAAGGACACCGGGGCTGAACGAACCCTCATCCGACCTGAACTGGCGGCCCCTGAAGAAATCATTCCGGGGAAAACCCTAACGGTCACTGGGATTGGGGGCATCAGCTGTCCCTTACCGATGGCCCGGGTTTTTATTGATTGGGGTGCCGGGAGCGGGGTGAAAGAAGTGGGGCTGTCTGATAATTTGCCCACTGATGTTTTGTTGGGGACTGATTTGGGGAGGTTGTTTGCATACTACGTCCCTGACACCCCTCCCCAATCTGCTAATAAGGGTAACGTTAACCCTGATGATGATGATGATGATGATGGGAAATCGCATGTGTTACCTGACCATGCTTTATCTTGTAGTGATGCATCTGCTAACCATTTTTTCCCTAGGATTGATGGTGAAAATGCTGTACCTGTGCCAACTGTATCTGATAATGATGTTTCTGTGAAAGTTGATGTGTCCATAGGTACAGGAGTGCTCAGCCACGTCGCTCTGCGGAGTGAGACGGCTGAGGAACCCCTAGCAGGGGCAAGTGTCGGTGCTACCGGAAATGGGGAAATACATGGGAACCGTGAGGAAGTGGATGCCATGCAATTGACCAGTGCCACCGAGGAAGGTAACTGGCCCATAAGTAGCAATGCTCCTGAGGTAATGGGGGTGGATGGGGAGGTAGAGCCCATAGCAGCGTCGGCTGTTGGGTCTGTAGAAATCCCCGGGGAGACAGCCTACATAGCTGCTGTCACCCGCAGTCAGAGTGCCCGGAACGCAGATAACTGTTTGCCTCCCGGACCCTCCTCAGTCATCAGAATGACTGAACCAGAGGTGGACCCAGAGCAGGTCCCAGAGGGCTCCCGTGGGGAAGGGACCCTGACATCGCTTTTGGCTTCCCCTAGCCAGGAGTTTCAGGCCGCTCTGCACACAGATGCGAGCCTAGAGAGTTTGAGACAACTCGCCGGGACGCGCTTCTCCGAGACTGATAAGGAGAAGGTGTTCTGGGAAGGAGGAAGGTTGTACCGGGAGACAGTACCCGGAGAATCACAAAAGGAGTGGTTGAGGGAAAGACAGCTGGTCGTCCCACAGCAATTCCGGGGTGAGTTGTTGCGGATTGCCCATGAGATCCCGCTAGCTGGACACTTGGGGATCAGCAAAACTAAGGCCCGGCTGTCTCAACACTTCTATTGGCCTAAGATGGGGACAGATGTGTCAAACTACTGCCGCTCCTGTGTCACCTGTCAAAGAGTGGGGAAGGCGGGGCCTGCTCTTAAGGCTCCCCTGATCCCTTTGCCAGTGATAGAGGAGCCTTTCCAGAGGGTTGCGGTGGACATTGTGGGCCCGCTGGCCGTCCCCAGCAGCTCTGGAAAGCAATATATTCTTACTGTGGTAGACTACGCTACCCGGTACCCAGAGGCAGTAGCTCTGTCGTCAATTAGGGCAGATAAGGTGGCGGATGCCCTGTTGGCCATCTTTTCACGTGTAGGATTTCCCAGGGAAATGCTTACTGATCGAGGGACCCAATTTATGTCTCACCTAATGGAGGCTCTCTGTAAGAAAATGCAGGTGAAGCACCTGGTATCGAGTGCGTATCACCCACAGACCAATGGCTTGTGTGAACGCTTCAATGGTACCCTCAAACAGATGCTACGCATGCTGGTTGAGACACAAGGGCGCGACTGGGAGCGGTACCTCCCACACCTGCTATTCGCTTACAGAGAGGTTCCGCAGGCCTCGACGGGGTTCTCACCCTTCGAGCTCCTGTACGGCAGGCGAGTCCGGGGACCCCTTGGGTTGGTAAGAGAATCCTGGGAAGAGGAGCCGAACCCTTCTGAAGTGTCCATAGTGGAGTATGTCATGCGCTTCCGTGACAAGATGCAGACCTTGACGCAGTTGGTGCATGACAACATGACGCAGGCTCAGGCTGATCAGAAGCACTGGTACGACCAGAACGCCCGGGAGCGGACCTACCACGTGGGTCAAAAGGTGTGGGTGCTGGTTCCTGTACCAACGGATAAGCTTCAGGCAGCCTGGGAGGGCCCGTACGTCGTCCACCAACAGCTCAACCCGGTCACCTATGTGGTCACGCTTGACCACGCTCGGGGTAGGCGAAAGGCCTTTCACGTCAACATGATGAAGGCTCATCACGAACGTGATCCTTTCGTCCTACCGGTCTGCAGCGCACCCGAAGACGGGGAGGAGGACACCCTCCTGGACATGCTGGCCCAAGCCAAGGCCCGTGGGTCCATTGAGGACGTGGAGGTAAGCGCCTCGCTAGATGAACCACAGCGGTTGCAGTTGCAAACCACCCTGGAACCCTTCCGGGTCGTGTTCTCCAACCGGCCTGGAAGGACTGAGTTAGCGGTCCACGAGGTGGACACCGGGAATCACGCCCCACTACGGCGAACACCCTATCGAATCTCTGACCAGGTGCAGCAGATTATGCGCCAGGAGATCGATGAGATGTTACAGCTGGGGGTGATTCGACGGTCAAAGAGCGCGTGGGCCTCACCTGTAGTTCTCGTGCCAAAGAAAGACCGGACCACCCGGTTCTGCGTGGACTACAGGGGGCTCAACGCCATTACAGCCTCTGACGCGCACCCAATGCCGCGCATCGAGGAGCTGCTTGAGAAGTTAGCTGGCGCAGAATACCTGACAATAATGGATCTGAGTCGCGGATACTGGCAGATTCCCCTGAGCCCCGAGGCGCAGGAGAAGTCCGCCTTTATCACACCCTTTGGACTGTACGAGTCCACGGTCATGCCCTTCGGCATGAAGAATGCCCCTGCCACTTTCCAGCGGATGGTCAATCTCCTGCTTCAGGGACTGGAGAAGTACGCTGTGGCGTACTTAGATGACATTGCCATCTTCAGTCCCTCCTGGGATGAACACCTGCAGCATCTCGAGGAGGTGCTCGGGCGAATTCACCGAGCAGGACTGACTATCAAGCCGGGAAAGTGCCAGATGGGCATGAGGGAGGTTCACTACCTGGGGCACCGGGTAGGAGGAAACACCCTAAAACCGGAGCCTGACAAAGTGGGCGTGATCGTGAACTGGCCCACTCCCAGGACCAAGAAACATGTGATGTCCTTCCTGGGCACTGCAGGGTACTATAGGCGCTTCGTGCAGCACTATAGTAGCCTGGCAAAACCTTTGACGGACCTCACCAGGAAGAAGCTACCCCACATCGTCAACTGGACAGATGGCTGTGAGGGGGCCTTCCAGGCGTTGAAAACAGCACTGTGCAACGCCCCTGTGTTGAAAGCAGTCGACAGCAGTCGACCGTTCTTGGTACAGACCGACGCCAGCGAGTTTGGCCTCGGTGCTGTGCTCAGCCAGGTTGACTCGGAGGACCAAGAGCACCCCGTGTTGTACCTGAGCCGGAAACTTTTGCTGAGGGAAGTGGCCTACTCCACCATTGAGAAGGAGTGCCTGGCCATAGTCTGGGCCCTGCAGCGCTTGCAGCCCTACTTGTACGGTCGCACCTTCACTGTGGTGACCGACCACAACCCTCTGCGCTGGCTAAGCACCATGTGTGGAACCAATGGCAGGTTGCTACGCTGGAGCCTTGCCCTTCAGCAATTTGACTTCACCATTGAACACAAAGCGGGCAGGGAGCATGGGAATGCAGATGGACTGTCCCGCCAGGGTGAACCCACGGAGGTGCGCATGGAGGCATACCGAGAGGTCCTGCCGCCGTAGCGCACGCCAAAAGGGGGAGGTGTCACGATATGGTATGAAATATCATAAGTTTAGTGCTCTTGTCAGCCCAGGATGTGGGCTAGGAGACCCCCCTTGACTTTTGCTTCAGAGTTGAGCTTGCTTGCCAATGTAGATGGGGGAAGTGAGTTTTATTGACGAAAGGCATTTACGACCCCCAGTTCCTGTAGTAGTAAGTGCTCAGCTTTAACAGTTAGAGAAACTTCTAGAACCATGCGGTCCTTTGTTCGGTTATTGTGAGATATTAGACAAACTATTTAGGATAGTGGAATGATAAATACATACTCTTTATCTCCGTCGAAGCATCTACCCATCACTCTAAACACAGTCGCCTAACTCCATCGGGGGAAGAAGTAGGGATTGCTCTGTAAATAATAGGACATATTTGATCTCCTTAGAAAGCTCATGTTAATACAAGCTCTATGCTGGGTGTGATATGACTCTGATATGTACTGGGACGGAGTTATAAGCATTAGACCAATTTGTATCCAAGTTACTCAGACTGAAAGGTAGGAGGATCTGGAAAAGCCAGCCCTTTCTGTGAGGTCACAGACTGTAGATTATAAAGTTGTGGCCAGATCTCCCGGCTCAGTCTTCTTCTTCTCTTTTCCTGTGAGCCCTGAGCAGCACATCCAATGAGCTGGGATGTCTGGCTGACTGCCATGCAATGATCTGAGAAATGTGAGTGTTATCGTTTCTTCATTTAATCCTTTTATTTTCGTAATTACCTTGTACATATTTGCAATTGTCTCATTTGTAACATCTTTGTAAAATATTTTTATAAACACTGCCTAAAAATCATTTATGGGGTATATTATTTAATACTAGTTCGTTCTTCCTGCCCTAAACCGTACCCTGTCTCTGAAGGGAATTACGCTACTGTTTTTGGGGGTTTGCTCCAGACCCCTTCAATTGGAGCTGGTGGCAGCGACCGTGTGCCGGCTGTTGGGGGTCCCTGTAGCGACTGCGGCTTGATAATTATTGTTCCTGCCTGAGTGGGAGTAGTTATCGCATCGCTGCAGTGCACCCAATAGCCAGTACATAGCAGGCAGCGTTTCTGGCGACTAATTACCCCAGGTGCAGTACCTAATCTGACCTGAGAGTAAGGGGGGCGCCAGAGAGCTGCAAGTGTTAAGTGGAACTGTAAGCGGGATAGACCCAAATCCCTGCAGTTCATGGTATATTGAAGAGCAGTGGGATACCTAAAATAAGCCCCTGCTGTAAACTAAGAGGTCAATAACCTCGTGTGTGTTTTTTTTTTCATCACATTGTGGCAGTGGAGGGATAACTAGGATAACCCCCCTGCACATGTGATAGCCGTCTGTTGGTCTAAAGTCACCCCAATCCGTGACATATTGTAGGCAGCGGCTAAGGGATCTTGACAATTGGTGACAGTCACGGTGTGAATCGTGACATGCAGGATGCGTTTTTTCTACAAAACGATGCATTGCGACGTGCAGTGCACGACACTAGTGTGAAAGTAGTCTTAGATAAACACGTAGCCTGTTTATCTGCAGAGCTAGCCAGGTGCACTAATCAAAGCCTGCAAAGCTAGGATTTAACTCTAACCTACTGGGAATTGCTATATACACAAAAGTCTATCCATTCACTGCCAGCAAACAGATATAAAGTTGGTGTGAACTCAAATATAAGATACAAGAAAGTTGTGCTAACTTTTTTATGCAAAGATAACATTTTAAGACCTCAGAAATCATTTGATATCTTCACATAACTATAGTTGTGGTCAAAAGTCTGAGACGGACAAAGTTTGGTTTTCCAAAGTTTGCCACTTCTATTCTTATAGTAGCAATTTGCATCAACTCCAAATGGTTATGTAGCGTGAGCAGATGAAATCCAAAAAATTGCAAAGTTATTCCTTGCCTTGAAAACTAACTTAACAAAAAACAATATCCACCAATCTGTAGCCCTGTCACAGAATGACCTGCTTACATTGTTTTAGTGATCTACTCATTAGCTTATGAGAAGGCATTAAAGGGAACCTGTTACTAGGCTTTTCCCATATGAGGTAAGGCGAGTACCTGTAAAACCTCATATACAGCATTCTAATATGATGTACAGTATATATGCCCCCAATCCGACCTGCAAGAAAAAGACCTTTTGTTATACTCATTTCAAGAACAGAACAAAGTACTGCAGTGGGCATGGGCCAGCGCTCTTTGGCCTTATCCGGCGCAAGTGCACTGCTTTGTTTGCTCTGTCTCGGCAGGCCAGAGAGACGTACGCCTGCACAGTAGCACGATTCTGGACACTGTGTGGATGACATAAGACATGTCTTCTACACCTAGCAGGGAAGGAGAATGGTGAACGCAAGAAGAGGGGAGGAGCAAGATCGAGACCAGCGACACCCATTGGACCTGACAGCGACGTAGGAGAGTATAATAAAAGATCTTTTTCTTGTCTTGCAGGCCCGATTGGGGGCATATATAGAGCATATTAAAATGCTGTATATGAGTGCTTACAGGTACTTGCCTTACCTCATATGGGAAAACCAGGTAACTGGTTCCCTTTAAGAAGAATAAAGCATCTAGTATAACTCTGTCTTATTGATTACATTTAAAAGAGAAAAAAGGGAGACAAGCGCACATAGGGCGATACAGAATATGGAAGAGGAAACTTTAGGGGGAGGTGCACACCTTAACAAATTGTGCATGTCATAGACCCATTGCATGCCCATAATATACAGTTGCTGCAGTCACACTCACAGATAGAAGTAAATCTTAATCTGCAAATTTATTGAGGAGTAAAAGGAGATGGATGTTTCCGGTTGCCTGCGCTGCTGTAAAAGTAGTTGTTCCACACAATGATAGTATGAAATAGCAGCTATGTTATGAGCATCAAGTTCGCACTAAACTCTTTTTCAAAGTATGTAGTCTATTTTTTTTTAAGAGTTTGGTACAAACTTGATATGTGTAATAAAGCCACTAGTAAATACTACTACTACACCATGGAATGACTACTATTCCAGCAGCAGCGCTGTCAAACAGAAACTTCCATCTCCTATTACTGCTCAATTCTGACTGCCTTATAAGACCAGACTGGTAGCTTTAAAAGGAGGCTAGTGCTTGAAATTATTGTCTTCTTCTGTTTGCACATGTTTCCTTGGAGGTGAACATGGTTGTCATCAATGGCTTTACAGGCAAGGACATTGCCATTTGTAAGATTGCACCTAAATAAACCATTTATCGGATCATAAAGAACTTCAAAGAGAGAGGTTCAATAACTTTTGAAGAAGGCTATATATAGAGCAATCATGTAAGTCCATCAAGTGCCAGGACCATCTTGTAAAGATGATTCAGCTATGGAATTGATTCAATATCAGTGCAAAGCTTGCTCTGGAATGGCAGAAGGCAGGTGTCAGTGTACCTACATGCACTGTGAGGCTACGGCTTTTGGAGGCCAGCCTGCTTTCAAGAAAGGCAGCAAAGAAGTCACTTCTCTCCAAGAAAATATCAAGCACAGACTGAAATTCAACAGAAGTACAAGAATTGGACTGCAATAAAGTATTTTCTCTCACAAAGCCCCCTAAGGACCGTTTGTTATATCTGAAAGAATGATTGTCGATAGAAGAAAAGGTGAGTGCTTCCATGAGCCATGTGTCGTACCAACAGTAAAGCATCCTGAGATGTGTAAGGCTGCGTTTCATCCAAGTAGTGAGCTCACTCACATTTTTGAGTAAGAACACTGCCATTAATGGAGAATGGTATCTAAACATCCACCAAAGACCAACTTCCAATGATCCAGGAGCAATTTGGGAGGAACAATGCTTTTTATAGCATAGTAGAGCAACATGACATAAGGCAAAAATTATAACTTGGTGAACAAAACATTTACATTTTGGGTCTACTGTCAGGAAACTCCCCAAAACACAATCTCATTGAGAACCTGTGGTCAATCCTGAAAAAGCAGGTGGAGAAACAAGCGCAGGTGCTCTTTACTCGAGTTTGCCAAGGGTGCCTGTGTATGCACTAAATATTGCAGGTGCTCGAGTGAGATGTTTGCGCCCCAGCGGCCGCTTGTTTTGTGGCTGTTAGCAACTTTGAATTATGGTAACTTGACGAATTTGACAATGGCAATATGACATGCCAGTTGTACCTCATAGAAACATCAGACTAAAAGACCTAAAAAAATGAAGCAGCAAACTTTATGAAAACCAAAATTTATGTCAGTCTCAGAAAGTTTGGCTACGAGTATGTATAATAGTCTTCCTTTAAACAGAAATGAGAGGACATGAATCGCAACAGTTAATCACTTCCATTAAACTGTCTTCTCAAGGAGAATTGCTTTGCGGTGGATCACACAGTACCTGGAATGTCTTATTAAACTTGATTTTATGCTCCATTGAGGTTTCACTGTAACAAAGTGATGGCAACAAGGCAAGTAAAGAAAATGACACTAGTTATATCCTACATGGATTCAGCTGGACATCTCGGAAATCCTACTTTAAAACATATGTAATTCTTATTTTCTATAAAGTTGATGTTTCTCGTTTCTTGCAGATAATGTGAAGTTAAAACCTATTTACGGTAGCTACATTGTTTGATGTATTCCTATTTCATCACTAGGGCTTTGAAAAAAAAAAAAAAAAGGGACGATCCGTTAGTAACAGTTGCTCAACACCAAATATTTGCTCAGAAATATCAAAGTCTCAGTTTTGGTAGTTTGGTTCTAGCATGTTCTTAAATAAGCATGGAAATTAATAGAAAACCATCTGTCGCCTGAAATTGTACTACCGCTTGCCATAGTCTTGACCTGTTCACTGTAAGAAGGGCAGGAAGCAGCAAGGGAAGCATTTCCTCTCATAAATTGTGATATTGCTGCTATCAGCCACACAGCACAGAATAATAGAAGAGTGGACTAGTCCTTATATTATGCTGCCTGTACATAATGTGTCTAAGGACAAAAAGGTGCAACTGTTTAGGCCAGTCTGCTGCAGCCAAGACTTTGAGGCTGCGTTCACACACAAAGGTTATGCTGTAGCTAAAAACATCATCAGCTATGTGTCTCTGTGGTCTTCACGGTTTCCCTGCACAATTGCCCAATGACACCCTCCCATGACGTATTTTTTTTTTTTTTTACTAAATCTGTGAATGCTTTCATAAAATCTGTGTGTTCATTTATTCACCTACTGCTGCCTTGTCCACAATCCAGCGCCGTTCTGATCCTTTTCTGAGTGAAGTCACCTCTTTTCGGACTCTCCAGATCACTCTATGATTAAGCCAGAAGACTCTTTTACAATGTAAGTCAATGGAGCCTTGTTCTGACGCTCTACAGACTTACATTGCAAAAGCCGCTTCCGGGTCACACAGAGCGCAGTGGGATCTAGAGTGTCTGAAGATCGGTAACGTCACTGAGAAGAGGACTGGAGCGGCGCTGTATCCTGGAGAAGATGGCGGTAGGTGAATATATTAACACAATGGCCCTACAATACATTACAGACACAGAGTCGTAAAAGAAAAAAACCTACATGTGAGTGCTTCTTTAATTTTGCAGGGAAACAGCTGTTGTACCTGTAAAACCATGGGGCTATTCTGATCGATCGCGTGGTCTTACAGATGTAATAGCAGTTTCCCCACAATACTAATCGACTGTTCAGGCAAACAATGGAAACACCGTGGTGGCACAAGGCTGCTGTGGATTTCAGCTACACCATGATGGCTGCATGTGAATGAACAGAAAGAGATTTAAGGATTAAAACAAATAAAAAATTTGTCCTTGAAGAAATTTGTTTATATAAATTAGCATTATATCATATAATCACACAAAGAAAAAGTCATTATGACTGTGTACTGTATAGTCTTTATAGCCTTAAAAAGGGCATATATACAAGACAAGGAAGAAGCCTGGAATGTAAAATTTCTTAAAAAATAAAATCAACTGTAAAACTACATCCATAGAAGAAGCTTGTAGTGCAATGTGCTTCTTTGTGCAGTGCGCCACTCCAGAGACGTTTCACTTGACTACCAAGAAATCCATAGGGACAACAGTTCCTTAGAAATTCTGCTTGCTCTTAGAGATTGCTCCCTTATCAACTTGGCAGAAACAGAAACAGATCAGATGCCACCAGGTTTACCAACAACCTAAGACATGAAATGACAGCAAAGTCTCCACTCACTAACACAAGAGCACCTTATGAGAAGGCTTGGAAAGGTCAGCGGACAAATATGTTCTCTATATAAGACCTGGTGCCTCTAGCCAGTAAAAGCTGCTGATATCGAATAAAGTCACTATGACATATAATGGGAACACAGCTCCCAATGAAATCACATGGCTGTTATATATATATATATATATTCATATAATATTGTGATTATATTCCCCCTAAATGTAAAGTGGACTCCAGAAATATAAAGAGATCTTCCAGACTACCAGCAAAATGGGCAAATTTGAAAGTGCATCATAGAATGGTATAGTTGGAACGGACCTCCAAAGTCAACGTGTCTAACCCCCTGCTCTATGCAGGATTCACTAAACCATCTCAGACAGATGACTGTCCAGCCTCTGTTTGAAGACTTCCATTGAAGGAGAACTCGCCACCTCTCGTTGTAGTCTGTTCTATCGTGCATATGACAGGTACGATCAGTCACTGACCTAACCCATGGCATGCATCGCTTATTGACATAGGAAGAGGGGGATAAGAAACCACCAGCTAGAAAAAACGACCTACTTTTAGTAGTAGCAAAATATTGTGTATTAACTCCAACATGCCATGGTAGAAATCGGGCATCCAGGCTCAGATTCAGGCAGCCCTTGCTTTATCTACTGATAGGTTCCCTTTGAAGAAGAAGTAGTAGTATAAGTATTATATTGATTATTCTATGCACATGGAAAAAAACGTTTTTGGTTTTTTTTCATAGTTTACTTAACCTGGTGGCTTAACAGTGCAGTTAATTATTCCTCAAAATGTGAAACCTACAAGTGCTCTGGCTCCTGCACCATCATGACAAGACTGCTCTACCCATATAAGACCCATATTGCATCAGAACAATGGTCATTATACATCCTAATCCAGGGGTCCCCAAACTACGGCCCGAAGGCCGCATCTGGCCCCCGGAGGCCTTTTACCCGACCCCCGCCGCAATTCACATGTTCCTCTCGCTTCTGAGTGCCCGGCGCTATGCAGAAGCGAGAGTTCGGCGCTCAACTTCCAGAGACTCCAGACCTAGATGAGCACGTCGCACGTAGTGACGCGCGATGTGCGCATCTAGGCTTGACAGACGAACAGCGAGGAGTGCAGGCAGCGCGGGAGCGGCTATGCTACAGTGCACTGCTAGGTAATGTATAGTTTTCTTTGTTTTTTAAGCGTGGATAGGGGGGGGTTGGGAGAGAGCATGGGAGCTGGACCTATATGGGGGGAAGACAGAGCATGGGAGCTGGACCTATATGGGGGAACACAGAGCATGGGAGCTGGACCTATATGGGGGTGATTGTTGGTATATTGTTTTTGTAGGGCTGTATATATATCTATTGGTATTTTACTAATAGCAATTTGGAATCCCTAGGAAACAATGACGTCAAGAAAGAGAAAAATTGACTCGGAGTGTAGGATATTCAAAGAACAGTGGACTTATGATTACTTTTTCATGCAGTACAAGGAAAGAGCTGTGTGTTTGATATGTCAGAATATAGTGGCTGTGTTTAAAGAATACAATTTGCGTCGACACAATCAAACTCAACATAAAGATAAATATGATTGTTTGGTTGGAGATGTAAGAAAAGATAAAATATTAAAACTGAAACATTCATTGACAACTCAGCAAAATACTTTTGTGAAGCAGAAGCAGCTAAACATTTCATCACTGCGAGCAAGTTTTCAAGTTGCCAAGCTAATAGCGTGCACTGGCAGGCCATTCGTGGAGGGAGAATTTGTTAAAGAGTGCCTTCTTTCTGTCGCCAAAGAGATGTGTCCAGAAAAGTCAGACTTGTTTAGTACAGTTAGTCTTTCAGGATCTACAATTACACGAAGGATTGAAGAAATGGGAGACAATTTGCATCAGCATTTGCAAAACTCTGCAAGAAAACTTTCCTATTTTTCCTTGGCACTTGACGAGAGCAATGATGTTCGTGATTCTGCACAACTTCTAATTTTTATTCGTGGGACGAATGACAATTTTGAAGTCATGGAAGAGCTTGCTGCACTGCAAAGCATCAAAGGAACAACTACAGGAGAGGATATCTATGAAAAGCTTTCCCAAAACTGTGAAGGATTTGGAGCTAGCCTGGGCTAAACTTTCCAGTGTGACAACTGATGGTGCGCCTAGCATGGTGGGGTCTAAGAAAGGAGTAATTGCTCGCATTAAACAAGAGATGGACAAACGTAACCATTCTCATCCAATAGCCATACACTGCCTCATCCACCAACAAGCGCTATGTAGTAAATCACTGAAGTGGGACTCTGTTATGAAAATTGTGGTATCTTGTGTTAACTTCACTAGAGCTAATGCACTAAACCACAGACAATTTCAGGAATTTCTGTCTGAGCTAAATGTTGCCTATAAAGATGTTCTGTACCACACAGAAGTCCATTGGCTGAGTCGAGGCAGAGTTTTGAGACATTTTTATGACTTGCTTCCACAGATTACAGATTTTATGCTGTCAAAAAACAAAGAAGTACCAGAGCTCAGTGATGCAGAATGGAAATGGCACCTCGCCTTTCTGACAGATGTAACAGAGCTACTCAACAGTTTCAATGTGCAACTTCAAGGAAAAGGGAAGCTCATCTGTGATATGCACTCACATGTGAAAGCATTTGAAGTAAAATTAGGCCTCCTTATCAAACAAGTGAAGGAGGAAAATTTCTGCCATCTCCCCTTAACTCAAAATCTGTTAGCAGAAAAACCCATGGTTGCATTTCCAAAAGAATTTTGTGTGAATTCACTGGAAAAATTGCAAAAGGAGTTCCAATTCAGATTTAAAGAGCTTCATCTCCATGAACAGGACATACAGCTTTTCCGTAACCCATTTTCTATTGACATTGAAAATGTGGATGCAATTTACCAAATGGAACTGGCTGAACTGCAGAATTGTGACTCTCTGAAAGACGCATTAAAGTCAAGCAGCTTGCCTAACTTCTATGCATCTCTCCCCTCTGAGACCTATCCTAATCTCAGGAATCATGCACTCAAAATGGCAACCATCTTTGGCAGCACTTATGTTTGTGAACAGACTTTTTCCAGAATGAAACATCTGAAATCTCCAACCAGATCTAGACTAACTGATGTGCACTTGCATCACTAGTTACGGCTAGCAGTGACAAATATGGAACCGGACATTGACCACCTCATCAGTCAAAAGCAGGCCCATAGTTCCCATTGAAATAATGGTGAGTTTGTTGATTTAAATTTACTAGTTCTTTATTTTGAATATTGTATTTGTTCCCTGTATGTTGTTTTACTTTAAAATGAGATATGTGTAGTGTACATAGGGATTTTCACAGTTTTTTTTATAGTCCGGCCCTCCAACGGTCTGAGGGACAGTGAACTGGCCCCCTGTGTAAAAAGTTTGGGGACCCCTGTCCTAATCATTTGTGGTGTGACTGGTGGTCGCGTGGTTAATGGGAGGTATGTGTCACAGGGATGGATGCTCCCTGCGATGCAACCCGGAGTATTTTGTCTTTAGTGCATGTGAGCACTAAAGATCTTCATCTCGTCGTGGGGCCACGGAAAGACGGGTTCACGTGCAGATCACGTTATCGTCCCTGATGAGGGGGTCACTTTATCTCTGTCAAACCCTAGCACTGAGGTAGTTAGGGACGGGCTGGGGTTAGAACAGACCTGTAGTAGACCCACATCTGCAATGCCCGGAAAGAGTGAAATGGCTCAGTATGATGAAGTACCTGATGCTGAAGAGATGGAGAACTCTGAAGTTACCAAGAGTCAAGAGGTACCTAGGAGTAAACTAAGAGAGCCCAGGAGAGACCATTGAGGTGGATGCAGAAACAGGTGGAACTCTGAAGAGGCAGAGTGTGGGTGGGCAAGAGACCCCATCTGAAAATCTAGTTAAAGAGGTGATGGTGCGACATGTGCTGGCCAAAAGAGAGCAGGACCATGAGATAGAGCTGCTTAAAGAAATAGTCGAGCTAGAAAGGGTCCAGAGAGAGGTGATTGAGCACAGAGTGGGTGACCTGGAGAAGGAAGTCTCTGAGCTCAGAGGTCACCTATCAGCGTGTCAAAACATGAACAAGGCCATGTTGAAAGATATGGAGGTGTTCAGAGAGGCCCAAGAGAAGAATCAGCAGGAGCTTCTCCAGAGAGAGGATGAGCATCGCTGCTTGGTAGAGGAGCAAGATAAAGTTCTCCAAGAGCTCAAGACAAAAGGAGACTAATCAACAGCTCCAGAAATCCACGGATGACTGGGAAATCGAACTGTTGTGCTCTCCCGATCTGATCGCAATGAAGGAGAGTGAGCTGAAGAGGCTGACCAAAGAAGGGGCCTCCACGGAGGAAGAAATCCAGCAAAGAAAGAGCCACGCAGATGGCCGAACAAATGACGTCGAGGTCTTGGAAAACTGCGCTGAACCTAAGGACGAGGAGGTCCAACAATATGGCCAAGAAGGTGAGACTTCAGTTTTCAAATGTGTAATAGACGTACCCGAAGACATGCAAGAAGTGTGTGCCAATGAGGAGGTGCATGAGGCTTTTAAAAAAGGCGGTCGAAGCGTGTAGGGTGCACTGGGCGCCTGAGACTCATCAACTGGTCATACTTTCGACTAGGGAAGTCACAGTGAAGCGGGTGGCTGTCCTGAGAGAGATGCATCTACAATTCCTCCGCACAAAACAAATGATCACGTTGAAGAATGAGGAAGCCGCTCGACGTCTGGAGCTAGCGAGAGAAGCTCAAAATCGGCTCGGCTTGGTGGAAGACATCATTCTGGTACCCAGAAATTTGGTGGGAAAAGTCATTGGAAGGCTTGGGCGAGTGAAGCAGGAGATTGTAAATAGATCCGGTGTGAAGAGACTGAGGGTTCTGGGTGATGACAAGGCCCAGGTCTTGGGTGAAGATGGGATGGTTCCATTGCTTGTTGTCGGATCCATGGATTGTCTTGAAAATATCCGGATGCTCTTGGGGTATCGCGTGGGTTACGTAAAAGAAGTTGAGCAGCTAAGACGTGAGAGGGAGCAGATCGATATAGAACTGCAGGAAATGGCAAACAGATTGCCGCAACTTTCAACTCGCGGTATAGAGAGGCGAAGAGGTTCGCATAAGACTGGAAGTCCTCAAGCTGTAGCTAACAGAGGACATAGAGAAAAATGGATGGATTTCTCTCCAGGCAATAAAGACCATGGGGGAAGTGGCCAGCAGAGACATAAGAGAAGGTGGCCTGATGGACCAGGTAGTCGCAGTGATCCCTCAGTTAGCTCAGGGCTGAGTGACCTAAGTGGGAGACCCTGTAGCGGACGAAATGACAAAGAGTCAGACCAGACAGGACGTATGGGTACAAGGGAATTATGCCTACGTACTGACCGATGGAGGCGGGGAAGGCCTAATAGATTGTTGATGCTGAAACACGAGGCGACAAAGTCGGATAGCACATTGTTCACAGACAGGGATGTGGTGACAGTGACGGACTATGTCTTAGGAGCTGACGCTCAAAACCAATTGGGAAGGCCCTCTCGACGGATAGAGCAAGGTTATGTGGGTGCCCTGTCTCGAGGCCCTAGGTTTAGGACAAGTGTTCAACCCCACAGGTTTGAACAGAGGGGAGGAATATGTGGTGTGACTGGTGGTCACGTGGTTAATGGGAGGTATGTGTCACAGGGATGGATGCTCCCTGCGATGCAACTTGGAGTATTTTGTCTTTAGTGCATGTGAGCACTAAAGATTTAGTTTAGTGCACCTGGGTCCGTGTTGCGGGTAGCTATGAGAGATGGGAGGGTCTGGCTACCCATATACCTCACCTCTGAGTGGGGGCGCTGACTGTACCCTTTTCCCTGCAGGAGTTTGAGGACCTGCAGTGATGTCATGATCATGTGACCAATGCATGTGATGTTACCTCACCTGTAGGTGTGGTTACAGGCTACCTAAAGGAGGTGTGTTTAGCTGCACATGGTAGTAAGTGTTTGGGGGTCTGTCAGTGTGGACAGATTTCCATGGGTCCAGGCTGGACACTACAGAGTGGTCTGTGTATTGGGAGGAGAAGCCTTTCTGTGTCCATGGCTTCAGATAGAGCCTGAGCGCTGGACATTGCACAGCCTGTGTGCCCACAGGCCTGAGAGAGCAGAGCTCTTCTATGGACATTAATGCTGTGTCGGCCTGATGTACGGACTGTGTACCTTTTTGTTGCTGCTTTGATGGTTTATGGAGCAAATAAACCCACATGGACATTGAAGAGAATGTGCCTCCTGTTTCCTCCTATGCATCTGAGTGAGTACAATCCTTACACATTATTCATGATGATTCTGCAAAATGTTCCTATGAGGCATTTCAATAGAAGTGATCACTACAATATATTTTGTTTTTAAGTTTTAGAAAATGTCACTAGAAAATCAATTTTTTTTAAATTTTGCCACATTTCAAATTATTATACAATTGAAAGCATTGAAAAAATGATTGTTCATAACAATTTCTCCTTTTTACTGTATACAGGCTTAATATCCCTAGACATAATAGCGAGGGAGGCAGATGGTGTGGATGAACACTATGTCTCGACGTATCAGAACAATACGCTGGATGCCTAAAGATAGACTGGAAAGTGCATAACCAGTTCAGGCAAAACAACACCGGAATTAGAAACCTTAAGGTCGTGTGTCACATCATCCTATGTCTCCAATATACAAATAATACACATAACGAAAGCCCCAACACAGGCACTTTTTGTTTCCCACTTTGCAGACTATCTTCTCCCATAATCTCCATGGCAGGATAAACAAAGAAAGGCAAAATATAATGATATAATTAGAGCGAAAATTAAACATAAATGGAGAACAGAAGCAAATAATATTATTCTACAGATGAAAGGGGACATAGAACAGACATGAATTATATGAATGACCTTCCTGATCCAAGTTAATAGATTAGCTTATCTCCCTGCCATCTTGCAGATTTAATCATGCATGTATTCTGCAGAATGTCAGCAGGCACAGAAGACCCTTGTTTATGACTATTCAGTCGGGAGACCCCCCATCTCAACAGAACATGCTAAAAACAGCCTGATGTAATAAGATTAAAAAAACAAATATTCTGGAAAATACCAGTTGGTGGCATTTTAACCCCTTTATCCCCAAGGCTGTTTTCTTATTCCTGGCCAAGCCAAATTTTACAATTCTGACCAGTGTCACATTATGTTCTTATAACTCTGGAACGCTTCAACGGATCCCACTGACTTGGAGACTGTTTTTGTGACACACTGTACTTCATGCTAGTGGTAACATTTCTTCAATATGACTTTCATTTATTTGAAAAAAAAAAAAAAGGTAAATTTGGCAAAAATTTTGCAATTTTCAAACTTTAAATTTTTATGCCCTTAAATCAGAAAGTCATGTCACACAAAATAGTTAATGAATAACATTTCCCACATGTCAACTTTACATCAGCACAGTTTTTAAACATTTTTTTTTTTATTGTTAGGAAGTTATAAGGGTTAAAAGTCAACCAGCGATTTCTCTCTTTTTTTTTCAACAGAATTAATAAAACCATATTTTTTTAGGGATCACCTCACATTTGAAGTTTTTGAGGGGCCTATATGACAGAAAATACCAAAATGTGACACCATTCTAAAAACTGTGCCCCTCAAGGTGCTCAAAATCACCCTGTAGGTGCTTCTTCGGAATTTTTAGAAAGTGGAAGGGAAAAATTAACATTTAACTTTATCACAAAAATTTTACTTTAGACCCAAATGTTTTTTATTTTCACAAAGGTAACAGGGAAAAAATTGACCCCAAAATTTGTTGTGCAATTTCTCCTGAGCATGCTGATACCCCATTTACCCTGTGCTCTACATTGAGCACTTACCTTGGGGTTTCCATCTAAATCTCCAAGTGACTTGATTCAGATGAAACCCCCAAAGAATTAATTTGCTACAACCCCTGGCAAAAAAATACTTGTGATGTTTTGGAGTGTTTTTTTGTTTGTTTTTCATGATTCCATAATTTTTCCCCTATGTTTGGTTAAAAAAGTAACCATTACAGACTACCACATTTTTGTTCTTAATTTCTTTTAGTTTTTCTTAAAGCCAGAAAGTTGCCATTTGAAATGACTCTAGTTTTGTGCCATGTCTGTGATCTGCTTTTTTTTTACAAAATTAAATAACTGAATAAACATCCTCCAAGGCCGGTGATTCCATAATTTTTGCCAGGGGTTGTATAATGAGGCAGCAGAGTTACCTCTTTTCAGCAATGTCCTTTTTTTCAGAAGTGAACAAAACTGTGGAGGATTGCCTTTTTGTGCATGTCTGAAAAGACAGTCACCGCCGGATCATAGGCGGCCAGACGGCATCCACAATGCCTCCATCTGCCTCATTATAGGGAATCTTTCGCTGGGGATGCCGTCTGAATCACGTATTTCAAAGATTTTATGGAAACTCTGATGTAACCACTCAGCACAGGGTAAATGTGAGCCGAGCCTTACTGCGATCTTTCGGAGGCAGAATGAACAAATCAACAGCAGGTGAATTGGTTTTATTTTTATTTTACACCGTTCCTCATGCGGTATAAGCGATTAGACGACTTTATTCTTCGGTTAGGTGTGATTACAGCGATACCAGATTTATATCAGGTTTTTCTGTTTGGCTGCTGTTACACACTAAAGGACGCCTTTTTTTGCATCGCCATATTTTGAGAGCCATAATTTTTCCATATTTCGACCAACACAGTCATTCGAGGGCTTGTTTTATTTGTGGGACGAGTTGATGTTTTTATCAGTACCATTTTCAAGCAAATGACATTTTTTGATCGCTTTCTATTCTGATTTTTAGGAGGCAGAATGAAAAAAAAATAAAAATTCAGAAACCTTTTTATGTGTTTTTTTTTAATGCCATTCCAGATGTGGTAAAATTGATAACGCAATTTATTTCTTCCGGTCAGTACGATTACAGTGATACCTAATTTATTTTTTTGTATGTTTTGCAGCTTTTACACAATAAAAAATATTTAGGGAGAAAAATAATTAGTTTTGAATCACTTTATTCTGAGAGCCATATTTATTTTTCCACTGATAGAGCTGTATGGGAGCTTGTTTTTTGTGGGACAAGATTAAGTTTTCAGTGGTACCATGATTATTTATATCTGTCTTTTTGATTGCGTTTTATTCCACTTTTTGTTCAGCGATATGATGATAAAGCATCGTTTTTGCCTATTTTTTTTTCTCGGAGTTCACTAAAGGGGTTAACTAGTGGGACAGTTTTATAGGTTGGGTCATTCCAGACGCGGCGATACCAAATATGTGTAGTTTTTGTTTTTTTCATAAAAATATTTATTCATGGCTACAATCTATATTTTTTTTTTTGTTATTCTGTGAATTTATGGACACCATCGAAAAGAATAATTAAGTGCACAATATGGATGCAATCATGGTGCAGCGCAGGTGCCACACCAACGCTTGCCTCCAGAAGGGGATTTTTTTTTTAAATATATATAACATTCAATATGTAAACTAGGGGGCAGGTCACTGAGGGATCATACTGGTGATGGTCACCAAACTGGTGAATACCTAAGCAGAGCACCACATGAAGACCCATCACAGGCCGCCCGGGGCACGAGGATGTCATTGACTCAAAACTGAAAATAAAGATTTAGAAACAACCACAAGATGGATTTCATCAACCAAAATGTTATTTTAATCAGTATAACGGCGCCGACCTGACACTGTGTGTAGGTTACTGAGCACAATCCCGCTGACATGTACCCTTTAAATATCCATTTATTATATCACGTCTCTGCTCTCTTTCATATACTGTATATGATTAAACAACAGATTTTATTTAGCTCACTATCTATTCTAGAAGTAAAGTTTGCGCAGGCGCCGGAAAGGTCAGAGAGGCCCGGCGCCTGCGCACTGCAGTACTTTGCTCTGCCCTCAACAGGGCAAAGTAAGCCTGCACCGGAGCCGCGGCGTGAAGACCTGAAGAGGACGTCATAGAACGAAGATAGGAGGCGCCAGAGCAGACCTGCGACACCTATCGGACCGGACCGCAGCAGGACCGCCCCTGGGTGAGTATAATCTAACCTCGTTTTTCTCATCTTTCAGGATACATCGGGGGCTTATCTACAGCATTACAGAATGCTATAGATAAGCCCCTGATGCCGGTGAGCTTACCTCACCATCGATTTTGGGGGTTCCCTTTAACAGTAGAGTAGGAGGAGGAAGTAATATTTACTTCCCACTCATCTTACAAGACTTAAAGGGAATCTGTCACCATGTTTTTGCTACCTCATCTGAGAGCAGCATGATGTAGAGGCAGAGACCCCAACCTCAGTGATCTGTCACTTAGTTTAGTGGGTGCAGCAGTTTTTATACAACCACTGTTTTTTGTCTGCTGAGGATGTAGCAGGGCTCTGAATTATGAGCACTGTGTAACCCCGACCACACCCCTGATTGGTAGCTCCCTGGGTACACTGAATATCCACAAAAAGCTTGTAATCAGTGGTGGGGGCGGGGTTACACAGAGCAGTTGACTAGGGGGCAGGAGACACCTAGTCCTGTACTGATAATCTCCTGCTGATAAAACACTGATTTTATTGAAACAGCAAGTAAGTGACACTAATGGAATCAAGGCCTTAGGCACTATATCATGCTGCTCTCAGATTAAATATCAAAGCCAGGTTCCCTTTAAGACTTATTTCTTGTCAATTCTGGGTTCACAACAATCTTTAAAGTTGTTTTGAAATGTATTTGACCTTTACATGAGAGAGGATTTTGTTTTTTTAAATAAAACAGCACATTTATATAACTTTTATATGTGGCAAATGTATTTGTAGAAATGTGTAAATACCCAATGGGATGCTCATCTTGGATTTTCCCCTTTACAAATCACCAAATAATAAGCGAGATTTACAGCAGTGGGTGTTCTGTTAATGAGGCGCTGACAGGAACTGACACATCTGATAAGTTATTATCAGATTGGAAGAAAAGGTATTACTGATAATAACATTGTAGAAGAAGATGAATGACATTGCTGGGAAATAGGGACACTGGTTTGTAACCATTTGCAGATTCCATTACACAGAGATTATTATGTAACAGAGTCGTATTATGAGGACTATGTAATATTACAAGAAGAAAGGGAGGCGTCACTATTCGCTATCATATTCCCATCCCCGGGCATGTTACTCTGTCCAGGGAATCAGCAGGGAGGGGAAGGAATATGCTGTGAATACAAGATGTACATTGCTACAGGCTTATTCTCACATCGCACAATAGGAATATCGCAAATTGTATTATTTCCAGATAGGCAGCAATATAAAGACCCTGATGGATGATATTTAGTGGGGAGTGAATGCAGATAAGGTGTGATCCGAGCACACAGTGTGCTAACAGAGTATCTTCGGCATGCCTGAATACGATGTTCAAGTCGCCACGCTGCATGTCTTGTGTATGTTTGACGTGGTGGAACAGTTTCCTTATCCTTTAAAAATATGATGGTACAAACATTACTAAATAGTTTAGGGAGAGAAGTCCCAAAGAACAGAATTCTGTCCTTTATCCAGATACGTTATTGCCGTGTTTGTATATTTTAGGATGAAATATTTACTTTTATTTTATAAATAAACATTCATTGTAAAATGTCTCAGACCAATACCACATTCATAGAAGTGTCTCAAGATGGTGTCATTTAAGAAAGGACTTATTAAAACTTTTTGCTTCCATACATTTCCCTAAAAAAAACGCACAAAATGTGCTCGGTATATTGCAATAACTCATGTATTCACATTTACATTTCCATAGGCGTCAGGACAACATAGGAAATATCTCAAACTGTAGGAGAAAACATATATGGAAAAAACTACGGTATTTGCTGCACCAGTAAATTATAACATTGCCAATCATGACACAAATCCAATGTTATACCACAAGAGAAGACAGTGCAGAAAAGGTCCCATACGAGAAAGTCTCTTGTGTCATTTATCTTCATAAAAAACACCTCAAAAGATGAAAATTATTCTAAAACGCTTTTTTTTAGGATAGACAATACCATATACATAGGTCTTTGAATAGTGTCCAAAAGACTCGTTAATACAGTCCATTTGGCTTAAAACCCGAACTTCTCATATGCACACAGTCTTCTATTAAAGGCAATTTATTCACATTTCTGCTGTAGTTTTTATATATGATGCTCTGCCTTTCAAGGGTCGACTATCGCCCCAAAACTCAGGTTAAGCGAATCAGATGGTCATATCGTGAACGTACCCCCTATAAAAATTAAGCCGGTTGTTTAGATTTCTTAGCTTTCATTATACAGAAAATAATCGTTAATCCTTATACAAATGTCAGCGCACCCTTGGTGTGGCCAAAACTCTAGTGTACTGCTCCACTTTTTGCCCAAATGTTTGATAGCACTGTCTGAACTGAAAATAACTGTACGCACGCACGCACGCACGCACACATGGCCCATCACACAAACACATGCGCACACACACGTGCACGCATGCTGATCCTACAGGAGCGGAGCAGACACATTGTCCGTGTAGGAGTCAAGCTGACGCGCGCACATCTATCTCATTTTTGCGGTGAGCTTTAAATTTCAGGGAAAAAGCTGAACAGCACACAGTTTTGGCCTCACCAAGAGTTAATTAAGCATCCATGTTTGCATAAGAATTAAAAATAATTTTCTGGATAATCATAGCCAAAAAAGCTATACATCAAGCATGAATTTTATAGGGGCTAAGTCTCCTATTTGACCATCTAATTAGTATAAACTTACTTTTGGGGCTTACACTGCCTATAAGGTATGGAAACATTGACATGTAATAATAGATGCATGTTAATCCAACACATGCCTTTTTTGCCCTGTAGATCAATAAGGGGAGCACATTTCTAAAATGTCTCACTTTTTACCTTCCTTTCATTTGCCCCCTCACACGTCCCTTGGCTGAATTTGCTAGTCAGGTGTCGGTGTTCTCAAATGTACCATATACAATGTGTTTGACTAGCGCGAGCACGTAAGGTCGTCATACATATTCCTAAGTGTTAAGATGCCGCAGTGTACCAGTACCAGTATGTCTATAGGCTCCTGTGTGATCCTACTGAGCCTCCATATCCTTACAATGTTATACTGAGGCATACAGAGGTTTTTTCTGCCGCGCACATTATTCAATCAAAAATGATGTGTTTTTCCATTGGATGCCATGTTATGGCGCTGGTCTCCTGAGCACCTAACACACGACTGTATTCAGAACTCCAATATCAGTTTATGGAAAGAACTGTGAATGTCATTGAGGCCCCAAGTCTAAAAAATAAGATCGCTCTAGCTAGAAATATGGCAATATTTGTGCCTCACATTGAATGGTCCAGGCTTCTATTGCACTTGACAAAGGCCTCTGTGCCGGCCGATATGTGGTGTATGATGGGTGCTGGGACTCCAATAAAGTACTTCCTTTCTTGAAGATGCTGGTGAGGTGGCTCAGTGGTTAGCATTGTTACTGTGCAGTGCTGGGGTCCTGGGTTCAGACCCCACCAAGGACAATATCTGCAAGGAGTTTGTATGTTCCCCCTGGGTTTCCACCAGTTACTCCGGGTTCCTCACGCACTCCAAATACAACCTGATAGGGAAATTAGATTGTGAGCCCCATAGGGGACAAGGATAATAAGGCCTGTGAAGCACTACGGAATATGATAAGTGAAGCATAATAATAATAATACAAAATAAATAACCTTTTTCCGCCTTGTCATTATAGCCATGGCACCAGTTATTAGCTATGATCAGGGGACCCCTGTTCTGGAGATAGGCGTTGGCCCTTTCTAGACATATCTGTGGTGAGACCACCTCATTAAAGGGACTGTCAGCACAGGATGACTGTTCAAACCAAGTGCAGGCGCACGGTGCTTCATGGCGGGGCCAAACATGTATATACCCCTTCCCACCTGCTTGTTTCCCTCCATCTCTGGCCTTCTGTCTCTAGCCAAAGCGGTCAATCAAATAAGTCAGAGAAGAGTGGAGATCATGGGAAATCAAGCAGGAGGGAAGGTGTGTATAAATGATTGGTCACACCTTTAAGCTTCGAGCGATGGTACTTGGTTTCAACAGCCATTCTGTGCTGGAGTTCCTTTACAGGTAACCGGTCACCAGGTTTCCCCGATATAACCTAAATCCAACCCCTTTAAGGCATTTTGATGAGAATTTCACTAAGCTGTTCATAGGTTGCAGCTATCTCGCATATCTAAGAAGATATTCTCCATAATCCTCCTATACCATATACTGATCAGCATGGTCCTGTCCGATGGGTGTCACTGGTCTGAGCTCGGTGCCTCCACTATCCCCAAAAATCGCCAGCCTTGCTGTGACTGATGTCTCCTACGGAGTCTGTAATGCCTGCATTGCTCTGCCTCACTGTGCAGGAACGTGGACTGAACAAATTGTGGATGACGTAGGAGACATCAGCAACATCAATCATGGCAGACAGAGGAGGCACCAAGTACAGCCCAGCGACACCCATAGGACCAGAGGATTAGCACACGGCGTGGGAGCATTAGAGAAGGTAGGTGGATTGGTATGTGGGGGAGCTGGGAACTTATGAACAGGATGCTGGAGTGCTGGTCAAGACAACTTAAAGGGGTGGGTTTAGTTTATACAGGGAAAGCGGTTTTGAAACAGCCTGATGGATGGCCCCAGACTGTGTATGTGGAAGTATAATACTACTATTTGGGCAATGTATGACACTTATGTGTTCACTGTCTGGCATCGTCTTAGGATCAGAGAATTATTTATGAACAGCACTGAATCTTTACAGAGATTAAACTGTAAAGTTACAGCTTACCCCAATACTTCACGAGATTAAAACCTCATACACAAGGCCGATCATAAGTTACTAGGCAGCAATGGATTTCCTTCTGTGTGCATTCATAATCACGCAGCATGAGCGCCCAAAGCGTGCCCACAGCATGAGCGCCCACAGCGTGCCCACATGAGCACCAACAGCGTGCCCCCAGCATGAGCGCCCACAGCATGCCCACAGCATGAGCGCCCACAGCATGCCCACAACATGAGCACCAACAGCGTGCCCGCAGCATGAACGCCCACAGCGAGACCGGAGCATGAGCGCCGCCGTACTCACTACAGTAATCAAGTGGCCTTTGATGTTCTGAAAACTTACAGAACTTATTCCTCACAGAAACCACCTAAAATGAAGTACTTATTTCATCTCAAAATGACAATTTCTCAAAAAGGTTCTTCCTGACCATAGAAAGCATTTAAAAGAAAATAGTTGTAATCTTTTCCTTACCCGCTTGTATATCCAGTCCAGGTTCGTCTTCAGGGACGAGCTGGATGACATCAGACACGTCCACCTGGTGATCAGTCTCCTCTGCCTCATCCTCGCTGGAGGATCTCGCTGAAGCGAAACAGAGGCGACTTCCAAGCTCCCGGCACACAATGAAGTCCCAACACTTAGGCATGAAAACCCAGACAGCTCCTATGAGAGAATGGAAGATAGTGCTAACACAATAACCAAATGGAAGGAAGTTTTATAGAAAAAGATGATCCCATCTTCCAAGTGATAATGTCGGTTCATCATTATTTATTATGCAACCAATAATAATAATAATATATTATTATTATTATTATTATATGGCAATAATTACAAAAATAACAATAAATATTACTATTGTGCTAACAAAACTACTCAGTCTTTTCAGAAAATCAACTTATAATGATATCGCTTCAGCACATCCAGAAGTATTAGGCATAAGGGTGTGTATGACAGGACAATGATGTAAGAGCGTTATACTAATGGGAATAAGGAAATGATTGGAAACTCCAGAATAATCCCAAAATCATTCTCTCACCATTTTAAGAATTCTTTAAAGTGCTACAACCGTCGGGCCTCGGGTAGATAAAAGCTGAAACTGCTCATATAGCAAGAAGCTCATGTGATTGTCCCTACAGGATATGGTGTGATTTTGCTTACTCCTGAAAATATAACTAAAGGTTTACTTACAAGGTCATATTTTCAGAGTGTATTTCCTCTATACATGTTATATCCCAGAAGCGGAAAAATAGACGGAAAATGTAGGAATGCAGCAATAAGCAATGTAAATAGTCACAACGAGAACATCCCCAAATCAACATAAAACCCTTCCCTGGTGAGATCACAACGACATTAGTACATTTCAGGGGCTATGTTACCGGATGGACACAACATCGTTTCAGTTTTAAGACTATCAAAATAAGCATTTTAGGAATATTCACAGCATTGTCCTATTCTGATCTGCTTTTGAAGATCAGAATCAGGTTCTCACTCTATAGCGCTCTGTTAAATGATTGGTGCACAGGAGCCATATGATTTTGACTGATCTGTTTTTATGTGAATGCAGCCTTAAAGGTTGGATTAAGACTCCATGTCTAAGGAAAAAAAATGAATCGGTCTGATGTAACATATATTGTGATATTCAGCTCAGGCATTTATGGCATATCCACATATGCTTAATAGATGGAGATATGAGGGGAAAAAAATAGACCTTTGCACAGTGTAGGACTGGGGTGCCAAGAGCTAACTCCAGACCCCACCTTTCAGCTACATGCAAATGTGACATTATCCTCAACCACAAATTTATAGAACAATGAACTGGGTAGATTGGTAAATGAATAAGATGCTGCCTTTGTCTTTCCATAGTGATTCTAGTATATTGTGCCACGTACTGCTCATAGAAGAGGGTGGCGGGCGGCCCACCGGAGGATTCTCCTGCTCTCCTGTGGGCCAGTCCAAGCCTGTGTGTACAGCCCCATAGAATAACATGGGTACGAGTGCTATCCGTCAAAACCACAGAAAGCACTTGTCCGATTTATACGGTCGTCTGCACCAGCCCTAATATTCATTAATGATGTCATTGAGCTTACCTGACCGATAGTCCCTAGATAAGACATCTAACTTAGGTGACCAAGTCATGACATCTAGCTTACCTGACTTCCTTCCAACTATTATTAAATGGAAACTAAAGTCCTATCTTCGTATAAGCAAAGGCCGTTACAATGTATCAGTTTGGGTAAGAGTAATCAGCCTGCTTTCCAGGACAAGAGGCATCGGTGCTGTGAGTAATGTCAATCCCAAGGGTTGCCTTGACTGGTGCACCAATGGCTCTGGGCAGTAAGAGATACTGATGAATTTGCCATTTACTGCATGAAATTGTGCAATAAGAAGATGCAATAAGTTCTGGCTTACAGGTTCGGTAATCAATTAAACAGCTATTTCCTAAAAGTCATAATTTTCAAACTCCACTATCTGTAGTGTACAAAGAAACCGGAATAAGAATCTGCGGGACATTTCCATCAGCGTCGTCCTCGCAGCCCGGCCTCATGACAGAGATCCAATCTCTGGACATCTGGGCACTTTTCTGACCATGAATCTACACAACTATTCTGCATGGAAACATAGCGACTTAGCAGCCAAATGTCATAGGTGTCTGAAAATGGCAACGAGATTATCTCCTTCCAGAGCAGCAATAAGGACGCCCCACGGGGTCTCCAGGAGGACTGGGTGGGCAGTGAAGGGGATCGGAATTTCATGGTGGGGTCACCTGTTCTAACTGTAATTCAAGTACATATTGAGACAAATGTTTTCTTCATAAACTGCGTTTGTTTACTTCATTATTCGCATTCATTTAATCTATGTAAGATATATAAGGCCGGTCAGTGTAGGAACCCGGTTCCCCCGATAGTTGTGAATAGCGGTCAGTACTGTGACATGTAGGATCTGACATTAGTTACCGGCACGTGTGACACTATCTCATTCCTGTGGTGTATATAACCCTGACTCTCAGACCAGCAGACATATCTGATAACACTAAATAACAGGTGTGAACAGGAGACATATTCACTGTGAACATCCCCAGCGGCAGCAGCGGCCTGTATGGCGGAGCTATAGGAAGGTATTGCTAACTAGAGTGTAAAAACTCAGCGACACCATCATAGTGTCATTTTATTATAATTCCCCTCCCCCACCAAATCTTACATCGGGCATGGAGACATGCAAGGAACAACTGCACAGAGGGTCCGCACCACCCTCCGACAAGTCTTGTGCACGGCTCCTATTCTGAGTATCATCTGCAACTATCCCCCCTGATCGGACCCCCAGTGTGCTCCACACCTGGCCTTCCTGTAGTGTGAGTGATGGCGGTAACTCCACCTGTTACATGACGGCGAGGGCATAATGGAAATCCAACCTGCAATCACACATCATCTGCGGGAAAGGCAAGGTGCACAGCGACAGTGGAAAGATCCAGAAATGTGAACGGAGCGGAGCAAATCCTATTCACGACTGTCACTGGCTATTCAGACTGAGGCCACGTGCACACATTGAGAATTTGGTGAGTTTTTTACCTCAGTATTTGTAAGCCAAAACCAGAAAACCAGGAGTGGGACGGTCAGAGGAAAAGTATAATAGAAACACGTCACCACTTCTGTATTTATCGCCCACTCCTGGTTCTGGCTTACAGATACTGAGGTAAAAAACTCACCAAATACTGCTAGTGTGAACATGGCCAAAGAGAAAGATTTACCATAGAAAATGAGGCAGAGTTCTGGCCTCCATGCTGTGCCCCATACTTGGTAATGGTTCTCATTCACACGCTGGGGAGAAAGTCTGCAGCTTAGGCCGACCGTGACTGTGTGACCGATATCGCTGTCTATCGTATCATTTATGTAGCGAATGTCACCACGGAATTCACACTTTGCAATGTAACGGGGGAAACGTGCAGAAAATAGTATTTTAGTAGCAGACGTTGCAGCAGAGACCCCCGCCCCCATACAGAATACGCCGTATACCCTGCCGGACTCAGATCAATGGAACCGATGATCCGTCTCAGCACGGATCTGCAGCCTGGGAATGTTACCCTTATAAATATGCTGCAGGATGGCTATTGTACTGCTGATTGCTGTAGTTTGAGAGCTATGTGCTCCTGAGCGATCTCATGGGGGAAATACGTGGGTTTTTGCTGAGTGGCACAACCATGGCATAATTTTACATTAAATGGGTATACACTGCAGCAAAGTTACTAATACTGTCATTCCATAAAGGGTTATTCACAGAAAAGCAAGTTCTCTCTTACCAATCCTAGTAGTCAGACCTCCAGTGATTCTGAGAATGGGCAGCGGTGCACTTCTGCTCTATTCATTGACTATAGGACTATTGAGTGCAGCGCTCGGCTGTTTCCAGCAGACCAATAGTTAATAAATGCAGCAGACGTCGAGCATGTGCACTGCTGCCCCATTCAAAAAGGTGCCGCAGAGCCGTGATCTCATGGTCCCTGGGGCCGCAGAGCCATGTTCTCATGGTCCCCGATGCCGCAGAGCCGTGTTCTCATGGTCCCCGATGCCGCAGAGCCGTGTTCTCATGGTCCCTGGGGCCACAGAGCCGTGTTCTCATGGTCCCTGGGGCCGCAGAGCCGTTTTCTCATGGATCCCGGGGACGCAGAGCCGTGTTCTCATGGTCCCCGATGCCGCAGAACCGTGTTCTCATGGTCCCCGATGCCGCAGAACCGTGTTCTCATGGTCCCCGGGGCCGCAGAGCCGTGTTCTCATGGTCCCCAGAGCGATGTTCTCATTGATCCTGGCGCCGCAGAGCCGTGTTCTCATGGTCCCCGATGCCCCAGAGCCGTGTTCTCATGGTCCCCGATGCCGCAGAGCCGTGTTCTCATGGTCCCCGGGGCCGCAGAGCCGTGTTCTCATGGTCCCCAGGGCCACAGAGCCATGTTCTCATTGATCCTGGCGCCGCAGAGCCGTGTTCTCATGGTTCCTAGGGCCGCAGAGCCTTGTTCTCATGGATCCTGGAGCCGCAGAGCAATGTTCTCATGGATCCTCAAGCTGCAGAGCCATGTTCTCATGGTCCCTGGGGCCGCAGAGCCACGTTCTCATGGTTCATGGGGCCGCAGAGCAATGTTCTTATAGTTCCTGGGTCTGCAGAGCCACATTTTCATGGTTCCTAGGGCTGCAGAGTGTATCCAGAAGCGTATCCCCTTTCCTATAGGTAATGGATAACTTGCAATTTCTAGGAGTAACCACCCATTACCAAGGGCACATGCTGTTTGGGCTCACATGCGTGCACATGTCTGATATTTTCCTCAGACCAGTTCTGTCCGATTAAAAAATAAATTCACAGCATGGCTGAGTTGGTTCTGATTTAAGGATCGCACTCAGCCATGCAAGTCAATGGAAACCATCAGACTGCACTCTGATGACCCATGAGTGCAGACCGATTTTCACAGACTCACAGAATAGAGACTCCCCCCACCACCACCACCACCATCTCACACTTTGATCTAAGTGTCATTAGCATAATTGACCCAATTCTTTGGGATTAGAGAAGATACGCTGGTGTGGCAGTAGACTTGGAGGAATAGGGCGTACCTACTGTACTATGCTGCTGAGGACAAAAATTACAGAAACCTGGGGTAAATAAGTGGAACTGCATCACATTTAGCAGAGTAATTGGTTTGGTCTGACCGCCATTCTTCTCAGTCCCATGACCCCATTACACTACCAGGGTCTTGAGGTTCCCAAAAACAGAAAGTGACAAAATCAATAAAGAACAAGGTTAAAAATAAAAGTTGTTAATCTATCACTAGCTGCTAATGAAACCTGGTGCTGCCATGTTCTGCAAAACCACTTACTCATTTGGATTGGAGCCACTGACACTTCTTACTAGTAAGTACAAGTGTTCCATCAGGCATACAGCATAATGATGGTTCTCATGGGATTGTGGCTGGGTCTATGCTAAGCACTATATTCCAGTATTATATGGCTCATCTGATCAATGATGTTAGCAGAGCCTGGCACATGGTAGGGATATATCAGTGATATAAGCAGAAGTTGGCACAGCATGGCACATGGTAGAGATCTGATCAGTGATATAAGCAGAGGCTGGCACATGGTAGGGATCTGATCAGTGATATAAGCAGAGGCTGGCACATGGTAGGGATCTGATCAGTGATATAAGCAGAGGATGGCACATGGTAGGGATCTGATCAGTGATATAAGCAGAGCCTGGCACAGCATGGCACATTGTAGGGATCTGATCAATGATATAAGCAGAGGCTGGCACAGCATGGTAGGGATCTGATCATGGATAAAAAGCAGAGGCTGGCACATGGTAGGGATCTGATCAGTGATATGAGCAGAGGCTGGCACATTGTAGGGATCTGATCAGTGATATAAGCAGAGGTTGGCACAGCATGGCACATGGTAGGGATCTGATCAGTGATATAAGCAGAGGCTGGCACATGGTAGGGATCTGATCAGTGATATAAGCAGAGGCTGGCACAGCATGGCACATGGTAGGGATCTGATCAGTGATATAAGCAGAAGTTGGTACAGCATGGCACATGGTAGGAATCTGATCAATGATATAAGCAAAAGTTGGCACAGCATGGCACATGGTAGAGATCTGATCAGTGACATAAGCAGAGGCTGGCAGAGCATGGCACATGGTAGGGATCTGATCAGTGATATAAGCAGAGGCTGGCACACGGTAGGGATCTGATCAATGATATAAGCAGAGGCTGGCACATCGTAGGGATCTGATCAGTGATATAAGCAGAGGCTGGCACATGGTAGGGATCTGACAGGGATATAAGCAGAGGCTGGCACATCGTAGGGATCTGACAGGGATATAAGCAGAGGCTGGCACATGGTAGGGATCTGATCAGTGATATAAGCAAAAGTTGGCACAGCATGGCACATGGTAGGGATCTGATCAGTGACATAAGGAGAGGCTGGCAGAGCATGGCACATGGTAGGGATCTGATTGGTGATAAAAGCAGAGGCTGGCACATGGTAGGGATCTGATCAGTGATATAAGCAGAGGCTGGCACATGGTAGGGATCTGATCAGTGATATAAGCAGAGGCTGGCACACGGTAGGGATCTGATCAGTGATATAAGCAGAGGCTGGCACATGGTAGGGATCTGATCAGATCCTGGGGTAATCTGCAGGAGATCTGACTGCCGGATAATGAGAGCAGCTCTCCTCAGGATTCACCATCAGCTGTGTATACAACACCGCCGACTAATTTACCTAGAAAGTTTCCCGTGCAGCCGGTGCCATGTTACCTGGTGCTGCCACTGTGCCCTGACTGACAGCCAGTCTACTCACCTCTTACAGGAGCGCTCCACTGTGGCGGCTGTGCAGCTCGTCCTCTGCTATCCTTCACCTTCCCGAACAAACGTGCCCTGCTCCTGGCTGCACAAGCCGGCTCCCTGCCCAGGCTGCCCGGCCATACACAGGCTGGAGGTGTGGACAGGGGAGAGGAGGCAGCACAGGATGAGCGCTACAGTCCTGCGAGTGCGGACAGGAGCGGAGCCGCAGTGACCCGTGGGCGACACCTAGCGGCAGCCGCTGGAAAAGCCCCGACCGAAGTGGAAAGGTTTCCTGTGATAGCACTACTGTGCACTGACCGCTCCGATCGGGGGCTGCACGCCAGGGATGGAGGGTCTTCTCAGCTGCACATTGCATGCATATTTACTTCTATGTATATATTATATTATAGAGACGACTTAAGTCACATTTAGGGGAGATTTATGAAAAGAAGATAAGGTGCACATGGCGCCCAATCAGGAAACTGCTTTCATTTTTCAAAAAGCCTCAGACAGATGTAATCAAATTGGTTGCTATTGGCAACTACTGCAATTTTTGTTGCATCTGCTTTAGTATATCTCCCTCAACAATGAAATTGCAACACCAGGAAGGAAAGTCACGGAATTGTGAAATCAGAAGATCTACATACATGTTAGGCCGGTTTCACACGTCAGTGATTCCGGTATGTGAGGTGACAGTTTCCTCACGTACCGGAGACACTGACACACGTAGACCCATAAAAATCAATGCATCTGTGCAGATGTCATTGGTTTTTTGCGGACCGTGTCTCCGTGTGCCAAACACGGAGACATGTCAGTGTTCGTGGGAGCGCACGTTTTACACGGACCCAATAGAGTCAATGGGTCCGCGTAAAACACGGACCTCACACGGACATTCTCCGTCTGGGGTCCGTGTGCGTGCAGGAGACAGCGCTACAGTAAGCGCTGTCCCCCCCACATGGTGCTGAAGCCGGTATTCATATCTTCCCTGCAGCAGCGTTTGCTGCAGAGAAAATATGAAGAATAGTGTTAAAAATAAAGATTTAGGTGTCCGCCGCCCCCCCACCCCCTGTGCGCCCCCCCGCTGGTCAGAAAATACTTACCCGCTCCCTCGCTCCTTCCTGGTCTGGCCACGCCTCCTACTGTATGCGGTCACATGGGTCCGATCATTTACAATCATGAATGGTCGGCTCCGCCCCTATGGAAGGTGGAGCCACATATTCATGACTGTAAATGATCGGCCCCACGTGACCGCATGCAGGAGAAGCTGCGGCCAGACCAGGAAGCAGCGAGGGAGCGGGTAAGTATTTTCTGACCAGCGGGGGGGCGCACAGGGGGTGGGGGGGGCGGCGGACACATGGATCTTTATTTTAAACACTATTCTTCATATTTTCTCTGCAGCAAACGCTGCTGCAGGGAAGATATGAATCGCAGCTTCAGCACCATGCAGAGTGGGTACCACACGCTCCGTGTGGTACCCACTCGCCATACGGGCGGCACACGTGTGCCGCAGGTATGGCCTCCGTGAGTTCCCAGGCACACGGACACGGATAACTCCGGTACCGATTTATTCCGGTACCGGAATTATCTGGACGTGTGGGACAGCCCTTAATGATATGCAAATGAGGAAGAAAAACGAAAACAAAATATTCAAAACATCTTAATTTATTCAGTAACGAGTATGAGTGCCACATGCAAAAATAACACCCCCTTACACGCCATGGCTGCTATCCAGAAGTGTATGTGGGGTGGGGGGGCAGGTTGGGCATCTGCCCCGAGCGCAGCCGGCAGGGGGGTGCCGTCGAGCTGCCTGATGCGGTGGTCTGAGGTCTCTCACCGGCAGCTGTATGTTGCCACCCTTCGGACTGAGAGGGTGGCAGTCAGTTTCAAACTGACCGCCAACTCAGAAAAGGTGCGCTGTGCTGGCTCCCAGCGATCAATTGTACTCGCGTCTGCAAGACAATAGAAGCTCTGCCATCCAGGTCATGTGATCACGCTGCTGATGTCATTTGCCAGCTCATACAACGATGGTGGTAAGAGCTCCATTGGCGATCAAGACACCGGAGATTTATTGTAAAAGGGGGGGGGGGGGGGGATAAGATTTGAGGACATAGTTTGGGGGGAGAACAAGTAAGATTTGAGGATAAAGTTTGGGTAACGAGGAAGTGATGTGTACAGACACAATATGGGGAGGGGGAAATGGGAGAAATTTGAAGACACAGAATGAGGAGCAAGGGGAGACGATCAGGCATGTATGATGAAACAGTATACTCAAAACTCGGTCTGACCTGACCAGACAGCCGAAACAAAGCGATCCAGAGAAAGAGATTTAATTAGAGCTTTATTATGTACAATTAATATCACATGCATAAATGCCCAAAGCACACTAACAAAGTGGGAGGCTGGATAATACATATCAAGCTCAGTAGTCCGTAATACAGGATAATATATTCATATATATCCCTTAAATCTGTCCTGTATATTTTTCGCTACCTCAGTATACATATGATACAGATATAAATAACAGTTAAGGGTAATATCTACTTGCGATACAGCGTCCCACCTCACCCCAACGCGCGTTTCGCACCAAGCTTCTTCCGGGGGCGTGTTTGGGGCGGGTACGTGCGGGGTTCTTATCATGCCCTAGCGCCAATGTGATACCAGAAAATAATCGTGATCAGGAGTGTGACGCGATTGTACACCGGGTCCATTTGGTGCATGCGCCGCCCAACCTTTGCTCCTTGATATAAACAGTCACTTCCGGACCTGCGCTCGTTGGAACGCCTGCTGGTACGCAAGCTATCCAAGTCTGAGCGCATCTGGAACTGAATAGGGCAAGGGGCGGGCGCATGCGCACAGCCCTGTGGACATGAAATAGTGCCGGAGGAGCCGTATTATATACAGGACTAGATTTAACTTAGTTTCCGGGAATAGATAGTGAAAGGGATTCAGTCAAAAGCTAGAAAAGTGCGTGTATTAGACATAATTTAAGTGCGGTCCACTAGAGACCACCATATATTTATATTGCATAAAAAGTGAAGTGAACCCATCCTTACCTTAATAAGCACCCATCAGATCATACTATATAATAAAGTGACAACGTGCATGCTTTCCCTCTGATGCTTATCATGCCACAAATGGCCGTGCATACCGCTTAAAATATATATGTTTTGTGCCAATTAGACTAAAGTGACCGTGCAGAGTAATTTATTCAGGCTAAACTTAACATTAATAATAAAAAGCATTACATATAAAGTGCATTAATTGGTGGTCCCCCCACATATATCTATAATACACATACATGTGTACTAAAATCCCATCCCCCCCATAAAAGAGAGAGCCCCAACCCCCACATTAATATTTCTAAGTCCCAAATATTGCATCCAAACAAAAATAAACAGTTGGAAAGGAAATTTATATAGAAAAAATCCCTACATAAATGAATACATCAATACATTAATCAGTCCAAGCCTTATATTACTCTAGAGGAGTTATTCTTGTAGTGTTCCATAGTCTCATTTCCTGAGATAATACAGAGATTAAAATTTCCTGCTGTTTACGATAAGGATCTTTTTGTCCAACCAACGAAAGACCCAAATGGCTCCTCACGGCAAAAAAAGGGAAAGAAGAGATCACATGTTCCTAAAAACTAATAAGACAAGAAATAGAATCACAATTTTTACTATTTAAAACCAACATTAGTTAAAAAAGAACCCCCAACCCAAACCCATAAAAGAATATCCTAAACAGATTACAACGGAAACTCCTGCATCCAAGTCTCATATGTATCAAAGGAAAGAGGCAAAGCCCAGGCTTTCATTAAGTCCCTGGGGTGCCATGGCCCCCAACCTATAGATCCATCGGCTCTCTAATTGGGCCAGTGCCCTACCCAGATCACCCCCACGTATATCCTGATTAATTTGGTCAATCCCCTTGATTTTCAGGCCTCTAGTTTGTCCATCATGAAATTTCTTAAAATGCCTGGGTAAGGTCTTCAACATGGTTTCATCTTCCACTGTTCTTGCTTTGTTCCTTAGTGGTTAGCCCTATATAAATCTTGCCGCACGGACAATGAGCCTGGTAAATGACCCCCCGGGAGCTACAGTTGAGGTGCTTTCTTATTTCATATACCCTTGATCCGTCAAAATTACAAAATTCTGTGGATCTGGTATGATTAAGGCACCCCTTACACATTCCACATGGAAAAAATCCTTTTCGATCCCCACCTGCAGTTCTAGAAGATCCGATTCTTGCAGCTTCATAGTGACTTCTCACTAGGGTATCTCTGAGGTTTGGCGACCGTTTTGCCACAAAAGATGGAGCTGGGCTTAGTACACATTTCAGAGTGGGATCAACCATCAACACTTCCCAATGCTTTCGGATAATATTGGTTAACTTTTGCCACTGGCAATTATACGTTGATATGAATCTCACCTGGTTTTTCTATTCTTCCTTGTTCTCCTTCCCCTGTTTATACAGCAGTTCATTCCGAGTGGTCCTCTTAGCCCTCATATATCCTCTTTTTATGCATCGGGCACTATATCCTCTGGCCCCAAATCTCTGGGTCAGGTCCTTGGCTTGGTTCTCAAATAAAGTGTCCTCTGAGCAAATCCTCCTGAGCCGTAAAAATTGCCTAATAGGGATACCTTTTATTTTATGTATGATGAAACAGTATAAGGGGGATGGGTGCAGACACAGCATGAGTGAGTGGGGAATATATCCAAACAACGAATAGGCAGTGAGGAAGTCAATGGGTTCAGACACTGTATGGTCATTGGCGGAATGGGTGTGGATACAGTATGAAGAGCAAAGGGAAGAATATATGCTGACACAGTATGGGGAATGAGGGTGATGGGATGGGTGCAAACACAGTATGGGGAGTCGGGGGATATAAGAGGAGTCAGTATGGAGAGCAAGGGGGTAAATATTAGCAGGGTGGATGCGAGAGGAGACAATATGAGGTGGGAGGGGGAAATGGGTGAGGAGACTATTTAGGGAAATAGTGTGATAAGGCCGGTTTCACACGTCAGTGGCTCCGGTACGTGAGGTGACAGTTTCCTCACATACCGGAGCCACTGACACACGTAGACACATTGAAATCAATGCATCTGTGCAGATGTCATTGATTTTTTGCGGACCGTGTCTCAGACAGTGTAGTCCTCTATACAGTATTCTGGGCACCACAGTGCTCCATACAGTATAATGGCCACACATGATGCTGCATACTGTATAATGGCCACACATGATGCTCCATACTGTATAATGGCTACACATAATGCTCCATACTGTATAATGGCCCCACATGATGCTCCATACTGTATAATGGCCACACATGATGCTCCATACTGTATAATGGCCCCACATGATGCTCCATACAGAATAATGAGCCCCATATATTGCTCCATACAGTATAATGGCCACACATGATGCTGCATACTGAATAATGGCCACACATGATGCTCCATACTGTATAATGGCCCCACATGATGCTCCATATTGTATAATGGCCGCATCCATACTGTATAATGGCCCCACATGATGCTCCATACTGTATAATGGCCCCACATGATGCTCCATACTGTATAATGCCCCACATGATGCTCCATACTGTATAATGGCCACACATGATGCTCCATACTGTATAATGGCCACACACAGTGCTCAATACTGTATAATGCCCGCACATGATACTGCGTACCATATAATGGCCACACATAGTTACTCCTACACACGCGGCTGCGCTCTGTACACCTTGCACACACGGCTCCGCACACACCCGGCTCTGCTCCGTACACCTCATACACATGCAGCTCCGCTCCGTACACCTAATACACACCCAGCTCCGCTCCATACACCTAATACACACCCGGCTCCGCTCCGTACACCTCGTACACATGCGGCTCCTCTCCATACACCTCGTACACACGCGGCTCCGCTCCGTACACCTCACACACGGCTCCGCTCCGTATACCTCACACACACACGGCTCTGCTCCGTACACCTCATATACACGCGGCTCTGCTCCATACACCTCATACATACACGGCTCTGCTCCGTACACCTCATACACACATGGCTCCGCTCACCTCATACACACACAGCTCCGCTCCGTACACCTCATACACACGCGGCTCCGCTCCATACACCTCATACACACACGGCTCCGCTCACCTCATACTCACATGGCTCCGCTCCATACACACGCGGCTCCGCTCCGTACACTTCATACACACGCGGCTCCGCTCCGTACACCTCATCCACATGCAGCTCCGCTCCGTACACCTAATACACACCCGGCTCTGCTCCGTACACCTCATACACACACGGCTCCGCTCACCTCACACACACACGGCTCCGCTCACCTCACACACACACGCTCTGCTCCGTACACCTCGTACACATTCAGCTCCGCTCCGTACACCTCGTACACACATGGCTCTGCTATATCCACACTGTAACCCCCTCTTGACCCCACACATAAGGTAGCTTACCATGGCAACCAGCACAGCAGAGTCCTGCAATCCATGGAGGTCCCAATCATGTGACCCCTGACTCCTCCCCTCCTGTGACCTCATCACAGGTCCTGTGCGCACAAAGCAGCCAATAGGTTGTGGGTTGTGAGCAGGGGCACACGCACCGCACTAGTGACACTCAGCAAATGTCAGGGATTATGAAGAGTCTGCACCTCGTGTTCTGACTGCCGCTCTGCCGCCCCCTGTCTTTCAGTGAGGACTGCCGCCTGAAGCAAAGGGCTCAACTTGCCTCATGATAGCGGCACCCCTGAGTGTTCTGAAGCTACCTAGTGCCCGCACTGAGAGCCCCGCTGCTGGAAGGAAATTAACTTCATTCCTCTCGTCATGCTCAGACTTTTACTAATAGAGGTGGCCCCAGCATGACGTTAGTCAACACTCAGTACATAGTGAGAGGCGTTTGTAACCACACCCCCGACACTGACTTACAGCTCACTCTAAGGGTACTGTCACACAGTGCAATTTTGATCGCTACGACGGCACGATTCGTGACGTTCTAGCGATATCGTTACGATCTCGCAGTGTCTGACACGCTACTGCGATCAGGGACCCTGCTGAGAATCGTACGTCGTAGCAGATCGTTTGGAACTTTCTTTCGTCACTGGATCTCCCGCTGTCATCGCTGGATCGTTGTGTGTGACAGCGATCCAGCGATGCGTTCGCTGGTAACCAGGGTAAACATCGGGTTACTAAGCGCAGGGCCGCGCTTAGTAACCCGATGTTTACCGTGGTTACCAGCGTAAAAGTAAAAAAAAAAAAACCGTACATGCTCACCATCTGATGTCCGTCAGGTCCCTTGCCGTCCACTTCCCGCTCTGACTGTCTGCCGGCCGGAAAGTGAGAGATCACAGCGGTGACGTCACCGCTGCGCTCTGCTCTCACTGTACGGCCGGATCTCAGAGCGGGAAGCAGACGGCAAGGGACCTGACGGACATCAGATGGTGAGCATGTACGTTTTTTTTTTTTTAACTTTTACGCTGGTAACCACGGTAAACATCGGGTTACTAAGCGCGGCCCTACGCTTAGTAACCCGATGTTTACCCTGGTTACCCGGGGACTTCGGCATCGCTCCAGCGCCGTGATTGCAACGTGTGACCGCAGTCTACGACGCTGGAGCGATAATCATACGACGCTGCGACGTCACGAATCGTGCCGTCGTAGCGATCAAAATTGCACTGTGTGACAGTACCTTAAGGCTGGAGTCACACTACAGCGAGATACGGCCGAGTCTCGCATGTTAAAACCAAGCTCTGGCACCGGCACTCTGGAGCAGAGCGTACAACTCCATGTATTGTTATGCAGCCGCACGCTCCGCTATGGAGTGCCGGTGCCAGAGCTTGGTTTTCACCTGCGAGACTCGGCCGTATCTCGCTGTGTGTGATCCCGGCCTAAAGCTGTAGTCACATGATCGTATAAAAAAAATTGCTCCAATTTTCAGCCCCAAGAGTTGTCCGAGTGAAATATGTATGTTGCATGTGTAATATGAGTGCAATCTTAGTATACAATTTTTTCCCACATGCATGGCGTATGGTATAAGCATGCAATGCGATTTTAACATCTTCTTTTACATACTGTATATATGCAGGGCTGCCACTAGGAATTTCGGGGTCCCATACTGCCAAAATTTCAGGGCCCACCTTAGACTCCGCCCAGGCTCCACCTCAGCCCCGTCTCCATCCGTCGAACTGTCCACAGCCCCACGGCTCTCTCCTGGAAAAACTCCACTTCTCACCAATTACACATTAAAGGCACAGATGATTGGCCTTGGGGAGACCAAAACATCCAACACTGCGGAGACACCATCACGTGTTTCTCAACGCAGTGATCCAGAACACTGCCCCCCCCCCCCATCCCTTATGGGAAATATGCAAACGCATATAGGATAGCTGCGGAGACACCATCACGTTTGCATATTTCCCATAAGGGATGGGGGCAGTGTTCTGGATCACTGCGTTGAGAAACACGTGATGGTGTCTCCGCGGTGTTGGATGTTTTGGTCTCCCCGAGGCCAATCATCTGTGCCTTTACAGCCTTTTACTAGGCACTGCTCCTAATAGCCAGATTCCTACTCCACACTGATGAGGGGCAAACACCCCGAAACAGCTGTCTGTGGATGGATACCATGCTTGGCATAGGTGGTTTTCCTGTATTGGATGTTTCCTTTATTGGATGCTGCCCTTCCCGTGGTTGTTCCTTCCCGGGGAAAGGTCTGGCTATTCACTGCTTGCGTTGAGAAACACGTGATGGTGTCTCCGCAGCTATCCTATATGCAATTACACATTAAGGCCGGCGTCACACTAGCGTATTGCATCCGATGCGAGAGCATCGGATGCGATATGCTAATGACACTCGGCTCCTGCTCGCAGCAGAGCAGGAGCCGAGTGTCATGCGTCTGTGCTCCAATTCTCTTGCACAGGGAGGATCGGAGCACAGCTGCGGAGGAGGCGGAGAAATGAATTTCTCCATCTCCTCCATTGCTGGGGTCCGCTTTTAACGCACGTCACTCGGATGATATCCGAGTGGTGTGCGCTGTCTCACTCGCACCCATAGGCTTATATGGGTGCGAGTGAGCCCAGAGTTTTCCTCGGTCCGAGACAATCGCAGCATGCTGCGATTGTCTCGGACCGAAGAAAACGGCCGACAAAAAGTCGGCTGCTGGGAGCTGCCCCCATAGCTTAACATTGGTCCGAGTGCAATGGGATTTTTTATCGCATTGCACTCGGCCGTTTAAAACGCCAGTGTGACCCCAGCCTAAGGGCTCATTTCCACATGCGAGGCACACGTCCGTATCTCGCATGTGGAAACCAAGCTCTGGCGCCGGCACTTTGGAGCGGAGCTGTGCAGCTCCATGTGTTCCTATGCGGCCGCACGCTCCGCTCTGGAGTGCCGGCTCCACAGCTTGGTTTCCACATGCGAGATACGGACGTGTGCCTCGCATGTGGAAATGAGCCCTAAGGGTCCCTTTCCACTTGCGAGCGTGAAATCGGTCCGATTAACGGACCGAAAAAACGGAGGAAAATCATGCGATTGTCATGCGAGTGTCATGCGATTTTTTATCGCAACATTCGTATCACATCCGTATGACATCCATATTGCTGTCCGATTTTTACGCACCGGTGTCCTTTGAAAAGCCGGCAAATCAGTGCTGTGCACAGTAAAATCACACTGACAGGTTAGAATAGAGTAGATATATACACATAGAATAGGTATATATACATATATATATGTCAGTGAGACACCTATATATGTATATTTATATTTAATGCAGCGCTAGATAGCATAAAAGCCGCTAATTCAATTGCCGGCTTTTGCTCTCTCCTTCACAAACCCGACATGATGATATGAGACATGGTTTACATACAGTAAACCATCTCATATCCCTTTTTTTTTGCATATTCCACAATACTAATGTTAGTAGTGTGTATGTGCAAAATTTAGGCGCTGTAGCTTGTAAAATAAAGGGTTAAATGGCGGAAAAAATTGGCGTGGGCTCCCGCGCAATTTTCTCCGCCAGAGTGGTAAAGCCAGTGACTGTGGGCAGATATTAATAGCCTAGAGAGGGTCCATGGTTATTGGCCCCCCCCCCCGGCTACAAACATCTGCCCCCAGCCACCCCAGAAAAGGCACATCTGGAAGATGCGCCTATTCTGGCACTTGGCCTCTCTCTTCCCACTCCCGTGTAGCGGTGGGATATGGGGTAATGAAGGGTTAATGTCACCTTGCTATTGTAAGGTGACATTAAGCCAGATTAATAATGGAGAGGCGTCAATTATGACACCTATCCATTATTAATCCAATTGTATGAAATGGTTAAAAAAAACACACACATTATTACAAAGTATTTTAATGAAATAAACACACAGGTTGTTGTAATATTTTATTGCTCTCTCAATCCACCTGAAGACCATCGTTCTGTAACAAATTAAAAATAATAAACCAACAATATACATACCTTCCGTAGATCTGTGACGTCCCACGATGTAAATCCATCTGAAGGGGTTAAAATATTTTACAGGCAGGAGCTCTGCTATAATGCAGCTGTGCTCGTGCCTGTAAACCCCGGGGAATGAAGGAAATGTAGGTCAATGACCTATAGTTACCTTCAGTCGCGATGATGCGCCCCCTGCTGGATGTCCTCATATGAACTCGAGCGTGGGAACTTTTACCAGGCTCCAGTTCATGAGGACATCCAGCAGAGGGCGCCTCACCGCAACTCAAGGTAACTCCAGGTCACGCTGCATTTCATTCATTCGCCGGGGTTTTTACACACAGGAGCACATCTGCATTAGCAAAGCTCCTGGGTGTAAAATGATTTAACCCCTTCAGATGGATTTACTTCGTGGGACTGACGGAACGACGGAAGGTATGGGATATTGTTTATTTTTTATTTTTACTTTGTTACAGAACGATGGTCTTCAACTGGATTAAGAGAATAATAAAATATTACAACAACCTGTGTCTTTATTTCATTAAAGGACTTTGTAATCATGTGTGTGTGTTTTATTAACCATTTCGTACTATTGGATTAATAATGGATAGGTGTCATAATTGACGCCTCTCCATTATTAACCTGGCTTAATGTCACCTTACAATAGTAAGGTGACATTAACCCTTCATTACCCCATATCCCACCGCTACACGGGAGTGGGAAGAGAGTGGCCAAGTGCCAGAATAGGCGCATCTTACAGGTGTGCCTTTTCTGGGGTGGCTGGGGGCAGATGTTTGTAGCCAGGGGGGGCCAATAACCATGGACCCTCTCTAGGCTATTAATATCTGCCCTCAGTCACTGGCTTTACCACTCTGGCGGAGAAAATTGCGCGGGAGCCCACGCCAATTTTTTCCGCAATTTAACCCTTTATTTTAGCACCTACAGAGCCCAAATTTTGCACATACACACTACTAACATTAGTAGTGTGGAATATGCAAAAAAAAAAGGGGATATGAGATGGTTTACTGTATGTAAACCATGTCTCATATCCTGTCGGGTTTGTGAAGGAGAGAGCAAAAGCCGGCAATTGAATTAGAGGCTTTTAAGCTATCTAGCGCTGCATTAAATATAAATATACATATATAGGTGTCTCACTGACATATATATATGTATATATACCTATTCTATGTGTATATATCTACTCTATTCTAACCTGTCAGTGTGATTTTACTGTACACCGCGCTGAATTACCGGCTTTTCAAAGGACACCGGTGCGTAAAAATCGGACAGCACTCGCATGGTGCGAGTGCTGTGCGATTTTTTTCTCGCACCCATTGACTTGCATTGGCGAGTCTCATCCGAGAATTGCAGCAATACGCAGCATGCTGCGATTATTTTCTCAGACAATCCAGATTTTTCTCAGTCCGATTTCGGCTGAGAAAAAAAATCGCAAATGAAAAGACACCTATTAAATAACATTGGTCCGAGTGCAATCCGATTTTTTATCGGATTGCACACGTCCGTTTTCCTCGCAAGTGGAAAGGGGCCCTAACAGTTCCCATCACCAGATCACACATATAGCCAGCAGCTTTTGTTTTGGCCAAAAGATTTTTTAAGCTGCCACCACGACAAGGTAGACTCTTTTGGCCGAGCACTACTCTAACCTATTAAACATTTGTTAAAATATCCAATACAATTTTGGTATATTTTAATTTATTTTTCAATTTTTAAAATGACCAATAATATCACATACAAGGGAAAAATACCACCGCACCATGACCAGATACCATATTACCTCCACATAATGACCTATAATACTACATACAAGGAACAAATACCGCCACACCATGTCCAGACCACATATTACCACAACATTGTGACCAAATGATAGCACATACAAGGAACAAAAAACACCACACCATAACCAGACCACATACACTACTGTTCAAAAGTTTAGGGTCACTTAGAAATTTCCTTATTTTTAAAAGAAAAGCACATTTTTTTCCAATGAAGCTAACATTAAATGATTCAGAAACACACTCTATACATTGTTAATGTGGTATATGACTATTCTAGCTGCAAACATCTGGTTTGTAATGCAATATCTTTATAGGTGTATAGAGGCCCATTTCCAACAACCATCACTCCAGTTTTCTTATGGTACTTTGTGTTTGCTAACTGTGTAAGAAGGCTAATGGGCTATTGGGCAGCACAGCAGCCTTGCAGCGCTGGAGTCCTGGGTTCTAATCTCACCTTGGACAACATCTGCAAAGAGTTTGTATGTTCTCTCCGTGTTTGCGTGGGTTTCCTCCGGGCACTCCAGTTTCCTCCCACATTCCAAAGACATACTGATAGGGAATTTAGATTGTGAGCCCCATCGGGGACAGCGATGATAATGTGTGCATCCTGTAAAGCGCTGCGTAATATGTTAGCGCTATATAAAAATAAAGATTATTATTATTATTATTAATGGTTAGTATACCCTTGTGCAAGTATGTTAGCACAGCTGAAAACAGTTAGGCTGATTAGAGAACCTATAAATCTGATCTTCCTTTGAGCTAGTTGAGAATCTGGAGCATTACATTTGTTGGTTCCATTAAACTCTCAAAATGGCCAGAAAAAGAACTTTCATATGAAACTCGACACTCTATTCTTGTTGTTAGAAATGAAGGCTATTCCATGCGAGAAATTGCCAAGAAACTGAAGATTTCCTACAACGGTGTGTACTACTCCCTTCAGAGGAGAGCACAAACAGGCTCTAACCAGAGTAGAAAGAGAAGTGGGAGTTCATTAGAGTCTGTAGTTTGAGAAATCGATGCCTCACAGGTCCTCAACTGGCAACTTCATTAAATAGTACACACAAAACACCAGTGTCAACGTCTACAGTGAAGAGGCGACTCTGGGATGCTGGCCTTTAGGGCAGAGTGGCAAAGAAAAAGCCATATCTGAGACTGGTTAATAAAAAGGAAAAGATTAATATGGGCAAATGAACGCAGACATTGGACAGAGGAAGATTGGAAAAAAGTGTTATGGACAGACAAATCCAAGTTTGAGGTGTTTGGATCATAAAGAACAACTGAAAAAAATGGTGGAAGAGTGTCAGAAGCCATCTGTCAAGCATAGTGGAGGTAATGTGATGGTCTGTGGTTGCTTTGATGCTGGTAAAGTGGGAGATTTGTAAAAGGTAAAAGGGATTTTGAATAAGGAAGGCTATCACTCCATTTTGCAATGTCATGCCATACCCTGTGGACAGCGCTTGATTGGAGCCAATTTCATCCTACAACAGGACAATGACCAAAAGCACACCTCCAAATTATGCAAGAACTATTTAGGGAAGAAGCAGGCAGCTGGTATTCTATCTGTAATGGAGCAGCCAGCGCAGTCACCAGATCTCAACCCCATTGAGCTGTTGTGGGAGCAGCTTGACCATATGGTACGCAAAAAGTGCCCATCAAGCCAAAAAAACTTGTGGGAGGGGTTTCTGGAAGCATAGGGTGAAGTTTCTCCAGATTACCTCAGGAAATTAATTGCTAGAATGCCAAAGGTCTGCAATGCTAGAATTGCTGCAAAGGGAGCATTCTTTGACGAAGCAAAGTTTGAAGGAGAAAATTATTATTTGAAATAAAAATCTTTTTTTTCGAACCTTGTCAATGTCTGGACTAGATTTTACATTCATTTGGCAACTCATTTGATTAATAAAAGTATGAGTTTTCATGGAAAACACAAAATTGTCTGGGTGACCCTAAACTTTTGAACGGTAGTGTATTACCACCACATAGTGACTAAAGTTCTTACCTGTTTTTCACCAAGCAACTTCATGACTGTCTCTACCTCAACCGCTGCCAGAGAAAGTGAACCCCTACAAGACATATAAGTGAAGAAGCAGCACTTCATATCTTGACAGAAAATAGTAAATTAGTTTATTCCATGCCCAAGGTATACAATGTTTCGGCTCAGGTAGAGAGTCTTTTTTTTTTTACCTAAAAAGGGCTCACTGCCTGAGCCGAAACATTGTATATCTTGGGAATGGGATAAACTCATTGACTGTTTTCCGCTAAGCTACAGAGTGCTGACTGTTTTTCTCATCTTGCTGAAGTTTTGCTAAGGCTACGTTCACATTTGCGTTGTGTGCTGCGTCGGCGACAACGCACGCAAAAACGCATGCAAAACGCAGCGTTTTGTGACGCATGCGTTCATTTTTTAGCGCAAAAAAAATGCAACATGCTGCGTCCTCTGCGCCCTGACGCTTGCGCCAAAAAAACGCATGCGTCACAAAACGCAACACAACGCATGTCCATGCGCCCCCCATGTTAAATATAGGGGCGCATGATGCATGCGTCGCCGCGGCTGCGCCCGACGCAACGCAAATGTGAACGTAGCCTAAGAAAAGCTCCATTGCTTTGACCTGTGTTATGTTTAGGATATTTGTTGATAAATTTAATTTTTGTGAAAAATCGAATATGGTGGTTTATAGAAAGATCTACTATGGTGGGATTTGTGACATCAGACTACCACTTGTGATCCTTTAAGGAGAGTATGGGCTCATTTCCACTGGCGAGGAAAACGGACGAGTGCAATCCGATAAAAAATTGCATTGCACTCGGACCAATGTTATTCAATAGGTGTCTTTTCATTTGCGATTTTTTTCTCAGCCGAATTCGGACTGAGAAAAAAATCGCAGCATGCTGCGATTTGCTGCGAGTCTCGGACGAGACTCGCCAATGCAAGTCAATGGGTGCGAGAAAAAAAAAAAATCGCACAGCACTCGCACCATGCGAGTTCTGTCCGATTTTTACGCACCGGTGTCCTTTGAAAAGCAGGTAATTCAGCGCGGTGTACAGTAAAATCACACTGACAGGTTAGAATAGACTAGATATATACACATAGAATGTGTATATATACATATATATATATATATGTCAGTGAGACACCTATATATGTATATTTATATTTAATGCAGCGCAAGATAGCATTAAAGCCGCTAATTCAATTACCGGCTTTTCATTTCTCCTTCCCAAACCCGACAGGATATGAGACATGGTTTACATACAGTAAACCATCTCATATCCCCCTTTTTTTGCAAATTCCACACTACTAATGTTAGTAGTGTGTATGTGCAAAATTTCATTAGTAGTATGGAATATGCAAAAAAAGGGGGATATGAGATGGTTTACTGTATGTAAACCATGTCTCATATCCTGTCGGGTATGGGAAGGAGAAATGAATTAAATATAAATATACATATATAGGTGTCTCACTGACATATATATATGTATATATACCTATTCTATGTGTATATATCTACTCTATTCTAACCTGTCAGTGTGATTTTACTGTACACAGCACTGATTTGCCGGCTTTTCAAAGGACACCGGTGCGTACAAATCGGACAGTAATACGGATGTCATACGGATGATGCGATTAAAAATCGCATTGCACTCGCATGACACTCGCATACGTTACATCCGTTTTTTCAGTCCAGATTACGGACCGATTTGTCTCTCGCCAGTGGAAATGAGCCCTATGTCAGACTCTTTTTCTCTTAAAGAGGTTCTGTCAACACAAAATGACTATTGAAACCAAGTACAGGCATTCGGTGCACCCTTAACATGGCCAAACAGTTCAGTGCACCTTCCTACCGACTTTCTTTTTTATCTATCGCCACAATTCACTGCATCATGCTATAGGGCAGAGCTGCATCAGGCAAGAGAAGGATGGAAATAGAGAGAATGTCGGTGGAAAGATGCAGTTGGCTATTTAGCCTCGTGAAGGCTACACTGAGCATCTGTACTTGGTATGAGCAGTCATTTTGTGCTGACAAACTCCTTGTTAGACTTCATTCAGATTTTTCCTCATATGTGACAAAAATGGACCAATTTTGATCAGTGCGATGGGTCCCAATTTCATCAGTTTTTAACCATCAGTGATTTTCTCATATTGCAACAAAAAAAAATTTGCAAAGCTTCTTCTACCTTTTACAATGTTCAAAATAAGCCAGCAAATGGGTTGAACGCAGAACGAATCCATGTGCTGTGCTTTTCACAGACCTATAGACTTGTATGGGGGATTCTGATATGTGACTTGGATCAAAAATGGACATATCGCTATGGCTTTTGGCAGACACATGGTCTGCAAAATAATATGAATATGTGAAATGCCCTTAGACTAAAATGGGTACTTGTTCTATCCATGATAATCACAGAATACATATGTGAAAAATGGCTGTCTTAATGAAAATTAAGAATCATTTGGAATGATATTGTCATCCTTTGTAAAATAATGGTATTTAGAATTCATAATAAACAGAAATTTTGTTAATTACGGTACTAGAATGTCCTTCTACATTTGTGTAGAACAATTTGAAAATCTCATATTTTCCTCAGTTATCACAGACCAGTATAAAGAGCTGTAGCATCATTCCTCATAAGTTTGTTCTCTACAATTGTTCATATGTGTTCCTTGTATCAACGCTGGAAGAGTTTGTAAATCCCTCATCATGAGGTGAGAAACTGAGCTGCCTGCATGTCATCCACAAATTTTACTTGGAGGTTGTTTCCTCTTGTAGATTTTAGTGACACTGTAATGATTAGCCATATGTTCAAGGAGCTAGGTGCCAACCAACATGGTGAGGTACATCAACCGAGAGGGATGAGGTTGCCAATTAGGACAAGGTGCTTAATAGTGGATACTGACAAAGTAATAAATACATAAAGCTTTCTTCACATAATAATTTATTATCTGATCCTTGTAATGGTGAAAACAGTTGTGATAGAGAATGGTATCTATAAAAAAATATCATTTAAGTCTAGTAAATATTAATGCATCTCTGGTCTCAGGTTTGCCATTTATCTCCGCTGCATCCTGCAGGAGGTGTCAGTTATAGCCTCTGCCTACAATATCCTGATTTGTCCTGCTGCGATTCCTGACTGTTCCCATGTCTGTTCATTCCCCTTCCCCTGTTCTGACTCCGTGTTTTCCCTTCATGTTTGGACTCTCTGGTACTTGACTCGGCTTTGTCTCTGACCTGACTGTCTTTTGCTCCTGGTATTTCTGCTTCCGTCTGGTATTGACCCGCTGGCGCGTCTCTGACTCTGAGTTGATTTTCCCCTTTGTACTATGTTAGGCTTCTTTCACACTAGCGTCGGGCTCGGCCCGTCGCTGTGCGTCGGGCCAACATTCCCGACGCTAGCGTTGTCTCCGCCGCACAACGGGGGCAGCGGATGCATTTTTCCAGCGCATCCGCTGCTCCATTGTGAGGTGCGGGGAAGCGCGGGGAGGTGGGGGCGGAGTTCCGGCCGCGCATGCGCGGTCGGAAAAAGCGGACCGTCGTGAGCAAAAAACGTTACATGTAGCGTTTTTTGCTCCCGACGGTCCGCCACTGCACGACGCATTCGTCGCACGACGGGTGCGACGTGTGGCAATCCGTCACAATGCGTCGCTTAATGTTAATCAATGGCGAAAAAACGCATCCTGCAAACACTTTTGCAGGATGCGTTTTTTCGGCAAAACGACGCATTGTGACGGAATGCAGTTAACGCTAGTGTGAAAGTAGCCTTACTCTCCTTGTTTGACTACCCTGTGCCACCTGGTGGTAGCCTTGCTGCAGGTATGCTCTGGCAAGTGTTGCAGTTTTCCCTCCACTCTACTGCCATCTATTGGAGCGTGCATCTACTTGCATAGCTGCGGCGTGACATTATGACATCCAATCATGCATTTCTACATTTATAGTTCCATTCACTTCAGTATAAAAAAAAACTTTGAATGAAGAAATATAACCTACTTTTTTCTAAATAGATAAACCTTTGATAAATGTCAAATGAGCAGATCAAATTCAGCACAAAATCAAAGTATAAAGTCTACAAGATTACATCTGGCCCGACTCAAGTTTCACCCTTTTGGCTTCATCAGCTGCTTCAGAAAGGCTCCAGAAAGAGAGCGAGAAATGAAACATAGCAGTTGTGGGTGAATAAAAGATTTTTTTTTCACTTTTTTTCATCTAATTTTAAGTTTTGCTTTACTCTTGCTATTTTCCACTAGAATAGATTTCAGCATTCTCCCCTTCCTTAGTAATAGGACAACTAATATGCCCATGCCATTATCATAATTCAATAGATTCCTACTTCATTATTTTCTTTTCTTATCAGATACCAACTCGCTTTGCTGATGACAATACTCCCCCATCTCCCAAAACTGTTGTATCCAAGTTTTCTCAAATCGTAAGCGTATTCTCAAAAGAGGATGGGGCTCTGGCTGTTATTATCTAGGACCATATGACAAGACAAATATGTTTTACAGGGAATAGAACAACTGTTAACCCCTTCATGACCTTGGGATTTTTCGATTTTCCGTGTTCGTTTTTCACTCCCCTCCTTCCCAGAGCCATAACTTTTTTATTTTTCCGTCAGTATGGCCATGTGAGGGCTTATTTTTTGCGGGACGAGTTGTACTTTTGAAGGACATCATTGCTTTTAGCATGTCGTGTACTAGAAAACAGTAAAAAAATGCCAAGTGCAGTGAAATTGCAAAAAAGTGCAGTCCCACACTTGTTTTTTTATTGGTTTTTTTGTTAGGTTCACTAAATCAGTGTTCCCCAACTCCAGTCCTCAAGGCCCACCAACAGATCATGTTTTCAGGTTTTCCTTTGTTTTGCACAGGTAATGCAATTATCACCTGGGCAATACTAAGGAAATCCTGAAAACATGACCTGTTGGTGGGCCTTGAGGACTGGAGTTGGGGACCCCTGCACTAAATGCTAAAACGGACCTGCCATTATGATTCTCCAGGTCAGTACGAGTTCATAGACACCTAACATGACTAGGTTATTTTTTACCTAAGTAGTGAAAAAAAAATTCCAAACTTTGCTAAAAAAAAAAAAAAAATTTGCGCCATTTTCCGATACTCGTAGCGTCTCCATTTTTCATGATCTGAGGGCGGTTGAGGGCTTATTTTTTGCGTGCCGAGCTGGCGTTTTTAATGATAGCATTTTGGTGCAGATAAGTTCTTTTGATCGCCCGTTATTGCATTTTAATGCAATGTCGCGCTACCAAAAAAACGTAATTCTGGGGTTTCGAATTTTTTCCTCACTACGCTGTTTAGCGATCAGGTTAATGCTTTTTTTTATTGATAGATCGGGCGATTCTGAACGCAGCGATGCCAAATATGTGTAGGTTTGATTTTTGTTTTTATTGATTTATTTTGATTGGGGCAAAAGGGGGGTGATTTAAACTTTTATATTTTTTTCACTTTTTTTCACTTTTTTTTTACTTTTGCCATGCTTCAATAGCCTCCATGGGAGGCTAGAAGCAGGCACAGCACAATCGGCTCTGCTACATAGCAGCGATCTGCTGTTCGCTGCTATGTAGCAGAAAATCAGGTGTGCTGTGAGCGCCGACCACAGGGTGGCGCTCACAGCTGACGGGGATCTGTAACCATAGAGGTCTCAAGGACCTCTATGGTTACAATACTGAAGCATCGCCGACCTCCGATCATGTGACGGGGGTCGGCGATTCCGTCATTTCTGGCCGCCCGGCCGGATGCGGTAGTTAAATGCCGCTGTCTGCGTTTGACAGCGGCATTTAACTAGTCAATAGGCGTGGGCAGATCGCGATTCTGCCCGCGCCTATTGCGGGCACACGTCAGCTGTTCAAAACAGCTGACATGTCCCGGCTGTGGTGCGGGCTCACCGCTGGAGCCCGCATCCAAGAGGGGCTTCTGACCTCGGACGTACTATCCCGTCCGAGGTCAGAAAGGGGTTAAAGGGCTCAGGCTTCTTAAAAGAGAAAGTAATAAAACAGTTTGTTATAAGCAAACTGCTAAAGTACCGTATATACCCGAGTATAAGCCGAGCCACCTACTTTTGCCATGGAAAACTGGGTAAGCTAATTGACTCGAGTATAAGCCGGGTATACATTGTCCCCTCATCCCTGTCCTGCTATGCATGGTTCCTTCCCCCTGTCCTGTTATGTGGCTCCCCCTGTCCTGCTATGCATGTATGGCTCACCCTGTCCTGTCCTGGTACTGTATATGGCTCCTCTGTCCTTTCCTGGTTTGTGTGGCTCCCCCTGCTGTATGCATGGCTCCCCCGGTCCCGCAGGGCTGAGCTCCCCCGGTCCTGATGGCTGGGCTCTCCCGGTACCGCATGGCTCGGCTCCCCCCAGGTGTATGCATGGCTCACATCCCCCCGTCCCACCCCCCCGTACTACTCATCCTCCTCACACCGTCGCTGCATCTCTGTTGTCCCGGCGCCGGCAGCAGAGGAGACACGTACATATTCATTACCTTAATGAGCGGTACCACATGACCGCTCAGCAGAGGAGAGGAGAGCTGCCGGCGCCGGGACAACGAAGATGCAGCAACAGAGGGTGAGTATGATGTCTTCTGTTAGCCGGCGGCTGCAGCTCCAGCTGTCACTGTGCCACAGCCGCCGGCTCCTGCCACTGCTCCGCCGCTCCCCCGCCAGCGTTCTGGACAATTGACTTGTGTATAAGCCGAGGGGGGCGTTTTCAGCACAAAAAATGAGCTGAAAATCTCAGCTTATATACGAGTTTATACTGTGTATATTTTGATGAGATCATACTGTGTCTTTTTTTACTTTAACATTGTCTTTTAAGCAGGAAAAATGTGCTCAATTTTTTTTTTTTTTTACATCTAATAGTTTACACAGGTTATTGTTCTTTTCTTCCATCTACATTTTACTAACATTATAAAAATGTGTTTATTTGTTTATAAAATAAATATTTTAACTGGAAAATCCTGTTTAGAATTATTACAGTTTAAAAAAAAAATGTTGCGTGTTCTAACAGAGAAATGTACTACTAGCCTTTGGATCAATCCCTTTCAGACCTGCTACCCAAGATCATTAGTTGCATCAATACATCTGTTTTTGTTATTTTTAGCCTTCACCATTGCAAAGTTTGGAAATCATGGTATTTTGGAAGTGAAATACAGTATATGACATAAGGGAGAATGCACTGTATATACCTTTTGTTATAAAAATTATTTCTTTTTCCAAGCAATTGAGTCAATAAGCATTTCTTTTTCTTTTCTTTTAGACCTCCACTACTTACGGCGAGTGCCGTAAAACATAAAATTGGTGCAAATATACAGTCATGGCTGAAAGTGTTGGCAGCCTTGAAATTGTTTCAGAAAATGAAGTATTTCTCCCAGAAAATTATTGCAATTATACATGTTTTGTTATACATTGTTTATTTCCTTTCCGTGTATTGAAACAAAAACAAAAAAACAAATTGGACATAATTTCACACAAAACCCCCAAAATGGGCCAGACAAAATTGTTGCCACCTTTCCAAAATTGCTGGTAAACAACTGTGTTTTGAGCATGTGATGCTTATTCAAACTTATATGTGGCAAGTAACAGGTGTGGGAAATATGAAAATCACACCTGAAACCAGATAAAAAGGGGAGAAGTTGACTTAATCTTTGCATTGTGTGTTTGTGTGTGTGCCACACTAAGGCCGGAGAACAGAAAGAGGAGAAGAGAACAGTTTGAGAACCAAAATTGTTGAAAAATAACTCTACAAGTCCATTTCCACAGATCTTAAGGGTATGTCTCCACGGTACGGATGGGCAGCGGTATCGCCGCTCGGCGCTAAGCCCCGCCCCCTTAATGGGACGCGATCATGCCGGACGTGTTAACTCTTCACATCCGGGATGATCGCTCGCTCCCATAGGGCCCTGTGATATGCCTTGCGGGGACGCTGCGTCCCCGCAAGGTGTACGGACATGCTGCGATCTGAAAAGACGCGCAGCATGTCCGTAGTCGCAGGGCCGCCGCGTGCGGGTTTCCACGCATAGTGGAGACAGGATTTCATCAAATCCCCTCCACTATGCAGGAACATCTGGACGCTGCTTGTTTGACGCTGCAGCTCTGCGCAGCGTCAAACAAGCAGCGTTTCCTGAAGTGGAAACATACCCTAAAGCTCCTTTGCTCCATGGCACAGTAGCTAATCTCCATGCACGGGAGAAGAGAAAAATGCAGAAAAAATTTGATTAAAGGCTGCAACGCATGATAGTCCAGATGGTGGATAAACAGCCCCAATCAAGTTTCAACGAAATTCCAGCTGCCCTGAAGGCTGAAGGAGCATCAGTATCAGCACAAACTATCCGTAGTCATTTGAATTAAATGAAATGCTATGGCAGCAGACCCAGGAGGACCCCACTGGTGACACAGACATAAGAAACTTGAATACAGTTTTCCAAAATAATGTGAGTAATCCAAAATCCTTCTGGGAAAGCATCTTGTGGATAGATGAGACTAAGGGTATGTGCACCTGCTGCGGATTCTGCTGCTGATCCGCAGCGGATTTGACGCTGCGGATCCGCAGCAGTTTTCCCTAAGTTTACAGTACCATGTAAACCTATGGGGAAAAAAAAAAACGCTGTGCACATGCGGTTTTCAACCTGCACCAATAGGAAAGTGCAGTTGACAACCCGCAGAGGAATCCGCAGAAGAAACCGCGTGAAAACCGCAGTGGTTTTGCACTGCGGATTTTCCAAATCCGCTGCGGAAAAATCCGCAACATGTGCACATACCCTAAGAGTTGTTTGAAAAGCACATCATTCTACTATTTACCAAAAATGGAATGAGGCCTACAAAGAAAAGAACACAGTACATATATTCAAATATGGTGGAGGTTCAAAGTTGCTTTGGAGTTGTTTTGCTGCCTTTGGCACTGGAGCCTTGACTGTGTGCAAGCCAACATGACATCTGAAGATGACCAAATGATTTTGGGTTGCAATGCAGTTCCCAGCTGGGAAGGCTGGGTTTGCATCCTAGGTCACGGAACTTCCAGCAGGACAATGACCCCAAACATACTTCAAGAAGCACCCAGAAAATGATGGAAACAAAGTGCTGGAGAGTTCTGAAGTGGCCAGCAATGAGCCCGGATCTAAATCTCAATGAACACCTATGGATAGATCTTAAAATTGCTGTTTTGAGAAGGCACCCTTCAAATATGAGAGACCTGGACCAGTTTGCGAAACAAGACTCCAAAATTCCAGTTGAGAAGTGTAAGAAGCTTATTGATGGGCATAGGAAGCAATTGCAGTTATTTATTTCAATGGGTGTGCAACCAAATATTAACCCCTTTACCCCAAAGCCTGTTTTCACCTTCCTGACCAGGCACATTTTTGTCTACTCTGACCAGTGTCACTTTATGATGTATTAATTCTGGAAAGCTTCAACGGATCCCACTGACTTGGAGACTGATTTTTCATGACATATCGTGCTTCATGATAGTGGTAAGATTTGTTCGATTCGACTTGCATTTATTTGTTTAACCCCTTTCTGACATCGGATGTAATATTTTGTCTATGTACCCTGGGCCTATTTGACAATGGATGGAATAGTTCATCCGAGTGATTGCCCGCACACATGGGGGTGTGCGTCAATCGCCGCCGAGTGTCAAATAATTTTGACAGCTGAGACCCGGCACTAAGTAACTAAGTAACTAAGGCACTTTAACCCCCAAAATGCGATTGCAGCATTCCGGAAGCCGGCAGAGGACAGACAGCCCCTCTGCCTTTGGATCGGAGACCCCACGGCATGACGCGGGGTCCCGATCATTGCTATGGTCATCGTTGCAAGTTTGTCTGTCAATGCAGAGCTGACAGTTTCTGCAGCATGGAGATGCTGCTTCATCTCTATGCTGTAAAAGTGATCAGCCTGCAAAAAATGATTGTCCCATAGTGGGACAAAGTAAAAAAGTTAGAAAAAAAGAAAAAAAAAAGTTTTAATAATTGTAACGACCTGACTTATAAAACTGTCCCACTAGTTAACCCCTTTAGTGAACACCATAAAAAAATAAAAAACATAGCAAAAAGCAATGCTTCAAAAAGTGGAATAAAATGCGATCAAAAAGACGGATATAAATAAACATGGTACCACTGAAAACTACAGGTAATTGTATAAAGCTTTACTAGTGGGGATCTCACTGAGGTCACAGCAGTTCAGCCTGGCTGGGAACGCAGCCTCAGTGACCGGTGGTAACCTCGATGACATCACTGCCGGTCCCTGAGTCTGCACTCACAGCAGCTCATTCACCAGAGGTTCTCAGCCTGGATGGTCGCATCTTGGCACCATCCAGGTTGAAAACTGTTTATCCCCCAGACATGGATAACGGCATAGGACAACACGACAGATAGGTGAGGGATTTTTTGGGGGGCTTATTACAGGAGAACGAGGGCTTAGGTGGAATAGGCATTTGTTGAGTATAACTGTATTTGTTATTTTTAAATAAAGTAAAAGTGTGTTTTGTTTTATTTCTAATAAAAGACTTTACTCTGGATTATTCTTTATTTACAATACAACTATAGGATTACTAAGCCATGGGCTTGATGTCACCTGACATTACAAAGGTGACATAAACCTCACAAATAAGAACCCCACTTGCCACCACTACAGGGCAAGTGGGAAGAGCCGGGCAAATCGTAAGAATTGGTGCATCTAATAGATGTGCCTTTTCTAGGCAGCTGCAGGCTGCTATTTTTAGGCTGGGGGCAATATCCATGTCTGAGAATAACAGCCCCCAGCTGCCTGCTTTAGCAAGGCTAGTTGTCAAAAATGAGGGGGACCCACGCAGTTTTAAAAAAAAAATGATTTATTTAAATAAAAAATACGCCATGGGGATCCCTGTATTCTTGACAACCAGCCTTGTTGAAGCTGACAGCTGAGGGTTGCAGCCCCCAGCTGTGAGTTTTGCCTGGCTGGTTATCAAAAATACAGGGGAACCCACGCCATTTTTTTAAATTATTTATTTACAGCGCAGGAGCAGGCTAATGAATACTCCCATCAGCAGCTCCTGCTACCGCTGTTATTATCGGCAGCAGGCGTCGTATGATGGGAACTGTAGTCCCATCCGCTGACACCAGTGACCAAAGGTAAACTTTGTACCTCCAATCACAACTGAGCGCTCACGCTCAGACATGACAGCATGACAAACACCCGTGTTTGGCCCGCCGAACCCAAACAGTAACATGGACTTCCTGATGAAGTCCATGTTCAGTGTCCGTGCCCGAACAGTAGGTGCTCGGTACGGACGTTGAACTTTACTGTTCGGGTTCACCCATCTCTACCCACCAGGAGATCAAATGTACATTTACAGTAAAAAAAAACACCTAAATCTGAAGGCTGTAGATGACATTTCTATCTGCATTACATCTAATACACATCTTAATAAAGCAGTCAAGGAATAGTAAACGTCTGCACACATTCCTGTAGGGAAGAAATACGGTACATCATTTCATAGCCAATAAAACATTGATTACATATAAGTAGTTAATATTTCACAGAAGTTCTAACAAACCGAAACACCTATTATTTATATAGAAGGGTTCATATTTTCCTCTACATATTCTATATTTTTTCTCCTAGTCCTATATTTTGTTTAATATTTTTCTTAAGGTTTAATATTTGCTCTAATATTTTCTGATTTCATATGTAATGTTTTGAGAAACCGTGTGTTATGGAGACATAA